>NC_142175.1:6742599-7068768 GCF_029865625.1 Vigna umbellata
TCTTCATTTTTGTTTTCTTGTTTTCTTTTGTTGCCTTGTGGCATGTATGTATAGATGATGAATTGAGTTAAATTGTTGTTTGTTATGATTGTCGAGCTATGTGTGTTTGTCCAAGTTGTTTGTGATGATTATTGAGTCGTAAGTATTATTGGTCATGTTTTTCTGTTTCGTTGTTGAGATGTGTGGTTGGTTGTGTGATGTTTGAACATGATTGTATTGTGTTATGTTGGTTGTATATGTGTGAGGTTAAGACAAGTTATTATGGGATCATTTCGTCGTACCTAGTAAATTCAACAATGACTCTTTTGGTCGTGCAACGCGGAAAAGTGATCCTCTTTAGTCGTGTGATATGGGAAGAGGATGAGTTTGAGTGCCAGTTCTAATGAATGGGTGGTATGGTAGGATACAGGGGATAAACCATGGGTATTTATGGTAACGTGTTTTTGTGTGATGTGAATGTAGTTGACTTTATAGATAGAGAATGAATAGTTGGTTATTGTGGATAGTTGAATAGTGTTTTATATAAACTATGGTGCTTTATATAAACTACTGCTACTACGACGACAACAAGCCCCACAAGTACATACAATTATCTGTATTATATCAATCCATCAAGAAAGAAATATTTTTTAATAAAAAGTCAGAGAAAATAAATCTTGAATTATCATTCATATATTGGATTCCAAAATACTAAAAGAAAACATCTCTCTGGGTGAGACGAAGGACTGGAATCATTAATTTCATCGAATCTCTACTCACATATACTATTTTCATACATATACTATTCACATATTTTTATGATCATGTTTTAATTTTCTATATTATGCAATTATCAAAATCTCTTAAATTTTTAAAAGAAAAAAATTAAATTATATTAACATTATCAAATATAACATTATGTGATATTCTTGTTAGTTGACATTGTACATAAATCATTGAAAACTTTGCTTAACTTTTACCATTAATCATAATTATATATTATATTGATTATGTGAATCAAATTGTTTTAAGGAATAAATAATAAAAAAATAATTTAAATTATTATATTTTAAAAAGTATAATCTTTGATTTTGAATATAACTTAATCATATTCTATATAATTGTAATTGACAAAGGATTATCTTTACAAAAATTATAATTAAAAGGGATAATTCAAAACACAATTGGAAAAAAAAAAAACTTTGTTTCATATTGCAGCAAAATCTTTTGGATATTTTAATCCCTTTTCTGTTTTCTGTTTGTGTTTGTTTAGGGAAAAGAAATGAAAAGGACCATAGGGCTCGATCTTTCTTCAAGCAATGTTCTTGGTTGAGAAAACGTCAACAACTCAACCTAATGGTTTCTCGTTTAATTGGTCTCCGTATTATGTCAAACTAAACATTGAAATAATCCATATCCATATCAAGTAGTGTTGGTAAAGTGCAAATGCAGCGAAAAACATTCTCTAACTAACAATTTCAAATTAATTAATTAGTGAAGATATCATTCCACTCTTCAAAACTAATTACAAACATTTCATATAATATATTTGATATATATTTTACATGTGTTTCCCATATGTAAAAAAGAAATAACCAGCCTATAAACATGTATATTTAATGATCAGGTATAACCTCATTAACCATAGGTACGTTATTTAAATTATTTACATAACAAAACACCCCCCCTGTATAGAATACAGGACTTTTGATCTTTTTATAAAGAATAATTTTCAACCATAAATTTTATATGAAAAATCTTTATTGCTCTAAGTGGGTGATATAAATTAGGGTTTTTCCCATGAAAATATGAATTTCAACAACATGCAAAAGCTTCTAAATGAATCATGATCCACCTACTACTTCTCACAGTTTAGCACCACATGATAAAGCTAGAAATCTTCTAGCTCACCAACATATGAGATGAGAAGAAAGATCAAAGTGAATGTAAATGGCAAAGGCACATCAGATAACAGTAGGAAGCACTTGGGGAATAAGAAACATTTTTCAATCCCTTGTAGCCATCTTAGTCACTACTCTTGTTGTCACTGCCATTTATCTAACACAAGAAGGAGATCAATGGTCTGATGAAAGAACCAAGTTACATTCATTATCAAAATGTGACTTGTTTTCTGGGAAGTGGGTTTTTGATAATGAATCATATCCACTCTACAAGGAGCAACAGTGCACGTTCATGTCTGATCAATTGGCTTGTGAGAAGTTTGGAAGAAAGGACCTTGGCTACCAGAATTGGAGGTGGAAACCACACCAATGTGACTTACCCAGGTCTTTCTATGACAGTTTTTAAATTTTATATTACATAATATTTATAAAAGTAAAGAAAATCTTAGGAGATTATATTCTTAATTTTTTTATATTTTTATAGTGAATGTTGTTATTGTTGACATTTTTGTTTTTGAAATACATATTAGTTCTTTTATGGCTACTTGTATGCTTGAATATTAAGTTTGAGAATGTGTTTTGAGTTTTGTGAATGTGGCTTGTTCTTTGTTAATAAAGGTTCAATGCTACAGCATTGCTTGAAAGGCTAAGGAACAAGAGGATGGTGTTTGTGGGGGATTCACTAAACAGAGGGCAATGGGTTTCAATGGTTTGCCTTGTGGAATCTTCTGTTCCCACAACTCTCAAATCCATGCGAACCATTGCAAATGGGTCCCTCAACATCTTCAAGGCAGAAGTAAGTCTTTAAAAGTTCTTCCATTTCAATACATATAGATACCTTTCACGTGTTTTTCCATTTGCAATCCAGATATTGACACGAAAATCAGACACATCACAAATATATAGACATTTCTAGATATATAATCTCGAAAATCAGACAAGGTTAACTATAACAATCTAAACATATTATCTCTTAATACAAAAGTAATCTAATTCATCTATCTAAAGGATAATATAATTCATTTAAGATATTTCATAATGTTCTTAATTATTATTATAAAAAAAGTAAACTTTAAGTCAAATTCAACTTCACAAAATCGGTTTAACGTTCACCTTTTAACATGTATCAAAGTCAAGAACATATTCTAGCGAGATTTGTGTTTGATGAACATATCATATCCACTATTTGGTCGTTATCGGGTCATCTATTAATGTTTAATCCTGCATACGAAATGTACATACCTCAACATGAGAAAGATGGATTGAAAGTCACACATCGACTAGAACTAAAAACAATTTACAATATATATAATTATAAATCTTATCTTATAAGTTAGTTTTATAAAATTGAGTTAAGTTTAAAATTTATTATTTAACAATTACCTTTGAAAAAAATACACAAATTAACAACTTTAAAATACTTGTCTTGACATGATGACGATGTTATAAAGTTAAATAAAAACATTTCCAATAATACATATATAACCTAAATATTTCTATCATACGGTATCTATTCTTTATTTTTATAATCATGATAAAAACTTACACATTAAGTTTATAAATTTTAAAAAATTATTGTATTTATTCTTAAATTATGTTGAAGTCATGTAAGAATCCTTTCGTAAATCCAAAAGATGAAAAAAAAATGTCTTTTTAAATTGAATATTTTACCGATACACACGGTGAGTATGATAATGTGTACGTCAAATAGATGACATACCATTTATAAGACCTGTCCAAGCTTCATCGTTAAACCACATTGAAGAAAATAAAAAATACTTTCATAATCTTATCATAATTTCAAGTATAGTCTATGTGAGATGATATCAACTAGTTGGTCATTAATTATTTGACATTATTATGATTTAATGAAGGAGTACAATGCAACGATCGAGTTCTATTGGGCTCCATTATTGGTAGAGTCAAACTCAGATGACCCTGTGAACCACAGGGTAGCTGAACGAACCGTAAGAGTGCATGCCATAGAGAAACATGCTAAGTACTGGACTGATGCAGACATTTTGGTCTTCAACACTTTCCTATGGTGGAGAAGGAAAGCAATGAATGTTTTGTAAGTAAAAACTCACCAACCCATCATTGTCTTTTCATCAACTCCAATTTCCAACACTCTCACATGTCACTTGTTCCAGTTCTTTTCACCAATTTCGTTCCATCTGCAACATGTCTTAACCACAACAATTTGCGTATGTTTGACTCACTTTTAAGGCTAAGAAGTTGGTTAAGATGGTAATTAAGTGTCGTAATCTGAATAATGACAGTCTAACCTATGAGCAGGTGGGGTTCATTTGGAGACCCAAATGGGGTGATGAAAAGGGTAGGAATGGTGAGAGTGTATGAAATGGCCTTGAGAACATGGTCGGATTGGTTGGAAGTTCATGTTAATCGCAACAAGACCAACTTGTTCTTTGTTTCTATGTCACCAACTCACCAAAAGTAAGTGTCACAAACTCCATCTTTATTCACCATCATCATGAATAAGCTTATCACCTACCTCAATGTTATAATCTGTATAATGCACGTTTGTTAGTTAGGCTAGAATGTTTAAAGCATTTTACAAGCAATATTTTTAAGTACAAAACTAATTTGAAGAAAAGTTATTTTGTGTAAGAAAACACTCAAAACAATTTTTTTTTTTCATTATGTTTCCTGTGTACAAATATTTAAAACTGAAAACAAATTTAGATATTTTTCGTACAAAAAAGAAAGTTTGGAATATTTGATGAAATTTTAGCTTTGTATACATTTACTTCATTTATTTAACTCCAATTGAATCCTAAACTTAAGTCATTCATTTAGGATATCCTAAAAAAAGAAAAAAAAAACTGATTTAATTGATGAAAATGTGAAAATAAACGAAAAAAAGTAGTGTATACAGTATAGAAAGTTTCAAAAGTGGGTAAGCTAAAACCAGGAATACATAGTAGATAAAAGGATAAAATTCACAACTATTCTTACAAAGCTACAGATTAACCGTAATTTTCACTTAATTGTGTTTTTTCCTTATATATATTGAGGTTTTAGTGAATGAGTTTCAATTGTTCAAATTGAATATCTAAGTATCACCATGTAAACATTTATTCCTTTATGCATCTTCTTTTGATTTTGTCAATGACATTTCAACTAATGATATTCTATAATCACACTATGATCCAATAAGTGGATTTTTAACATAAAAAAAATGCAGGGCACATGAATGGGGAGGAGCTAAGGGTGAGAATTGTTACGAAGAAAGAGATAAAATTAGAGAAGAAGGGTATTGGGGGAATGCTTCATATCCAAGTATGATGAGAGTGGTGGAAGATGTGATTGAAGATTTGAACGGAAGAGGGTTGAAAGTTGAATTGCTAAACATCACACAGCTCTCAGAGTATAGGAAAGAAGGGCACCCATCAATCTATAGAAAGCAATGGGACCCTCTGACCGAAGAGCAGTTATCAAACCCAAAAACTTATGCTGATTGCATACATTGGTGCCTCCCTGGTGTACCTGATGTCTGGAATGAGCTTCTTTATGCTTATATTCTCCATCCATGACTAACTTTTCCAATTTTCTTTTTGCTTTGTTATTTTTTTCATTCATGTGCTGGGGAGAGTTCAATTGTAAAGAATGCTCTCCTAATCTTTCAAATCTCATTTAACTTTGATTACTAAAATACAGATATAGTTCTCATTTCATTTTTTATGACTGTAATTTTTTTATATATATTATAAAAATTAATAATAATGATTAAATTAATTATGTTGAACAAGAATAAAGAACATATGTACAAATTTCTCTTCAATGTTTTATAAAAAAATAAGTACATTATGTTAGACAAAGATAAAGAACGCATGTACAAACTTCTCTTTAAGTTTATATTTATGTTTTATCAAATTTCAAGTATATTATAATTATCTTTTAAATAATAATTAAAATCATATTATCATATTGTAACATCCCAAAAAATACAGTAATTACCATAATTCAGAATTAATTACAATTAACAGTCACATCAAGCAGTTTTTACATTAAAAAAAAACGAAGTTCAAAAGCCAAACTACTTAAGTACAGAATTACAAGAGGTTAGGACGAACGGTTTTTCAAAACTTAAATAACCGAACGTCCAATTCAAAAGTGAACATCAAAAACTAAAAAGGACGGACGTCCTACTGCTCCGCTTTCACTTCAACTTCGACTAAGTTATCCTCCTCGATGACATCTTCCAGAGTTGCCTCGCCTTCTGCTCACATCCACACGGATGATCATTGCAAGACAGGACGAACGTACACATACGATAGACAACACAAGGAAAACGAAAGGGTAAGCTTATATAATTTAATTCATACATCAACATATACATTTAACATTTCAATTCACACACAACATGTAACTTAACATATAAATATATATATATACTAGACAGACCGTCCGGACTGTATGAATCTGTGTAGCTATAGGCGTCCTCGCACCCGAGTGATGTAGTAACTGGGATACACTCAACAGCTGCCACTCGAGGTTAGCTCTATCCAAAGTACCCCTAAGGAATAGAACCTCCTGCCATTCCCACACATGACTACTCTCCTCTACGTGAAGATGAGTATCACGGAATATCAGGATGGACCAAGCCAGCATTAGCATAACCACAGTCATACTTTACCAAATTCCATAATCAACATATATGAGTCGTTCCTCCCTGGAACGCTCGTCCAAAATCCATAATCATAAAATCATTCCATATAGTGTTCACCTTTTCAAACTTCATACTTTGTGATCATTTTCATCTTTAGTTTCAATTACTCAAAATAACGAACGTTCAGTTTTCTGAATGAAGAGGACGAACGTCAAAAGCAAGATTTAGAAGGACCCGTTACCAATCAGAATAACTCGACACATGATTATTTGACGAACGTCATTGCTACTCAATTCAGTTAAATGAACTGACTCTAGAGTGATACAATCAATATTCAGAATATTTTAAGTACCAAGATGTTAGGTCAACTCAACTTGGATGAAGATACAGCAAGACGAGTACTTAACTACATTGGGAACCTTTCGTTTAAAGGAATCGACTGCCAGTCAATGATCGAACGCGACAATGTACATTTACTAAGTATTCGGACGAACGCTATTTACATCCGTTAAGAAATCAAAGGTAAGGACGAGCGTTCGGTATAAGACCGAACACTACATTAGAACGAACGCTGGGTAGATGACCGAGCACCAATTATGACGAACGCTTGGTACAAGACCGAGCGCTACTTAAGACGAACGCTTGGTATAAGACCGAGCGCTACTTATTTTAAAGTATATGAGGTAATTTAATATTATTTAAATTAAGGTATACGGTATCACTACGTTGAGCCGAACGCTCAAACATAGTATTTTAAATGAGGACGCTCGTTCTCGAATAGAATTCTTTCCGAATGAAAGAATTTCATTTTTAAGTCATTTACTAGGAAACCGAACGGTATAAGATCGTACGATAACGAGCGTAATTTATCATAGGGAGTAATTTCCATTCAGATTTTTCATCTATCTTAACTCAATATTTCTCATATAATTCATACTTTATAACTTCATATCCATCATTATTTCACATACTTTATAGAATTCATCATATTAACAAATCAAACTATACAATAATCATCCATCTTTCAATCCATACATATCAAAATCAACATGTAGTTCAACCAACAGGAATCATATTCATTCAGTACAATAGTGCTCGTTCATGCATACTCAATCAGCCCATATCATGCATTCATACAACATACAAGTATAAATTAAATTAATAAGCTTCCCTTACCTGGATCAGTGAGTGAAACGTCCTAATGCAAGGGTATGGTTCGCCCTCTTACAGCTTTCTATCCTCAGATTCACTTAGTCTAATCACCAAAATCAGAAATAACTCAGATATATAACCTATGCATGAAACCAGAACCTGGTTTCGCATGAAACCTAATGGACGAACGGTCAGAGACGAGAACTTACCAGCTCAGATCCCAATCTGTTCGGTCCAGAATGACGCTCACGTCTCAGGAAATGTTTCTACGGTTCTGAAACGTGATCGGAGAGGAAGGTGATGAGTTACAGTAGAGAGAAGGTGAACTGGTTCTAGAGAGAAGGTGGAGAAAATGGAGAAATCAGTTTTGAGGAAGAAGGTGAGTGCATGCAGAGAATGGGAAGGAGTGTTTCAGAAAATTCAGTTCTCTTCCCCAAGTCAACCTGACGTTCTCTCACACGCGGACACCTGTCTTCCACTACTGTTTTCAGAATGTTCCAACGTGACACATGGCAGACGTGCAGCAGAGAATGTGAGTGCGTTTTAATGATACTGAGCAATGACGTGGGTGCATTAATTGAGATTTGACATATATTTGCAGCGTTAATTATCTAGGGTCTCACACATATACTGGGAAAGTGTCTCTTAATCCATTGTGTGTCTTTAGTATTGTTTTATATATTGATCATGTCTTAAATGTTGTTTTATATATTGATAATTTTTTTAATAAATCATATGATAACTTAATCTAATATCGATCTTAGAAAATTACCGAGCTTTGAATAAATCGTCAATTAAATCAACGACAACGGGAATGAGACATCATTGTTCTTGAAAACTATTGCATTTAAGGCCCGGTAAATCTTTCTTCTTAACCAAAACAATTGGTAAAATAAACAAGCTATTATGGCGGACTATGTGGTTCCTTCTTGTAACATATGATCATCTTCTTGATTTGCTTTTTCTTTTTATTTTTATTGTGAGGCTAACTATAGTGTCTCACTTTCTAAAATTTGTTTGACATTTGATAAAAATTCTTTTCAATTTGGTGTTTTCTACCATGACTGATAAAAGGCAAGGTGAAAGGATCAATGTAATGTTGTCAGTGAAATATGAATTTCAAAATGACAATGAATGACATGGATAAGCTCTATATATGTATTATGTCACTGATGAATTCATTACAGTGAAAAAAGGTTATCCAATTATAGCAACTACAAAGATAAAAAAAATGTTTAAATGCTTACTTCGTCTCCATATTAACAGGTAAATTTTTGTTTAGTATCCGATTTTAAAAATGAAAACATTGAGTCCATATGTTATGAAAAGTATATGAATAAGGTTCACAGAAATAATAAGTTCAACAAATCATCAAAGAAAAAACTAAACAAGAGAGAGAAAAAGTTAGATAACAGAAGAGAGAAAAGAAAAAGTACGATCACATCAGCATGGATTTAACGTCGTTGCTGTCAATTTAACGGACAAAACCTTATTCATACACTTTTCATAATATAAGGACTCAATGTCTTCATTTTTAAAACCAGGTACTAAACAAAAATTCATATCTTAACACGAAGACGAAGTAATCATTTAAGCCTAAAAAAAAGTAAAACACAACAAGGTACACATCTCTCTTCTTTAAGATTCTATAACTAATTGTTGCATCACAAAATCTCACATGCGTCCTCCTAACTCTTTTTAGCTTGTTTTGGAAAACTTATTACAAAAACTATCATATGTTTTGGAAATCTTTTCCAAAAAGCTCATTCCATAATACATTTCATGGGTTTTAGAAAGTTTGTTTCGGAATGCATTTCAAAAAGCTTGTTCCAAAAATTGAAGAAAGCTTGTTTCAAAAGATTTTTATAACAGATAGTCCGAAAGTCATTTTTACAACTGGTGAAACATTGTTTCGAAAAATCATGTGGGTTTAGTTAAAAATTATTAAGTACATGAAGAAAAAGCTTGTTATTAAATTAAACACTAAAGAGAATAAATAAATGCATTGGTCTAGGGTGATTTTTATGGTTAGCCCATATGCTTCATCCATTTATTAGCTTTTTCCTGCACCCCCATATATTCTTCCTATACTTTTGTATTTGGAAGAAAATCCCTTTTTTTATCCTTTTTGAATAGTATTTGAAAGTAAAAAAACTATTTTTAGACTATGTAATTCAAAAGTTAAAATGACTTTAGATTTTATAATAAAAAAACTATTTTTTTAGAAAAAGGAAAAAAAGATTCCTAGATTGTAGAAATTGAAAGTAAAAAATACTTCCAGAAGTATTTGGAACTATTTTTTGTTAAATATTTTTGTTTTTAGAATTTCATGATTTGAAAGTAATTTTTTATTTTAAGATTATAAAATCTGAAAGTCATTTTCTACTTCAAAACTGTGTTGCACAATCCGGAAAATGCAAAATGGAAAATTTCTTTTATATGGGGGTGTAGGAAGAAACATATAGACGTGAAGGAAGAAGTTGTCCGTCAATTTTAATCTTTTTTGGTTCAGCCCACTCTCTAATACTAAATCAATCGAATGAGAGAGTGTTTCATCTTACACCTCCTTACAATTTTAACTTTTAGACATCTCATGTACTTTTAACTTTTTATAAAAATTTCATTTTCAGTGTTTTATCTTGCATCTCCAATATTTCATTTACACATCTTTTTCTCTTTTTTATTAAAGTAATCATAAACATCTTTAACACTTCATCCCTTAACAAATTTTTAAAATTTTATTTTTTATTTATAATTTAATAACTATTTAATTTAATTTAAAAATCTAATATAATTTAGTATTTTTTCATATTTTAATAATTATTAAAGGGTTAAATATGTTTTTAGTCCTTAATCTATCAAGCGAATTTGTTTTTAGTCCCTCTTTCAAAGTAAGGTACATTTTAGTCTTCCTCCTTTAGGAAACTATAATTTTTAGTCCTCCAAATCCAACGGTATTAAAAAAAAGCTGACCTAGCTAATGGTGTAATGTCACGTCATTTTTTTTTCTGAGTCAATCTCCCTCCCTCACTGGTGCCGTCTCGACTCCGTCTCCAAGTAGTTCCTCCTCTCCAACCTAGCCATCCACGGCAAGACCCATCTGGACTCATTCTCGGTCTCTACCGCCCCCTACGGCCACTGGCAACAGTTCTTCCAGGAACTCTGCAACGCCTCCGATATCTAATTCCTGATCACCTCCCACGCCAACCCTCACTTCACCTCTCTCCCCCTTCCTCTCCCACGCTTCGGCCCCCACGATCTTCTCTGCACTTCCTTCACCCTAGAGCGACCCTCAGATTAGCGTGTTCTCGTTTTGCTCGATGACTTCGCCGTCAAATCCTCACACTCTCTCTTCTTCAACTCCCTCAAATCTCGAGGCTTCGATCTCCATTTCCACCTAGCCGATGACCCCCAATTTTAGAATTTGTTGATTCGGGTCATGATCCAAAACGTAATCAAGAAGAAATTTTCTGAGTTTCTGGGTTTGATTTGGGGTTTTTTGGGATGTTGCGTTTTCTGGGTTTTGTCTTGCATGTGAGGAGGAGCTTCGCCGATTGGATGTTCGACGGTGTTGCTTAGGGCGTAGGGAAAAGTCTCACGGTGTAGGTTTCCTAGAGGATTGTAGGTTTGGCGATTTTGATGGTTATGTTGTGAAGGCTCGCGACGACAGTGAATGGTTGCTCATGGTGGTGGTCCGATGCGAGCTTGTAGAGGATGACGAAGGGAGAGTGGTGGCAGAGAGATTGAACTCGTAATGGCACTACTTGTTAGGTGGTGGCGCGATGAGATTGCTCGCGTCTGGGTGTTGATGATGGAGGTGCGTGATGGAGGATGGCGGTGGCTAGCGTTTCTGCAGCGGTAGTTTCACGGCAACATGGTGGCTGGCCGGCGTGACATTGTGTTGGCAGTGTGGCATTGACGGCGAGAAAGATTGAAGTGGTAAAAAAGTTGGGAAGATTTGCTCAGGTCAGAAAAAAAAATGGCGTGACACTTCACCGTTAGCCAACTCAGTTTCTTTTTAACGCCGTTAGTTTTGGAGGACGAAAAATTAAGGTTTCCTAAAAGAGGAAGACTAAAATGTACCTTACTTTGAAAGAGAGACTAAAAGCAAATTCGCTTGATAGATTAAGGACCAAAAACATATTTAATCCATTATTAAAATATAGTTTGTATATTATAATAATTATATTAAAAAGATTAAAATTAAAATAATTAAAATAAAAATAATAAAAGTAAAAATAAAAAAGCAAAATAATAATATAAAATCTGATTTAATATATATAAAAATATAAAAATATTAAATTAAATTATTATTAAATATTAAATTGAAAATAAAATTTAAAAAAAATCATCGAATATTGATATCCAGTTATCGGATTTCCAGTTGTTTTTTATTTATAATTTATTAACTATTTAATTTAATTTAAAATTTTAATATTATTTAATATATTTTATATTTAAATAACTATTAAAATATAATTTATATTATTATAATAATAATGCTAAAAAATTTAAATTAAAGTAATAATAATTAAGAAATCTAAAAGTTTTGAAATCTTATTTCATTAATTTAATATTTTAATCTAATTTAATATATTTATATATATTAAATCAGATTTTATATTATTATTTTTATTATTTTTGTTTCTTTATTTTTATTATTATTACTTTTATTTTAATTATTTTAATTTTAACTTTTTTAATATAACTATTATAATAATACAAATTATATTTTAATAATTATTAAAATATTAAAATATATTAAATAATATTAGATTTTTAAATTAAATTACATATTTATTAAATTATAAATAAGAAACAAAGTTTTAAATTCTTTTATTAAAAGAGTGTAGAGTTGAAGAAGAGCATTATTACTTTAATAAAAAAGAGAAAAAATTAAAAAAATATTTACTAAGGTTAAGAAATGATTCTTTTTGAAAAAGTTAGAGGTGCAGAATGGAGATGAGATGTTAAAAGGTTAAAAATGAAACTTTTAGAGGTGCAGGATGAAATCTTGGAGGTGTACGATGAAACACCCATGAGCTGAAGTTTGCGGTTACACTCGGGCCTTGATTCTTTTAGAAAAAGTTAGAGGTGCAGAATGGAGATGAGATGTTAAAAGGTTAAAAATGAAATTTTTAGAGGTGCAGGATGAGATCTTGGAGGTGTACGATGAAACACCCATGAGCTGAAGTTTGCGGTTACACTCGGGCCTTGATTCTTGGGTTTTAGATAAGTTTCACATTGGCCCATTATGTAGTTCTTGATGATGTGTCAGTCCTAGCTGTGAACATCCTTTCAGATAAGTTTGAAGTTGGTTTAATACCCTATTTTGTCTCCAGTTTCGCTCGAAAATGTCAAATTAGTCAATCCTTTAAAAAGTACGTCAATTATGTCCTCACTTAATAAAATTTGTATCAATGAAATCCCTTCCGTTAAATTCGTACAAACCGCGCTAATTTTTCTCTCTCTTATACTTTTTCTGTGCAACACAAGTTTTAACAGGTTTTCTCTCTCTTTTACTATTCTTCTTCTCTCTCTTCTACCAATTATACTGGTTTCTTTTTTTCTCTATCTAGTGTTTCATTAATTTACACACATTATTCATTAAATAGATTTATAAATGATGCACACATTCTCTTTAATACTAAAATAGATATTCACATATTTTACTTTTCAAATCCCGTATATTCATTCACATTCCCTTAATTTTTTAATACATATTAATCTCCCTAATATTCTCTTTAATACTAAAATAGATATTCACGTATTTTATTTTTCAAATAAATGTATATTCACTCACATTCCCTTAATTTTTTAATACATATTAATCTCCCTGATATTTTTAGTAAATGATCACCACTTTTTACATTTTTAATAGTGTTACACTCATTTTCTCACTTTATTCATAAAATTATATTTTATTTTATTTTACTTACATGAATTGTTTACTTTTTTATATTTTAAATCTTATTTAAATATTAGTCGATGTGATATTTTTAAATAAAATAAGGAAAATTAATACCACTTTTTTAAAGTGTTGTTTATTAAAAATATAAGCATATGAATCTGTATATTAAATTCAGAAAGAACACGACTGTGTGATTTAATCGGGTTTAAGCAAAATTTCCTTATATCTCAAAATTCTCGGAGTTCAATCCTTAGGAATGAAAATAGAAACAAACTCCCAAATTCCAACTTTAAAATATATAAAACTAGTTAATACTTTTGTTAAGATGATTTGAAAATAAAACGCAATATACAGGTTCAGTTTATGTAACAGTGCAATAAGAAATAAAAGAGAAACGCAAGGTATGAGGGCTTTTAATATTGAAAACGAGTGTGTCTCAGTACAAGCAATAAGAGGCACTAAAATAAATGACAATGGAGGTAGTAGAATAGTATGAGTAACTCTGCACATTATCATAGGCCATTCCTGAAAAGGAAAAGATGGAGGGAATTTTAAAAGGGTTTCTAATAGAAGAACAGAGAAGAATATTCAGAGAGAAAAAGTAGTTGCAGAGAAGAGGGGTCCACACCAAGAGCGTAATCAACCCCGAATGGAATCCTCCCATTTTGTATTCTCCCTCTTCACACGTGTTCCTCTCCTCAATATTATGTCATCCTCTCTGCTTGACACGTGGCCATTTTGTGCAACCGCAACCGCTTCTACCTTCACCTTGTTGTCATGCTTTGTGCGTGTTATAATACCCGTTCTTGAAAAGCAACTTTGTCCTCAAGGTTGAATTGAGGATATGCTTTCTTGACTTCTTCTATGTTTTCCTAGGAATTGTCTGCCATATGCAAAGAATCCCATTGGATCAACACTTCTTCTACTTCTCTTCCATTTCTGTTAGCCACTCTTTTACCCAAAATCTGGTAAGGTTGTAGGATTGGTCCAAATTCATTTGTAGTAAGCGGTAATGGAAAATATGGTTGTTTATAATCTCCTTGAAATTTCTTAAGCACTGAAATGTAGAACACCGGATGTATTTTAGCTGACTCTAGGAGGAGGAGTCTGTAAGCTACCTTGCCAATCCTCGCAAGAACTTCAAAAAGTCCAAAGTACCTTAAGCTCAACTTCTAATTCTTTCTTAAAATCACGGATTACTGCCTATAAGGTTGTAACTTTACTAAAGCAAGATCCCCCACATCCAAGAAAACATCTCTTCTTTTCTTATCTGCCTGTCCTTTCATATAATTATGAGAATGCTGGAGTTTAGCCTTTAATTTGGTCAATAATGCATCACAGTTCTTTAAAACCTCTTGTAGATCTACAAGATCAGTATCACTTTGCTCATACTTGATTATGTTTGGTGGTAATTTTCCATAAACAGCTTGGTAGGGAGACATACCAATACTATGGTGGAAAGATGAATTATACCAGAATTGCGCCTAAGGAAGCATCTCTAGCCATTTCTTAGGATGATAAAAGACAAAGCATCTGAGATACATTTCCAAAGTCTTGTTTAAGTTTTTCGTTTGGCCATCCGATGGCGGAGCTCATTGCTAAGGTCGTGCCTTGATATTTGAACAATAACTTCCAAAAGTTGCTGATGAAGACCTTATCACGATCAGACACAATGGATTTTGGAAATCTATATAGTTTGACAATATTTTGAATGAATGCTTCAACTACAATTTTGCTATTGAATCCTTGTTTTAAAGGAATGAAGTGTGCAAACTTTGATAGTCTATCGATGATCACCACGATATTGGAATAACCGTGCGAAATTTGTAAGCTGGTGATGAAGTCCATGGCAATGTCTTCCCAAATCAGATTTGGAATAGGTAATGGATGTAGTAATCCAGCAGGTAATGACTGGTTTACCTTAGCTTGTTGGCAAATCGTGCATTCCCTCATAAACTTCCTTATATCGTCTCTCATCTTAGGCCAAAAGAATTGAGCACTCAATCGTGCCATAGTTCTTGTAGTACCTGCGTGACCTTCAACTTTGGAGCCATGGAATTCTCCTATGATCTGGTTTATCACTTTTGCATTAGTTGGCAACATAATTCTCCCTTTCCAAGTCAAAACGTCGTGTTGGACTGCATAGTCACCCTTCTTTCCGGAGTTGTTCATACACTCCTGGAAAATTTTTATCAATTCTTCATCTTTTCTGGTTGCTTCTGCAATTGCTTGCAGCTAAGTATTTAGAGGTTCTGACCATGCCATTGTAAAGCTCCTAGATAACGTATCAGTAGGGATATTCTCCTTTCCTGGGGAATATTGTATGGTGAAATCAAACCCTATAAATTTGGGGAGCCACTGTTGTTGTTCAGGGTTTTGTAATGTTTGCTCAAGTAATTCCTTCAAGCTCTTCTGATCTGTTTTAATAATGAACCTGTGACCAAGTAAATAGTGCTTGAATTTAGACAAGGATTCAGTTATAGCATAGAATTCCCTTGTATATGCAAATTTCGTCTGCATTCTAACGGACAACTTCTTTGATAAATAAGCAATAGGGTGCTTATTTTGACTCAGTACAGCTCCTATACCCAACCCTGAGGCATCCGTTTCTAGTACAAATGGTTCAACAAAATTTGGAATTGTTAGAACATAAGCAGTGGTAAGGGCTAACTTCAATTCTTCAAAAGCTTTATTTGTTGCTTCACTCCACTTAAATGAATCTTTCTTTAATAGATCAGTCAATGGTGCAACAATTTGGGCATAATTTTTTACAAATCTCCTATAATACCCAGTTAATCCAAAAAATCCTCTCAACTGCTTGAGGGTTGTAGGTTTCAGCCAGTTTTTTACTGCCTCTAATGATGAGTCAATATTTTCTTGATTTCACTTAGCTTATTGTACTGGATTTAATTAATGAGGTGTGCTTAAATGTCCAGTATTTTCCCATTTCTACTAATTGTTCTTAATTTGACCAGAAATGCTTATTTTAATTAATTTGAATTATCTGAGGCTAATTATTTGCATTATTAATTGAAGGGAAATTGTTGGATAATATTTTGGGACATTTAAGGGCTGCCACATAATTCAAGACTCTCCACAAGGAAGTATGCACAAGAAGGAGGGCTCAATAGGATTTGACTGATTTAATACAAAGTCCAGTTGCCACCCACATGGGTTTTATTTTTGATTTCAATTAAAGAGATGGGCTGGAGTGTCACGGCTTGGGCTGGAAAGAAGCACACCACACGGACTCAATCAAAAAGAAGGAGTGACGTTCAACAAATTAAGGGGTGTCACGGTCTTGGCTTGGTCCAACAGTACATGGTCACGGCTTGCATATTTCAGCGATGGAGAGGAGAGAATGGGGAGCGTCCAGTGTGGATGGGCTTTACGTGTGTGCTTGGAGAGAATAGATGTGCAGCACCCAGCAGCTTTGAAGAAGCATTTGGGCCCATGGGCAATTTGTTTGGAAACGTCCAGTAGTTGTTCTAGCAGAGAAGAAAGTACCAGGCCTGGGAGGTGCACAAGGAAGGGAGGTCCAACTGCCACGTCCTGGAATGAGAGTGAAGAACGGGATCTGGACCTTCTAAAAAGAAGCACACGCTAGCAGCAGGGAGCCCAAGTCTCCACTGGTCATTCAACCTTCAATTAAAGTGTCCAGCCGCCACCCAAGGGAAGAGGGATGATTATATTCTGAATTGAAAGCACACGCGGGAGGTCCTGGAATGGGCAATGAGAAGATGTGGTCCAACCGCCACCAGGAGAGCACCCGCCAACGAGGAATCTTCTTTCTCTTTAGGAAGTAGCGGACACCACAATGGAGGGTTACGATTGAGTTCTTATTTTCATTTCCTTGCTGGAGAGGATGGTGCACACGGGAGTGAGTTGGAGGGCAGCAGCTCTAGGTTTTTTTTATATTCCAACAGCACATAGGAGAGATGGACGATGATGTTCACAACATGATGATTTAATTTGGGAAGCGCACAAGTGATTAATAGTTTGGGAGGAGATGTTGTTTTCATTTTTTGCTTTAGGAAGCACAAGTGCTGATTTCATTTGAGAAGGTGGTGTCACGACTTGGGAAAATGCACAATGGTGATTTTTATTATGGAGAGAAAAGCATTTCATTTTTCTTTGAGAAGCAGCTTACTCATTTCATTTTGATGCTACTGTTCATGCTTTATCTTTAGAGCTTTTCTGTGTTGAGTTGCCTTTTAAATTCTTTATCTTACTCGTTGCATTTCCATTTTATTTTATTATTCACGCTCTCTTGCATTGAAATGTTATTCAACTCACACGGTGTTTCATTATTGGAGTGCTGCACGGTGATTTTAATTTTGGAGAAAAGCACACTTTATGTTTTCTTTGAGAAGCGAAGCCCGGTGTATGTTTTTTTTATTATTCCAAAAGCACAATTTCTTTTCTTGTAATGAAGCGGTGATTCATTTTTCAATTGCTTTGGAGTGGTGTTTTAAGCGTTGCTTATTTTTCAGTTGCAATATGTTTTCTTTCTTTATTAGTTTAAGTGTTGCATTTCATTTTATTCCAAGCTGCAATGTGCATTTCGTTATTAGCCAAACGTTCTTTTTATTATTATTACTATATTTTAATTAGTTCACACATCTTGCTTTAGGACCGTTCATTCTATTGTTTTCGTTCACTATGCTGTCTATAATGTTCGGTATTCATGCTTTGTTAATTTATTTCAATGTTTTCAATTATGTTTAGTTTTATTTAATTTCCAGTTTTAATTTAGTTCATTTCTAATCATAAAAACACTTTCAAAACCCCCCACTACGTGTTTGACCTAAGTCCTGAACCACATTTGGTCCCTGAGAGACGACCTAGGAGTCACTTCCTAGCACTATACTGCATTTTAATTGCACATCAAATTTGATGGGCCGCGACAACCTCATCATCTAGCTTTTCAGTCTCCATAGCTATTCCATTTCCTGCCATAGTGTGACCGAGATACCCTATTTGCTGCACTCCAAAACTGCATTTGGAGAACTTAGCAAATAATTGGTTCTGTTTGAGTATCTTTAACACGAATTCCAGATGGTGTAGATGGTCTTTCCAACTTGAGTTGTAGACCAATATATCATCAAAGAAAACCAGTACAAATCTTCTCAATACACCCTTAAAGATTTGATTCATTAGACTTTGAAATGTTGTTGGTGCATTGGACAACCCGAATGGCATAACCAATCATTCATATAATCCTTGGTGAGTCCTGAATATCGTTTTGTGTCTTTCCTCTGGTTTCAATAAAATTTGGTGGTAGCCAGACCTTAAATCCAGCTTGGAGAATTAGCAGGCTCCGTACAACTCATCAATAAGTTCATCCACAGTTGGAATTGGAAAATTGTCCTTAATTGTTATAGCATTCAAGGCTCTATAGTCCGTAGAAACCCTCCATGTACCATCTTTCTTCTTGACTAAAATAATTGGAGATGAAAAAAGACTGTTGCTTGGCTGAACAATACCCTCTTTTAACATGCCTTCCACCAATTTTTCAATTTCTTCCTTTTGACTGTGTGGGTATCTATAGGGCTTCACCTTGACTGGATTTGATCCTTCTAAC
The DNA here is from genome assembly GCF_029865625.1 of Vigna umbellata. Lineage (NCBI taxonomy): Eukaryota > Viridiplantae > Streptophyta > Magnoliopsida > Fabales > Fabaceae > Vigna > Vigna umbellata. The sequence continues at coordinate 6,761,757 of NC_142175.1, forward strand.
AAAGGAATAGAGTGAACGTGACTCCTTGGTGGAGGTAGTCCACAGGGTTGGCTAAAGACAATGCTGTAATTCTGGAGTAAAATCACCAATTCTGGCTCCATGTGCTCGGGCAGTTCCAAGAGAGGAAAATTGTGATTGTCTTGGTGTACCATCTGCAGACTATATATCTCAACTAAAGCATTAGTGTCAATCATTCTCCTTATATGATGTAGTTGTGTTGTTTCTGGTAGCATGTCTTTATCTCCTTGTAATGTGGTGAAACGACCATCCTGCAAAAACTTGATTTGTAGAGAATCGTAATCTGCTAAGTGAGGGCCAATTGTCTATAACCAATTTGCTCCAAGGATGAGGTCAGCACCAGATATTGGCAAGAGAAACACAGGTAATGTGAAAACACTGCCCTGTGCTATTAATGTCAATTTTTGTATTAAGCCCTCTGATTCCATGTAATTCTCATTCCCAACCATTACTTTTAACGAAGGTGTCTTCACCATTGGAAGTTTCAAAAATTTCGCCACCCTAGGTTGTAAGAAGTTATTGGAGCTGCCTCCATCAATTAAAACTTTGACTGGCATGGTGCCAATATGCGCTACAAATCTAATTGTCCCTACTCTGAAACCACCTTTCAAGGCATTCAAAGATAGGTGATGATCCTCATTTACAGTTGCTTCCATGTCTTGAGAAAACTCAGTCTCCGATTCCACATTATCTGATTCGTCTTCCCTCAATTGTAGGACAAAACATTGCTTGGTTGCGCACTTGTGATTAAAAGAGAATTTCTCATCACAGAAATAACATAAACCCTTCTTTCTTTTTAATTGCATTTTTGCTGGGCTTATTCTTTTGACATTTGTGTTTCTTAATGGTGGTCATGGTGGATTAGGTAACAACGAGGGTAAGGATGATTTGGTAGCTGGTAGGATGTTCCTTGTGGTGTTTTGACTCCAGGAAGTTGTTACTTTCGGAGAATTCATGTATCGAATGGCGTAATTAGGAGTAGGTTTGGTTCTTGGCATGTATTTCTCTTCATACAATTTACCTAATGCTACTGCTCGTAATAGGTTTGTTGGAGTCAAGGTAATCACATCTCTTCTAATATCAACATTTAAACCACTCATGAAGCAATTTAAAATAACTTCCTCAGTTAAACCCGTACATCTATTTGCAAGCGACATAAATTTCATATAGTAATCTGATACCGATCCTTGTCGTTGTAGCTTAAACATTTCTGCCATAGGACAATCGAAGGAAGAGGGCCCAAATTGAGATTCCAATGGACGCGTCAATGTTGTCCAAGTTGTGACCGCTTCAATCTTCTGCAAATTTGGAACCATGGCACCACATCTCTCTCAAAATGCATAGAAGCTATTTCAATACACTCAGCATCAGGTGTGTTGTGATAGTTGAAGAACTTATCCGCTTTGAAAATCCATTCTAAAACTGGAGTGGAGCCATCGAAGTGCGGAAAACATAGAGAAATGTCCTTGACCGGGTTCATAGAATTTAGCGAATGAACTCTGACTGTGGAATTGGAGTTCGAAGGACTTCCAAATGTCTGGGTGGAATTTTGCAATAGTTGTTGTAAGACGAGTTTGAGTTCATCCATCGTCGAGTCTTGATTTCGATTTCGTTCATCTATCGTGCTCTACAGCTTTTCCACAGTTGTTGTTAGACGTTGCAGATCATCCGTCGTCGCACGGATCTCATTTTGAAGCTCTTTCAATCTTGTGTTCTCAGCCACGGAAGACAATGAAAGCACCAATGTAACAGTGCAATAAGAAATAAAAGAGAAACGCAGAGTATGAGGGCTTTTAATATTGAAAACGATTCTGTCTCAGTACAAGCAACAAGAGGCACTAAAATAAATGACAATGGAGGTAGTAGAATAGGATGAGTAACTCTACACACTAACATAGGCCATTTCTGAAAAGGAAAAGATGGAGGGGATTTTAAAAGGGTTTCCAATCAAAGAACAGAGAAGAATATTCAGAGAGAAGGAGTAGTTGCAAAGAAGAGGGGTCCATACCAAGAGCGTAATCAACCCCGAATGAAATCCTCCCATTTTGTATTCTCCCTCTTCACACGTGTTCCTCTCCTCAATATTTTGTCATCCTCTCTGCTTGACACGTGGCCATTTTGTGCAACCGCAACCTCTTTTGCCTTCACCTTATTGTCACGCTTTGTGCCTGTTATAGTTTCCAGCTATTAGTGGCTATGAGAAAAGGTTTAAAACGTGTTTTTTGCATGTTTTTTATCCATATTTGGTTACTATTTATACTGCTTCTACCTACTGTGGATTGTAAATTCAAGGGTCACTATTACAATTTGAGGAAAAAAAGAAACGAGTATAATTGGTAGAAGAGAGAGAAGAAGAATAGTAAAAGAGAGATAAAACCTGCTAAAACCTGTGTTGCACAGAAAAAGTAGAAAAAGCATAAGAGAGAGAAAAATAGTTAGTGTCATTTGTACGGATTTAACGGAAGGGATTTCATTGATACAAATTTTATTAAGTAAGGACGTAATTGACGCACTTTTTAAAGGATGAACTAATTTGACATTTTCGAGCGAAACTGGTGACAAAATAGGGTATTAAGCCGTTTGAAGTTTGAACAAAGTAAATAACTACAAATTTGTACTTTTCTTGACAATATATTTGCTTTCTTTGTCCCTTAAGAAATAAGTGAAAGTAAAAAATTGTTTTTGATTTTGCAATGACAGAATTTTATTTTTTTGCGGTTTAGTGTAATGTTTTCGACATGTAGGTTTAATATATCTTTAATTTTATATATTTTATTTAGGTTTAATTCTACCCTAAACTTGAGCTATATTGAAAATATGATCAAGAAATTATTTGACTCATTTTGTTCAAAACTAAATTATTCAATCAAAGCTTACATTTGATTGAAACTACATGTATCGGGTATAATGTATATTGAACGGTTACTAATTGTTAACCTTTCAGTCACTACCACAATAATAGTCAACCAGGCCATCATCCACTGTATCAACTAAGGTCAACCGTGTTAAATGGTGTTGGGTGATAATTGGGTCAACACTTAAGGTATTATTGGGCCAGTAGTCCAGTAGAAGATAAAATAACCAAAGATATTTGATTAAAGATATTGATAAGTTGTTTATGAGCAATCGACCAAATCTAATGTCGAATCTAAAGGTAAGTCTATCTTTATTTTATTGAGCCTGTATAATTTTAGGATCCATGAGGTGACTTATAAATATAAGGTCAGGGTGTTCAACTGAGTTCATAGTACTCAATTACAATAAATACAAAACATTCATTTGTGAGCAAAAGCTCCTTCAACAGACACCTAACTTGAGCGTCGAAGTGCCTTTGCAGGTACCACCCCTCCTTGGTTAAGATTGAAGTCCACCGAGCGGTTAATACTGAAGGCAACCGAGTGGCCCAAACTGGAAGTAGACAAGCAGAGCACACAACTCAAGCGTCAAAGTCACATCAGAAAGCTTAGTGTCTCGGTCCCACAAAATCCCTACCGAAACATTTTGGCGCCCACCGTGGAGTCGAGAGAAGTTGAAGAAACCCAATGGTGACCATGAGGAGCATGGAGGAACAACAACACACTAGAGATTTGATAGCACGGATGCAAGCACAGATACAGGCATAGGCACGAACCATATAGGCATAGGCGCAAGCATAACAAGAGTTGCAGTGGAAGCACATAGAGGAGATTGCGGCACTAAGAGCAGAGCGAGGTCGCGCCGAACGTTCAGCTCAGCACTCGGTGTCCACGGCCGAACGAGGTAACAATCATCATAATGAAAATGATGGAAGTTGTAATCGGCAGCCATCTCAGCACACCAACCCGAACGGTAGAGGAAGGAGAGAAACCGTTCGGCCCTCTAGTTTACTCCCTTTTACGGCGACCATCATGCAATCTCCAATGCCAGAGAAGAATCCTCTTGTATTATTGAAGTATGATGGCTTGACAGATCCCGACAATCATCTCAGGATCTTCACCAATGCAATGGCGTTCTACACGGACAGTGATCCAGTCATATGTAGAGCCTTCTCCTTATCACTTAAGGACGAGGTGTTAGAGTGGTACAACACTCTTCCTCCAAACACAGTGGACTGCTTCGCCACCGTGGAAGCCCTCTTTAGAAGGCAATACGCCTTCAATCAGAAACAATAGATAACACCGGCGGAATTGGTAAATACTAAACAGGAGAAGAAGGAAACCTTGAAGGCCTTCATGAAAAGGTACAAAGAAACCGCACGACGAGTTAAAGATGTTAATCATACTTTTATCATCAACAATTTTCCTTCATGTTTAAGACCGTGATATTTTGCTGAAAGGCTATATGCCCGACCACCAAAAACTATGGACGAATTTCAAGAAAGGATCGCTAAGTTTATTCGTATTGAGGTCATGAGAAACTCGAGGAAGAAACAAGAAGAAGTCTCTACAAGAGGAAGCAAGAAAGAAGGCAGGCAGTCATTCAACAATAACGACAAGAATGGAGGTACTTTCACAAGGATTTCATCCGAACACCCAGGTATAATCATTACACCCCCCTCAACACACCTAGGGTAAAAGTTCTTGAGGAAACTCTTAATACCGAACTTCTTATCTGAAAGAAGTCTTCTCCAAAAGACGCTGGCGAAAGGAAAAGCTATCGGTTTCATCTAAACCGAGGACATACTACAGAGGAATGCAATGTGTTGAAAGATGAAATAGAAAGGCTCATTCGAGGTTGCCATCTGCAGAAATTTGTAGAAGAAAAAGGAACCCGAATAAGAAGTACTCCCAGAGAAAAATCTCAGTGCAGGGAAACCGAACGGTTCTATCAAAAAGTCGATTGAAGGCATAGGCATAGTTGCAGCAGCAGTCACAACCACAGTCACAACCCTGACCGCAGAGTTCTTCGGCATATCAACTGGAAGATATGATAAAAAGTCCTTCCTAACATGTGGAATGCAACAAATCTCAAGTTTACTTTAGTTGAACATTACTATCATGTTTATTTCAATTTCCTCATACATAAACTTTTGTTGTTTAAATTCTTTTGCTGGAATAAATGCTTATGACATCATGATCACGTTTTATCACATGTAGTCGGCCAATCGGCCTTACAGGGTCGTCCACAAAACTCAAGGAACGTTCCAAATCGAACTCCTAGGTTCAAAATCGAACAGTAAAGACAGTCCACCATGGACTATAAACCGAACGGTAAAGACAGTCCCCCATGGACTATAAAACGAGTGGTAAAGATAGTCCCCCATGGACTATAAAACGAGTGGAAAAGACAGTCCCCCATGGACTATAAACTGAGCGGTAGAGATAGTCTCCCATGGACTATAAACCGAGCGGTAAAGACAGTCCCTCATGGACTATAAACCGAGCGATAAAGACAGTCCCTCATGGACTATAAACCGAATGGTAAAGACAGTCTTCCATGAACTATAAACCGAACGGTAAAGATAGTCCCCCATGGACTATAAAATAAGTGGTAAAGAAAGTTCCCCATGGACTATAAAACGAGTGGTAAAGACAGTCCCCTATGGACTATAAACCGAGCGGTAGAGATAGTCCCCCATGAACTATAAATATAGCGATAAAGATAGTCCCCCATGGACTATAAACTGAACGATAAAGACAGTCCCTCATGGGCTATAAACCAAACAGTAAAGACAGTCCCCCATAGCTATAAACAGAGCAGTAAAGACAGTCCCCCATGGACTAAAAACCGAGCGGTGTAGACAGTCCCCCAGGGACTATAAACCGAGCAGGGGAGGCCAGTCCCCTATGGACTATCATCTGAACGATAAAAGGCTCACTCACAGGTATTCAATCATTCGGCTTCTCAGGTATTCGGTCATTCGGCCTCACAAGCATTCAGTCATTCGGTCTCACAAGTATTCGGCCATTCGAACTCAAGTATTTGGCCATTCAGCCTCGACTGGTCGGCCTTCCATTGCCTCAAGCGTTCAAACATTCGGCCATTCGACTTCATAACCCAAATTATTTAATGTTAATTTGATTGACTACATTTTCCTAATCACATGTGGATTCGAATTGTTTTTCCTCTTTAGTACAGGTGACAACATCCTACATACAAACCGTTCGGTCTCTCTCAAGTTCATAAGTCCTACAATCAATCATGGCTAAAAGTCGAACGATTAGCTCGGACTTGGGGGGCATGTATCGGGTATAGTGTATACCGAACAGTTACTAATTGTTAATCGTTCAGTCACTACCACAATAATGGTCAATCAGGCCATCATCCACTGTATCAACTAAGGTTAACCGCGTTAAATGGTGTTGGGCCATAATTGGGCCAGCACTTAAGGTATTATTGGGATAAAAGTCCAGCAGAGGATAAAATAATCAAATATATTTGATTCAAGATATTGATAAGTTATTTATGAGCAACCGACCAAATATAATGTCGAATCTAAAAGTAAGTCTGTTTTTATTTTATTCGGCCTGTATCAGTTTAGGATCCATGAGGTGACTTATAAATATAATGTCAGGGCCAACACCTAGGTACATTCGACTGAGTTAACAATACTCAATTACAATAAATACAAAGCATTCATTTGTGAGCAAAAACTCATTCAACAGACTCCTAACTTGAGCGTCGAAATTGAAGTCCACCGAACGACCAATAGTGAAGACAACCGAGTGACCCAGACTGGAAGCAGACAAACGAAGCGCACAACTCAAACATCGAAGTCACGTCAGAAAGGTTAGTGTTTCAATCCCACAAAATCCCTACCAAAAACACTACATATTTTTTAAAATAGGAATAAATTCGTAAAAAGATAGAAAAAGAAAATCCGCGAAATAAAAATTAAAGTGTAGTAAAATTATAATTTACTCTTTTACTTTAATAATGTTATTTCATGTAATAGTTTCTTAGATGAAAATAGTTTCATGTAATACTTATTCTCGAAATAATTTACTCTCTACTCACTAATTATTGCAAACAAATAATAAAGTAAACACTTTTCTCAAATGAATAGCTCTAGTCTCGATAGGTATTTGGCTTATTTATTTTAGAAAAATAATCTCAATTTGTCAACTTCATCAGAAATATTTTTGAAATTAATATAAACTAAACACAAATTTCGTAAAAGTACTTACGAGCTGATTGAGTTGTTCTCCTATAAACTTTGATTCAAATAACAAGTACCAAATCATGGAAACACAGTGGTTAACCAAATGGAACTCAAAGGCCATATATCTGTCTTGAAAATCTCAGATGTAGGAAGATCCAAAATGTTTAAGCTTGAAATGTGTTTGACCCAATAGCTGCCATATAATGCCAAAAGCACCATAAATGAACTAGATAGGCAAAATTGAACTACGCAGTGTCTGTTGCAGGTTGGGTTACACCAAACTTCACCAACAGCTTAGTGAGGGACTCTGGGGAGCAAACTTCATACTTCACTTTACCAGAGGGTGACAGAAAAACCTCAGCAAGTTCAAGCTTTTCTGAAGTCAGACTTGTGCTGTCCATGGTTTTACTTAAAACCTTCAGTGCAAGTTGAACTGCTTCTTCTCTTGTGATATCATCCTTGTAGTCCTGTTTCAGTATTGATTGTGCTGCCTGGTTATTTGCCCCAATGGCTCCAGCTTTCCAGCCACCATAATTTCCACTAGGGTCACTCATGTAAAGCTGAAAGCCAAAGTTTTTGTCCCATCCTGCAAACAGAAATGAGACCCCGAATGGCCTAAGACCACCAAATTGGGTGTAACCTTGCTTGGTATCACAGAGAGATTGAACTAGCTGCTCAACTGGCATTGGCTCTTGATAAGCATAAGTGTAGCGTTGTGCTTGGACCCTTGCAGTATTGATCAGAATGTTGGCATCGGACATTATCCCAGCCACGGCACATGCAACATGATCATCAATCTTGTACATTTTCTCAGTGGAGGTTGAGGTTTGGAGCAGCTTGGATGTGACCTTTTTTTCACCAACCAGCACAACTCCATCTTTCGATAAGATCCCTATTGCAGTACCGGCATTACCAATAGCTTCCATTGCATATTCCACTTGGTAAAGACGTCCTTCAGGAGAGAAGATTGTTGTTCGGCTATCATATCTTCGAGACATTTTGATCTAACTACTACTGACCTATGCAAAGTTGCAAACATGGAAAATGAAAGGAATTAAACAAGTCGGTTGAAGCAGAAAGGAAAACATTCTAGTACTTTTTTCTTTCTCTATACCCCCTACAAGCTAATAGGAATATTATAGATTTTAAAAGATTTTAACAACGGAATTATCTAAACTCCTGAGTTACCACCAACCCTCTCGCTCTTTCAACAAAAATCAGTTCTCGCTGTCCTAAAAATCACTAGAGCCTCTCTAACATACATTTGTTTTTACAGGAAAAAAAAAATATTAGATTGACAATATAGGCTTAGATAGCACTAAATTCCTACTCTGCATTACGAGAATAAGTACTACTAAGAAAGAAGTGTCAAACACATGATTTATATCCAAAAAATATAGAGCTGCCGGACTCCGTTAGGAAAAATAGAAGGAAGTAAAAGACAAGAATATCAGGATAAGATTTCAAATTCCATATATAAAAAGGAGTCTTTTCATTACGTAGCATACATTCACAAAATAATTCGGATATGTTCCCTGACCATTCATGATATGGAAACAGTTGTGGCATTTGAGGCTATAGTGGCTTTATCTCACCTTCAAAAAAATGAGTTTTTTTTTTCTCTATAAACAACATAAATTGTGAAAATCACATACATTAGACGACTTCATGTTTAAAACACAGTTGAATTTCTTAATATTATCTACAAAATAAAGTTTATAGTACCTATAAATGTAGTTATTGCTGCAAGACAGAGAATAATAGAAAGATAAAAGTAAAATATTCTGCAGACAAGTGATAACACAATTAGGGAAGGAATTGTGGGTGATTGATTATTTCCTGAAGCTGACAAGGTAACCTGCTGGTTGTGTTCTACTGTGAGCTTCTGTGGGGTTTACTTTGGTTAAGTTGTCAATTGAATAGGAAGTTTTGACATACACTACTATTTAAGCTGTAATTGTCTTCCCTATTTCAAAATGTTTACGAAACTTTTGATAAGAATACTGATAAGCCTGTCGAAATAATCCATATGAAAACCATAGCAGTATCCTGCAAAATATCTTTTATACTCCTGGCTAGGAACAGCTTTTAAAATGCTAAACTTCAGTAAGAAACTTTAATATAAAAATTCGACAGCAATAAGAACCTTGACATTTTTTAATGGAAAAGTTATGCGAGTTAGAGATATGAAGAGGGCAAGGAAAAAGGCACGAAAAGAAGGAACGTTTCTCACCCCAAAATGTTCCTAAACCTGATGCACAAACACAAAACATCGAGTTTCAAAAAACAAACTAAGAGCTGCATTATTTGTCAGGATATTAGGATATAAACTTTCTAAGACTAGCATGATGCACAAGTGACATTCGTTTTGGTTGTTGAGTTGGTATCCCACACATAATGATTTAAACAATTAAAGCAAATTTATTCTGAATTATTTGTCAGCCACAAAGATAAAGTTCCTAAAGATATGACCATACCAATTTAGCAAAAATAATATGTCCTGCCCATTGAGCGGCAGAAGCCGCATGAACTTCCATTCAGGATAAAAAAATATGACTAAGTTGTAATACAACTTAGAAGTCAAGGCCAAAATGAGTGAACAACTAACATCATCCGAACTAATCATCATATAATGGTTCATTAACATTGCACCTACCCAAGAACACATCAGACATTAAAATTCAAAATAATATTGTATCACAGCTCATCACCAAAAGTACCATTGTAGGTTTACTCTTCCAAGATAGGCAAAAAAGAAATATTTCAGTTTGAATGCCCAGTCAAACTCCCAGCAAGGTAAGCCTCGGCTTTTGGAAAGAAAAAAGTAAAAACAAAATCAAACAAATGCAATTTTGTGGTTGATCCAACCCAATCTTACATATAAAAAAATACATTAATTATGTCAACATTAACTAATAACATAAACTGCTTCAGAAAATTACCAATCTAAGTGAAAGGGTTACATTTAACTATCTCAACAAATTACAAGGATCGAAGTTTTAAACTACCGACAAACAAATCTACTGAACAGTGTAACCAAAAAAATCTCATGGACTCAACTAATATCAAAGGAAACCAATTATTCGACCTATTTGAGAACCCCACAACCTAATTAAAAAGGAGAGAGATGAGAATTGAAACTAGAATTAAAAGAAGATTTAAGAAGATAAAAAGAAAACTCACGAAATCGGTGGCGAAGAGGAGGCAGTGATAGAGAGAGAAAAAGGGCGAGTGAGAGAGAGAGGAAGACTCCAATTGAAGACTCGAATTGCCTTCTGCACACGAAAACTTAGGAGACACTTTTTTCCTTACTTTTGTAGATTTATATTATGTTTTCTTTTTCTTAATGAGATGAATTAGACAAACTTATCAGACAAGAAATCCTGGGGAGGGTTTTCTTTAAGAAAAACTCATTTTTATTAATATCTATAGCTGTGTATAAAATTTATTTATTTTTCATAATAAATTCAATTAAAAAATTTCTAAATAAACCTCCTCATACCTTATTGTATAAACTAGATTTCTATTATTAAAGTTGAGTTTTACTAAAAAAAAATGAATTTTATAATTTTAACGCGGAAAAAGCAAGTCAAAATTTTATTTTAGTAGACTCACTTTTTACTTATTTTCAATTTTCTGAAAGAAGACGTTAAAAATAAAATATATAATAAACAATAATTTAAAATAATTAATTTTATATGCTAATATTAATTTTAATTTGACTTACAAAAAGATAACATAAGTATAAATAAATAAATTTAAAAAAATAACATAATTTCTGTCATACCTCGTTAAACGCACCCAAAACCGCTCCTGTCAGAATCATTAAAACGCACCCAAAACTTCTCTGAACGGATGCCAGGTGTCAAGCAACGAGGATGAGAAATCAGATAGTGGGATGCAAGTGTCAGTAGAAGAGCGGACGCTCGTTTTGACGTGGGAAGAAAATGATTTTTCTGAAACTTCCGTCCCACTCTCTTCTGCATGCACCCTTCTTCCCAGACTCTGAACTTCTCAATTTCTCCTCCTTCTCTCTAAAAGTTCTTCCTTCTCTCTACTAAAACTCACCAATTCTTTACTCCGATCTCCGTTCAGGCACAGTAGGAATACTCTCGGCGTCCCAAGCTTCAAATTGAATCGAACAGTTTCGAGTTCTGAAACTGGTAAGTTTTCTTGTCTTTAGCTGTCTGTTCTCTAGAACATGCAACTCAAGTTCTGGTTGCATGCTGTCATCTTACCTGAACCAATCATGGTTTCTGTTATTTGTTTTAGTTTGAAGAGTTGGTTGAGCGTTGAGGGTAGAAGAAATTATAGTCAGGCAAACCATACTTCTGCCTCTAGGACGATCGTTCACGCTAGAGGTAAGGGAAGATTATTTAATTTAATTTTGTATGTTTTACTGTGTTGCATGGACGTTCTTTGAGTTGCATGAAGCATGATTTTGTGATATTTGATTATTTGATATATGATAATTATTATGAGCTGATGTATGAGGAATATGAAATGTGCTATGATATGAATGTATGAAATTATAAAGTTATATGCTGAGAAATGAGTTTGAATGTAAATGAATTCTGAATATGAACTTTCCCTATGATAATGTACGTTCGTCATTGAACGGTCCTTGATCGTTCGGTGTTTCTAGTAATCTTGTTTGAAACTTGATTCTTTCATTTGGAAAGAGTCCTAGTTGAGGACGAGCGTCTTCTTGTGATAATACTGTGCTTGAGCGTTCGGTCAAGCGTAGTTGCATCTGAGTATTCAGTGATAAACTTCATTATTGTAAATATATGTATTTGTATATTTAGTTATTCTTAAACACTATCTCCATCGTATCTTATTATGTTTATTGTTATTAATGTTTCTATTATAAGTTTAATTAGTGCTCGGTCTCACACCAAGCACTCGTAATGAGTGGTGCTCGGTCTTATACCAAATGCCTATATTCGTTTATAGTTGATCAATCTTGATAAAATAGCGTTCGTCCAACTTCAGTAGAATTTCCTTTTACCGTGTTCGGTCATTGACTAGCATTGGGTTTCTATATGTGAATTATTCTAAGTATGGTTATTTAACGTCTTGACGTGTCTACATTCATTGTCTTCGGCCTAGAGCCACCGTACTTGATATATTCTTTGAGTGTTGGTTTGAGCTCACGAGAGTCAGTTTATTTAATTGATTCAGGTTGCAAATGACGTTCGTCATATATTATATAATTGTATTTGGTTTATTCCTAAATCTAGCAGTAACCCTCTAGGTCTTATTCTATTCTGGAACGGGATACTTCTCAGTCTCGTTCCTAGTGTTCATCCTCGTTCTGAGTGAGGACTGAACGTTCGGTATTGGATGTTCTTGGAATTGGTGATAAAGATGAAATTAAAATGATGGATGGAGGAGTACAAGAGTTGGATGAAATGTTGTGAATTTTGAACGAGCGTTCCGGGGAGGAACAACTCAGGGATGATTACTGAATTTGTAAAGTATGAATGTGGTAATGCTTAGTTGGCGGTTCATCCTGATGTTCCGTGAGTACTCGTCCTCACGTAGAGGAGGGTAGGTCATGTGTGGGAACGGCAGGAGGTCCTAGTCCTTAGGGGTACTTTGGACAGATAGGACTAACCTCGGGTGGCAGCTGATGAGAGTATTCCAGTTACTACATCACCCGGGTGCACGAATGTCGTAGCTACATGTTGAGACTTTGACAAGTGTACCAAATCGTTTCAAGTAATAAAACCGGTAAGACCGGATATCGTTTCCCAAGAGACTCGTGTCACCAAACAATCGTATAATTTCCAACTAACTTAGACTAAAGAATGCTTCATAATTTATGTTTTTGTGCAATTAAAGTAAACATGAAACATAATTGATGAAAGTGATCTTAGATACTCAAACACTTGGAAATGGAAAGATTAGAAATGATATGGAATGATATTGTTGGGGGTATGATTTCACCTACTTCATTCTTATGTATAGAAAATCACTTCCTCTTCATTAATATGCCAATGCCAATCTACTAAATTACTCAAACCCAATCCCTTGGTAGAGAGAGCCTAGACTTCCTTATTAGGCTACAATCCCTTGGAAGACCTAACAATTATTTCCGCATTAAGAATTGAGATCTAAGACAACCAAAGATCCTAATTATATCCCTAGATACTATTTCCTTTAGGTGTTTAATCCAAGTCCAGATTTACTCAACATTTCCCAATATCAAGCAAACCCTAAAATCATGTAATGGGTAACAACTTCACAACAAGCATTAAGAAAAGGACTTAAACACTAACAATCAATGAAAGATGCATATATTCATTCAAAACATAGTAGTTTACATAAGATTTCAGTGGTTACATCAATCCCCCAACAACGATGAAACTAGCCCTCCATGAAAGGAAAGCTTAAGCTTACAACAATAGTGGAAATGGAAGAAGGAAGAAGACCCAAGGGTGAAGAAGGACGGTTCCCACAGCTCCTAGCTCGCCTCCAAGAGCTCCAAATGAGAGAAATCGTGTTTGGGCAGCAAAAGATCCAAATCCCTTCGAGTTTCAACCCTAAATAGACCAAATTTGCCACATCAGCATTGCCACCGCTTAGCTGTACCCCAGCTGCACCCCAGCGGCAGCATTCCAGAGAGCTGGCGCTCAGCTGCACGCCAGCTGCACCCCAGCGACAGCATTCCAGAGAGCTGGCGCTCAGCTGCACAAAATCTGTGCCGCTCAGCGGCAGCAAGTCGGATCGGGTGCGCTCAGCTGCACAGAGTTGTACCGCTCAGCTACAGCAAGTCTGGCCAGGTGGCGCTTAGCTGCATGCCAGCCGTACCCCAGCTTCAGCATTTATCTTTTCTCTCAAAACTTCCTCTTTTACCTTCATTCTTGCTTATATGGTTCTTCGGTTCTTCAGTTCTTCAGTTTAGCATACAAGCTTGGATGTAAATGACCAAAACATACTAAAAATGGGGATTAGTGATGAAATTGAATCATTAAAGTTTAAGATGCAACCACTTAAGAAACTAAATGAAAACTAGGATTTACAAGGCAAAAAGCTAAGAAAGAGTTGATATTTTCTCTCAATTCGACACTGAAATCATGGTAAAATATGCTATTATCACTACACAGATTTCATACAGTCCGGACAGTCAGTCTAGTAATAGGCCTTGCTTGAAACATATGTTGAAATGTATTTGATGTGTTTGAATATGCGAAATGTATGTGTATACTTGAATTAAATTACATAAGCTTACCCTATATTTCCTGTGTTGTCTGGTTTTATACGTTCGTCCTTGTCATTGCAATGATCATCCGTGTAGATGTGAGCAGAAGGAGACGAGCTGCTGAAAGAGGCGATGGAAGAAGAAAATTTGGTAGAAGTAGAAGTTAAGACCGAACAATAGAATGTTCGTTAGTAGTTTAGTTTTCGTAGTAAGGTGGTCGTTCGATCACCCTCTCTTTTGATTATATTTGACCGTTCGGTAGTTCCTTTTGTAAACCGTTCGGTCAGACCTGTACTGCTGTATAGTTTAATTGTGACTCTTTATGTAAGGCCGTTCGGCCATAACCGTGCGCCCTTTTTAATTTTAAGACTGATCTGAATTATTATTAAATGTAATCATTCTATCATATAGTTTATCTGTATTTTTGGGATGTTACAATTTCAATTTTGGTTAAGTAAAAAAATATAAAATTTTATACACTACTATAATATTAATATTGTAACAATCCAATTAAAGTATATTACTTTTAATTTGTTATTAAACATTTTATATCAAACTAAAAACATGCAAACTGATGAAGTTTTGTATCATCATAATTCACTATAACAACAACTTAGATTTTGTCAAAAAATTAAATTTTTATAAAGTAATTAGTTCATTATATTGTAGCTAAAAATGTAATTTATCACACCAAATCCCGTTATAGGAATTTCTTTCATTTCTTACCGCCTAAACTCTTTAATCTATGAGTTTAGTAGAGTTACAATAAATTTATTCTTTGTACTCTTACTCAATACAAACAGTACATTGTCTAACTTAACATTCCTTCTTGGGAATAATCACATAATGGTGTTATACCATTCATTCCCTTGTTTGAACATATTTTAATAATTCGAAAGCATAACCTTCAACCATCATTCTAACCTTGAATAAAATCTCACAATTTCAAGCTTCAAGTGTGAACCAACCATCACCAATTCGCTTAATGAATTTCCTTTTTGCTTAGAAAACTACCCATAAAGGTATATTCACTTAGCAAAAAGATGACTCACTCGGTGACTTAGGCCATGGAACAAAAAATCATAGAAATTCGTCCAACAAAACAATACATAGCAACCCAAACCTCTCATGCCTCTCTACAATTTTTCAAAATGGTTCTCACCCAGCAACAATTTCACTCGCCCAACGACTCGGATCTTGGAAGCTTGTTTATTCAAGCTTGCCCAACAAGCTTTGACTCGTTCAACGAGTGAAAAGGTATGGAGCTCTATATGATTTTAGTTTTTCACTCTCACTTAGTAGATGTTTGGCTTGCTTAGTTGATGATTGGCTCATCCAACTAGTATATATGAAACCATAAACGAAATAGGTATATTAGTTGTTAGTATTGAGGAGCTATATTTAGTCCCACGTTGCTTAATATTATGAGATGTTGCTCTCTATTTAGCTATATAAGCAACCCTCTGTAAAGCTTGAAAGATACATCAAAATAAATACACATCCTAATGTAGTTGTGGACATAAGCATTTGTACGCTAAACCACATTAAATTCTTGTGTCGTTTGGGAGCAATGACAATGGAAGAAGGGAAAGTGAAGATTGAGAAATTTGATGGCAATGACTTCGAGTTCTGAAAGATGCAGATAGAGGATTACCTGTATTAAAAGTTGTATCTACCTTTAAGAGGGCAGAAGCTAGACGACATGGAGCACTCAGATTGGGATTTGTTAGATCGACGAACACTTTGTGTGATATGGCTGACATTAGCCAAGAAAGTTACGTTCAACATCATGAATGAAAAAACAACCACAAATTTGATGCATGTGTTGTCAAATATGAACGAGAAGCCATTTGCAGCCAATAAAGTGTATTTTATTCGTAGACTTGTCAACCTAAAAATAGGTGAAGGTAACTCGGTTACTCATCATATTAGTGAATTTAATACAATTATGGCACATTTGGCATCAGTGCAGATAACTTTTGATGATGAAATAAAAGCATTTGTTTTAGTATCGTCTCTTCTGGAAAGTTGGCATTTGTTTTTGATGATGATTATGCAAGAACAACAAGTTGAAGTTTGATAAAATTCGTGACTTAATCTTAAGCAAAGATGTTCGCATGAGAACTTTAGTGGAATCTTCCAATTCTAATTCTGGTTTAGCAATGAGTGCTGAAAATAGAGGAAGAAATAGCCAAAAAGATCATAATCAAGGTTGAGGTATATCAAAGTCTAGAGGGAGACGACAAAGAAAACTATGGAATGATATCGCTTGTTGGAATTATCAGAAAAGGGTCACTTTACAAATCAATGTTGGGCTTTAAGGAAGAACAACAACAACAAAAAGTAAGATGATGATCAATTAACAAATGCAGCAATCGATGAAATTGCAGATGCCTTATTATGTAGTTTAGATGGTTCCATTAACTCATGGATTATGGACTCAGGTGCATCATTTCATGCTACACCTTCCTTATAAATATTATCTAACTATGTTTCTAGAAAGTTTATGAAGGTTTACCTTGTAGATAGAAAATCTCTTGATATTATGGGAAGAGGTGATATTAACATCAGGACCTCTAATGGAAGCATGTTGACTTTGAATAATGTCAAACATATTCAATCCTTAAAGAGAAACTTAAGGTCGTCAAAGCTCACTCGCCTGTTGAAAGTTGTTACTGTTGAAGGCTGTCGCCGTTGGAGGCCGTCGTCGTTGGAGGTTCGCTGCCGTCAAAGGTTCGCTGCCGTCACTCACCGTTGTGATTAACGTAAAAAAATGCCTCAAACGGCTCCTACCAGAGAACCCTCCCATGGAGGCTCCGGTGGCTGAAAGGTGGTGGTGGGGGTGAAGATGGACTCCCCCAACAAGGAATTGCTCACGTGGGCTTTGGTCAAAGTCGCTCACCCTGGTGACACCGTGGTTGCTCTACATGTTCTTGGGAACCAGGGTACCTGGGGAATTTCAGTTCCTTTTTCTTTTATTGCTTTGGGTTTTTGTTTTTTTAACGTGAATATTGTTTGGTGAAATGGGGTTCTGTAGAAACTGTGAATGGAGACGGGAAATCTTCGCTGCTTTCACTTGTCAAGGCGTTTGACTCTGTTCTTGCCGTTTATGAAGGATTCTGCAACTTCAAATAGGTATAATTTCTCAATCTTCGTTCTCTGTGTGGACCTTTTTCAATTTCTATAAACGGAAGATGCAAATTCATCTGTTGTCTTCAAATCGGGTAGGAAATGCGGGACATAAAAAATGAAACTTCCTAGTGGAAACAAAAGCGTAATTTTGAAGTTTGTGGAAGTGCTCTTATTTGAGGTCCTTGAACAAAACATACTGAATTTTATGGTTTTTGTTTTTTTCTTTTTCAGGTCACCTTAAACTCAAAATATGTTGTGGTTCATCAATGAAGAAAATTTTGGTTCGAGAAGCAAATGGTTATTCTGCAACTCATGTTGTGGTCGAAACAACTCATGGTCTGCATAGAATCAGGTCATCTACCTTTGTAGCTAAATACTATGCTAAAAAGTTGTCCAAGGATTGTTGTACTCTCGCTGTTAACAATGGGAAAGTTGTGTTCAAGCGTGACAACTCGCCACTGAGTGTTAGCTGACTTATAAGGTGTCAGATTGTTCTTAGTTTTGATTGTGGGCATTCTCACGGACATGGCATTATTCTCAGGCTTGAGTTTGTTTTGTAGGGATTGATCGTTAGCATAGAAATAGTTTGATCAGTTCGATTCATTGGACACTCAGTATAGTTTGCTGCAAGGAAATCCACTTACATTATACTATACTTAATTGAATTACATCACAGTGAACATAAAAGTAGTTAACTGAATTGAACTACACTTTAAGTAAACTAAAAATAGTTCAGTTCAGTTATTATGAACTATTTTTTAGTTCAGAGCAGTTTTCTTAAACTAGTTTATAATTAACTATACATTTTTATAGTTCAGTACAATATAGTATACTTTGCCCACCCCTACGTGGAACATGATGATGAGGTCTTGATTATGGATTAAAGCAGAGTAACTATGAGGATGACATAAAGGAAAATATTCATTTGTGTGATTCAGATATAGGCGCCGAGTGGAAGCTTTTTCTTTCTCAATGAATGTTGTGGTCGACAGTTGGCTTTCACACTTAGCATTGACGTATGTAAATTTCAGCTAACTTGAAGGAAGTTCATCATAGTGCCTTAACTAGAGAGAACTAAAGCTTAGAGCACACATAATTAGCTTATGGGATACGTTTTTAGCTTAGCTTATTTTGTATGCTAGTCATTAGTGATAGCTTGCATCATACACTTCCCTTAATCATGCTTAGTATATACTTAGCTTGTAAGATTTTGGAAACTTCTTTTCTTATAAATAAAGGGTTGTATTTGTACATTGGAAAATTTTGGCATTAATAGAAAAAATATCTATCCAAATTGAGAGTGAATTGTTCTCTCTTATTCGTGAGTCTCATCTAGAGTGAGAGCTTTAAGTGACTACTCAATCCTTAGTTATCTTAGAGCACCTCCAAGTGGCGTGGCAAGACTCCATTCCAAGCACCATTCATTCACGTCATTCATCTTCCAATTCGCATAGGAAATCTTCAATCACATAGGTTATATTTCCTTCATTAATTTTCAATTCTATTTTGTGAATCGTCGTTCATGTTGTGTTTTTTGTTATTTGATTCTTGAATCAACACGTATAGCATACATAATTTAATCTTAGGTTTATAGTATAACAATTGTGTTTAAATATATCATTTTACTTAAGATTTCTCCAAAAAGGATAAAATGAGTTTTGAATGAAATTATATGTTAAAGTTTTGAAGCCTTATTAGACAAAAGATATAAGCAAATAATGTGCATTAGATGTTGATAACGTTGTCGTTGACGCGATCAAATTAATACTACTAAATTATAGCAACTTCAATATTGCTAAGACAGTAGCCAACAAAATAAAAAGGGTAAAGTCGTCTCCCAACAAACACAAAATTGATTATTAACAAATTAGTTCTTATAAAAACTATACAAAAGGTTAGTAAAATAATAAAGAAAATAAAGATAAAGAAAAAAAAATTAAAGAACAAAGTAGCAGAAGCTAGAAAGAACGAAATTTATAAAGAGATTTAAAAAGATAAAAAAACAATGATAAAGAAAATAGGTTGATTTCATTGCTTTTTCAAAATAGGATTCATCATTGGTTATCTAAAGTTTATTGTTCAATTAATTATTATCTTATATTTTCAAATTAATCAATGTAAATTCGCCATTAATTTGTTGGCGTTCTCACTCTTAACCAAAGTACATTCTCAATTAAAAGTAAGAACTTTGTAGATTAATTATAGTAAATTTAACGAAAGTACATTTTCAATTAAATATTACTATGCCTAATCATGTTTATTTTTTTACCTCTTATATCAAGTAAAAAGCTAATTAACCAAAGTACATTCATGATTAATTCTTGTTAAAGTTTTTACCACTAATCAAAGTATATTTTCAATTATTGACAAAAACTCATTTAATCATATGAAAGTTTCTAACTTTAATCAAAGTAAATTCTCAATTAAAATTAAAAACCCTTGGAATCATATGATTGATATGTTATGTAGATTTGACACCATGCTAAATTGATATAATGTAAAAATCATTACTTTTACTTGATTAAGAAGCAAAAGACATAGATAAAAATAAATCACAACAAGAATCAAAAGAACAAATATATTTATTGATCTAACCTCATAATTCAGTTAATAAATTACAACACAATCAACCCTACAGGCTTAACACTCCATGGAATGTAGAAATAACATGAAAATAGAAGAAGAGAGGGTGGAGAACATGAGAGAAAAGAGGGAGGACGAAATTTGGACCCCCCAAAGGGTTACTTAGCTACCCTAATGTGTTTCCCTAAGTCTCTTTATATATAAATTGGATTGGGCTTTGTTTTAGGCTTTTCTGTTGTTGTAATCTTCTTTATGATAATGTAATCTCCTTCAATCATCTTCTAAATAATCCAATATTGATGACTTGGGCTCAAGCCCAATAGACAACCATGAGCCCATCACTAATAAAGTCATGCACAATCAAGAAGAGTTGTCATCTATGAAGCCTTGCACCCAAGGATCCTTGACTAAAGGCATGCTTAGAAAGCTTCAAGAGGACCTAGAAGACCTGTCCAAGCCACCCAGCCCAAGAAACTACTTCATTTGGAGCCATGAAGAAAGTGACTTCCGGATTGGGCCACGCTCAGCCCAATCTAGCCACCGCCCAGCGCTTCATGTGAAGCCCACGCCAGCAGCACATGCGTGCCAAGAAGCTGGCCTTCCAGAAGTTGCTTATGCATGACCCATGTGACGCATATGTTGCCCATGATCTGTGATATTCGGCTGATCATCAGCTGCTGGTGCTAGGACCGTGAATAGCCTAAGCTTCGCTATAAATGATCATCGTTTATCTTTGTAAAGATACTTTTGAATGAATATGAGAAAGCCTTTGCTGCCTTGAAGCCAGCCCCCTTACTCTGCCCAAAAGTCACCTTCCTTGAGCTTCCCTTTTCTCTCCTCTAGCTTCCTTCCAGGGATGGAAGGCCGTCTGAGCTAGCTTTGCCTCCACCGATAGCTCCTTCCTCCACCAACAACCTTCACTTAATTCATTACTTGCGTTGCCAAAGGAAATCCAATGCGCAACATCATCTCTGCACACGGTCCAAACCACATTCCACTGCTTCATTATCACCCATAGCTGGGACATAACTCATCAAATATCTTCAAAATATATGTGATTGCTGTGGAGATCTAAAAATATTTGAGATGATATATGTTAGATTAAAAAAAATGTGGTAAATATTATCTTTTGGTATTTATTGATATAGTTAAATAAAGTAATTATTTAACAATATCAAATAAAATATCTTAAGACATATTTTTCCCAAATTATCTTCAATCATAAACATTTATGAATTATCAAAGCCCTTTTAGTAGAAAAAATAGAGAAAACCGCAAGATCAAATTTTGTTGCTTATTCCCTCTTCTTGGCTTTACCAAATTTTTCACTTTTTCATGTTATGCTTGGATTGACTTCTTATGGTCTTGATTATTTTTTATTCTTGAATTTATCTTTAAGGTGTCATGACACTTTACCCAATTTATTTCCACATCTCAATGAGCTCAACTTAGCTGCAATTCCACTAACACGCATCAAAATATCCAAAAAACATTTATGCAACTAAAAAACTATTTTTAACATGTTTTTGTATCTCATGCTAAATAAACCCAATTATAACAAATCCTAATTAAAATATTCTATCAAAGTATAAAAATCAATTAAAGAATCCAATATTAAAGACCAAATAAGGGGATAAATATGTACTCATTAGATGCTCTAGCTTGAAGAGTTTCATTAGAGTCTAGTTTATGGAATTTACCTAGATGACTTATAAATCATGTATGTGTTGAGTGTTAATGATATTATGTAACATATTTTGTTCTAAAGCATTCTAACTTAGGTTTTGTGTAGCTGAAGTGAAACCAAGTTGATAAGTCGTCTATAAATATAGGGATAGATCATCTCATGACCCTATTGACAATATAAATGTTACTAAATTGAATATTTTCTAATGACTAAGAGAAACTAATATTCTTACCTTTAGTCCTAAGTGAGTTGGAATACTAAAATAAGATGATCCAATACAAGAAAAAAGTGCTAAACATGTTTAATCTATATTTCATATGATGATATTGTCTTGTTAGTGTATTATTTGATGGACTTATTTAGTGAAAATATGATGATATTGTCTAATGAATTTGTTTAGTGAAAACATATTTTTCATTAAAAATTTACAAAATTAAACATTTTGAGATTATCAATGTGACATTCTCAATTAAGAAAATTTGAATAAAATATGAAAATAAAAAAATGCATAATTGAAGTTGTAATGAGAGAGAAATACTATCAAAATTAATATATGCTAAAAGTAGAATAAATTTAGATAATATGGAAACAAATTTATTTATGATTCTGGTGGTTAATCATTATATAAAACAGTGTTTTCTTTTTCAAGTCACGTTATATAAGATATTTTTGCATATAATTTAATTACATATTCACTAAATTTTACGATAATAATTATAAAATATACCATTAATACTTTTTTTATATAGTAATAATGAATTTCTTACATTAAACCGCTCTTAATTTTGTTTCTTACAACCACCACGGCAACTACATCTGCAGCTAAATTTTTACTAGAAAGGATATGAACAGGTTAAGATATCCCGAAAAACATGAATATTACTTTCTTTAAAATCTTGCGTGTCATTGATCATAATAACTATATGAAGGTATAATTTGGGGGACATAATGTAGGAGTGAGAATATGAACAATGCAGTAAAACGGTGTAACGACGATTCTACATTTACCAAAAATAATTCTACAAATGTTGACCAGAAAAAAAATAATAAAAAACTCTTCAATCCTGCACAGAATAGGTTGCAAATGCAACACTAGACACGAAGCACCGAAGTTCAAATCAAAGCTTCTGATTCGGTCATTCTGAGCACTGACTAGTCTTTGTTACACATTCTTCGTGAATCTGAAGCTGTTTTCTTTTATTGTTCATGACCAGTCTTTTATCTTTTAGGTGATGTATTTGGCTTTTCATGTTTCAGGCAGAGCCAGGATTTGGTTTCCTTATAGAGGAAAATCAAAATTCAAGATCAAAATCAAGCACAACCCACCAACACCACCATGCAGAGGTGGAAGTGGCACAGAAAGAAACCCCCCATTTTCCCTTTACTTGTGCTTGTCTTGCTGTTCTTCATAGCCTTCTCAACCCTCCACAGTGAGCACACCATTCAACGAATCCATGAAATCCCAGATCATGTTCTTAACCACCAAGAGGTTTCTTCAGCCACCTTTGTCAAACCCAACCTCTCTGGTCACCTCAAGCAAGCTCCAGGTATGGCATTTCTCTTCACTGCTTGCTTTGTGCTTCATTGGAGGCTAAGCTTTGTGCTTTCTCTGACTTGTTGAAATGGGGTTGTTGGATTTTAGAGGTTTTGGATAGATTCAGTAGATGCAACTCTACTGTTGAGTATAGTGGCAAGAAAATTGCTTGGCGTGGTGATTCTTGGCAGTCTGGTCGCCGGAGAGTGAGGCCGGAAAGTTGTGATGTTTTTTCAGGCAAATGGGTGTTTGATAATGTTTCGCATCCACTGTACAATGAATCAGATTGCCCTTACATGTCTGACCAATTGGCCTGTCACAAGCATGGAAGGTCTGATTTGGGTTACCAGTATTGGAGATGGCAACCACATAACTGCAATTTGAAGAGGTGGTTCTCTATCTGAGCTTTGTGTTTGTGGTTTTTGGCTGAATCACCATGGTCAAGTTGTTGCTTTGGACTTAGAGCTTGATTGGAGGAAACTTTGGAAAAATGATACGAAAAATTAAAATCAGTTTCTCCACAGCTTGTGCATAATAAAAAAAAAAAATCTGATTTTGGAAAAGTTAAAACGAAATAATTTTTACAAATTAGGTTATGTATAATTTCATCTTAACTTGTGGAAAAACTAATTTTATTTTTCTTCTTTTTTCCTCCTAGACTTGTGAAGATGTTTCTCCAAACAGGCCCTTAGTGGTGACATGAGTTGGAATAATCCAATTCAATTGCTTGAAGGTTGTCAGTATTTTGTGAAGTTGATGTGTGACCAAGATTTAGCTTTGTAAAGGTCCAAGTAGAATAACATTTTGTTGAGTTGTTTGTTAGGTAGGAACCAAGAGTTGAAAAGAACAAGAAATAGGAGACCACCCTCTCTCTCCAAGAGCTTCATAAAAGATTTCTCATTAATGCTCAATCTAAAGAATGAACATCCTTCCCCTCTCTTATCCATCTTCCCGTACTTATATCTAACACCAGTCTAACTAACCTAACCTAACATATTAATG
This sequence comes from Vigna umbellata, assembly GCF_029865625.1. NCBI lineage: Eukaryota > Viridiplantae > Streptophyta > Magnoliopsida > Fabales > Fabaceae > Vigna > Vigna umbellata. The sequence continues at coordinate 6,786,001 of NC_142175.1, forward strand.
GTCTATCTTAATTAATTTCTCCTTCTCCTTATATCCTAACGTCGTTCCTGTGGATAGTGGAAATTTTTTAGTTTTTTCTGGTGCCTAAATGTAGCATTAGCTGTGGGTTGTGTACGTGTTTATTTAACTATTGGGTTAAGTTATTTAAGCCCTACAAATTGGGAATGTTCTTCTTTAGTCCCTGATATGTATGTCAATGCTATTGTAGACATTAATATGGGATCAGGGAAACTGCAATCGTACAATTTTTCTATTTATAGGAACTAGAAACATATTAAATCTTTAATTATTTATGTGATAGGGTAGGTTTCTTCTGATAAGATCCACTGACTTCTTATATCAAACAGGTGGAATGTGAAAGAAATGTGGGAGAAGTTGAGAGATAAAAGGCTAATGTTTGTTGGGGATTCACTAAATAGAGGGCAATGGATATCAATGGTATGTTTGTTACAATCAGTAATTCCCGCTGATAAGAGATCAATGTCACCAAATGCCCATCTCACCATTTTCAGAGCAGAGGTAAGAAACCTTTACTGGAAACAATTTATGATGTTATAAATGTAGTCATTCATACCAATATGTGCCTTTTTCCATCATTTAACCGAATTTCTTTATACACATTGCTTGCTCCAAGACTTGTTGATGGGGTCTAGTTCACAAGTGCCATTGTTTTGAGTCTCATTTCCAGCACACTGCTATTTTTGTACTAATTTTCAGGATTATAATGCAACTGTGGAGTTTCTCTGGGCTCCCCTGCTTGTTGAATCTAATTCTGATGATCCAGTAAATCACAGACTAGATGAACGCATAATTCGTCCTGATACAGTTCTTAGACACGCATCACTGTGGGAAAATGCTGATATTCTTGTTTTTAACACATACTTATGGTGGAGACAAGGCCCAGTTAAGCTATTGTCTGTATCAATTCATCAATGTACAAGTTGTTTTTTAAGGAAAATTTTTCTTCTCTGTTCTAATGTATCTTGTATTTTCTTCTATGGCAGATGGACTACTGAAGAAAATGGAGCTTGTGAAGAATTGGATGGGCGAGGAGCCATGGAGTTGGCCATGGGAGCTTGGGCAGAATGGGTATCTTCAAAAGTTGATCCCCTGAAGAAGCGTGTCTTTTTTGTGACCATGTCACCAACTCATCTCTGGTGAGCAACCAATCTATATTTTGTATGATCATATATGGAGGGAAACATTGCTAGTATGCATTCTTGGAGATAGACCTTTTTCCACAGGTTATATTATGATACAATAGCTAGAGCGGAAACCAGTTTTTGCTGGCTGGTCTAGATTAACTTTGTTGTGTATTCTTAGAACTTATAGCAGAATTATATTGATTGTTATCATTCCTCTTAACCATGTTTCATTGGATAACCCAATCCAAATTCTATGGTTTACAACTTACCTGTTCTAGAGTTTTTAATTCCTTGGCTTCTAGTCCTCTCACTTCCATGACAGAGCAGTTCTGTTAGATAAGCACCGTAAGAGTACTTATAGTTTGTAGTTTGAATTTTGACTTTCTTTGAAAATAATCTAATACGATTCTGTTGTGTCAAGATATTTTAGGTTTTAGAGAGTCAAATTCAATTGGTTAAAGAGTGTTTGGAAGTTGTTGTAAACTTCTCGGTACCTATTCGAGGTTGTCAAACGTGAGTTTGTGGATCTTCCACCAAGCTGGCTTGTGTAGTTGATTCTTAAGCTCTGTGACCTGTCAACTCTTATGAAATAGAAAAAGTAAAATTATTAGAAGACTTACTAATGACATATAGGCAAAACAAAATGCTATTAACACAACAATAATTCAATATTTCAACATCATTATAAAGCTAAATAGAAAATTCCACTAATGAAGTGTTGATTATATATTAAATACAATATTAGATCAAACTACTCTAGTGATCAAATTATATATAAATTCATAAAAATGTAAGTCACAGTAGGATCTTGTGTACTAAACTACTTTCTAGGATAAGGGCATCTAAAGTATAACAACTTAGATATTCTTATAGAGCGTGTTGCTTATCAGAAGCATCTATTGGATTAAAGCGTCTAGCAGGGACTTTTGTTATCTGCTTATGTGCTAGCAATCTGGTTTTCTGCATAACTATTTACACTCATTTAGTTAGAAGTTCATTACTGTTTCTAGCTAATTCTTAACAGTCTTGTAAAAAGCTCCTTTTAGAGCATCTACCTCTCTAGTAGAGAAAAAAATTGCACGGCATAGTAAATGAGATGACTTATTCTTGTTGACAAACAAGTCTTTCTGGATAAACACTCTGTAATATTACTTGTGTTTTTACATTGAGTGGTACAAGAACTATTTTGTCTTGGCCCTTCAACTACATCCATTAAATACAACTACTACCTAAACTATATTTAATGAACAATATTGCATGCCACAATCATTACTAGAAGCACTCCTAACCTTTGCAATTCCTAAGACTACTAATTATGATAGAACTATTAAAGGTAACTAACCACATTTAAGTTTATCTAACAATTCTTGCTATCTTGCTTTGTGTGTTCTTTGTTTGTTTGTCTCCAAAAGTGTGTTTGACAACCAGTGTTGTTGCATTTGTTCTTCCATTGTTTGTGGGCTCATTTTATCCAATGTGCACAATGGTCATTAAAGTGAAAAGATTTTAAAATGAGTTGCTTTCCAGATCATCTAAGTCATGGTATAGCAATTATTGTGGGGTCAATGGGAACAAAAATTATAGCTGATTTCACATTTATGAACATGCTTCTTGATTTGAGAGTTTATGCAAGTTTATCCAATAAAAAGTTTGATATAGAATGGTTCAATATAGTAAAAACTATGTATGAGATTAATCTCCCTTTTGATACATAAGGTACTTTATTTATAATAGAAGAAATATGGGTTAAGCCTAAAATACAAATAAGGAATAATAACAAACTAACTAAAAATAAAAGATAAAGATAACATATATAAGATATCTAATAATCTAATATATCTAACATTTCTCCTCAAACTGATACATACAAATGTGTGTATACCAAGCTTGTTACAAATATAATAAATAAAGACTTAATGAAAATATCTACTTTTGCACTCGAGTGATACCAAATTATTAATGATTTGTGAAGACGATTAACCAATTCAGAAGACTCCCCTGAGCAACAAATTCAAGAGGTTGCTCCATTTAAATGTCTACATGCAAATCGTCGTTAAGGAACTCTAGTTGATAAAGAGATCATTGTTGAAGACCACCATGGTTATTAATAAACTAACAGAAGCCATCTTTGCCATTAGAGAAAAAACATATATGGACGAGTCAGACACACTAGTGATAGAACAAAGGTCAAAAGAGATAGCAGCGGAAGAAGCCATGGATGAACAAAAACCCTAAAATCTAAGATTCTCCAATCAAGGAACCAGAAACAGGAAAACGGGCAACCTCAGCGCTTTGAATCACTATCGGAAAGGAGACGGGACGCGTCACCATGCACGACGAAAAAGGGAGCAGATCCACAACTTAGAAAGGTGTCGAGAGTGCGTAAGAGCTCTGATGAAGGCGTCGTTGACGGCACGGTGGTCGACTGGCTGAGATGATCAAAACTGTGTGGTCTCTGGTCGAAATTGGAACTTTGGCGATGGCGGCGGTAGATGGCGCCGTTGCCGGCATGACGGGTGTAGTGGCAGAGGCGACAAATTTTTTTTTCTAAAAGAAACATAGGCTCTGATACCATGTTCAATATAGTAAAAATTATGTATGAGATTAATCTTTCTTGTGTTGAATATACACATAGGGTACTTTATTTATAATAGAATAAATATGGACTAAGTCCAAAATACAAATAAGGAATAATAACAAACTAAATAAAGATAAAAGATAAAGATAAGATATATAAGATATGTAATAATCTAATATATCTAACAAGAATTAACTCATTGTCCTCTTGAAATTGTGAAAGATTTGAGGAGTTTAAAATTTAATTTGAGAGATTGTCATCATGTTTTTGTTCAATTCCTTTGAATAAAAAAAGATGTTAGCTCTTGGTTAGTTTAGTTTGTAAGAACCAACGTGTTTAGCCTTGAAGGCTTGGTTTGATTCCCATTGTTCATAATTTCCCTTGGTAGGTCACAAATGAAGCTCTTGTTGACGGATGTTGCCTTTGACATGTACTAGCCAATGGGGTATCCTCCTTGCCTTAAACTTAAATTGTATTAGCTCCCTTTGAAGTTGAATCTGACTATGGAATTTTAGATGTCAATTGGCCATTACCTAGTGATCACCTATTGTGCACTAAGTGCCCCTTGTTGGTATATATGATACAGGTTTGCTCTCACTAGAAGGTGGAGTGTCAATGGTGAGATGTGGGAGGATTGATGGCTCCTTGTTGAGCTGACAAAATCCATAAAGATGAACTTTGATTGTAATTGTTAGAATACTCAGTGAAGGCCCACTTATAAAAGTCTCTTCGACACTTAAATTTTTAAGAGCTTTAGAATAATAGTAATATAAGAGTGGAGATAAGTAGGTAGGTAGTAATCCCTTTGGTAGTGGTATATATTTATAGGATTTTGGGTCTATGTGAGTGAAGCTTAACAACAATAAAGGATAATCTGTTGTTGTGTTCTTTGCATCACTAAATTGAAATTAACTACAAGATTTCGGTTCCAAGTCCAACACTCAACTGACTAGGTTGAATTTTGGACTACTGGATTGAAGTTTAAGTTTATCAAAATAGGAAATACTACAAATATGAGTATCTTGGAGGTAGGTAGGTACACAAACCCCAAGCTTAGAAGTCGAGTGAGTAAGTTATGTAAGAGGCTGAACGATTTGTTCACCTTTATAGGGTGAACAAGTTTGACAAGGTAGACTTTTAACGATTGGGTTATTGATGGTTGACCTTTTATGATCGAATTTTATGGTTATGATTTGTATTAATTCTATTTTTATGTGTTTGAACACGACCACTTTATTTCGCCAAGTATATAAAAAATCTTTGCAATGATGAGCAACCATTGTAAAATATACCTTTAATGCTCATATTTTTATGACCAATCTTTTTGGTGGCAATCATGTGTTTTCAAGACATGTCATTAAGACGTGACATTTTGGTAAGGGTGTGTTGTTTTGCACAAGATCAGTTAATGTTCTTTTTAAAGACACTTTTACTTCCGTTTTGACACTTTTTCTTTTATTCAATATCCTTCAAGAGCACACTTGCCTTCTTCTCCTTATTTGTTCGTATCCTGCAACTTGTTCTTCTTTCCTTTTGTCAATATAGGTATGTTCTTATTTCAACAAGTCATTTTCTTCATCTTTTCCCAACTCTTCTTATGGTGGTAGCCCTCTAGTCATCAAGGAGGTTAGCAACATTGGAGGAGTCTTGTTCAAAGAGTGGCTGAACTCTTTCTCCATAGGGAGGGACATGGTGGAAGAGATAGCCCTCTTTCATCTTTCATTGGTGTTATCTGGTGACCGCCCCTTCTTGGTGGAGATAATGCATGTTGTTTCCAATTTTTACTTAAGTGACACACTACTTCTCAAGAGACTGTAGAATTGGTAGGGTTGAGTAGGTTGAGAGGTAAAAGCAAAGATAGGTTTCCCTCTATTTTCATTTCGGTGAAGTTGATTCCTACGCCTCTAAGTATACCTTGAGGGATTTTATAGAGGAGTTCCTCAAATTGTTTAGTGCATGTAATAGTGATGTTGTTGGGCTCATTAAGGTTGAAGTGTGTTCTGCCGAGAATAAAGTGTACACAAAACTTCCTTTATGACATATATTTTACCTTTGTATGAGTGCTTTACGAAAGAACATCATATTGACAGTGATAATAAAGTATATGGGTCACATAGAACTTGGAATTTGTCAATTTGTTGATCACATACCCACTAGAGGTTGTTATGTTATTGTTGGAGGCTGTCTGATGTTGTCGAACAAGCTCCAAGCCTTGGCGAGTTAAAATCATATGTTCTCTCTGTTGTTTCATGGCTGCAATTCTGTTGTGCATTGTGTCGTTGTTCTTTTGAAACAGTTTCTCCATATGTGTTGAGGTTGTTTATGATTGAAGAAAGATCCATCTAACAGTTTGAAGAGGAGATGGTATTCTTCTGGCTTCTAGTAATTACCATAAATGTGAGTGGGTTGGGAAAGATTTTACCCAAGCCCAATAATGGGTGCCAACAGGTTTTACCAAAAGGTAGAGCATTGTTGTACAAACCATAGAAGAAGCGAAGTCTCCTTATCGACCTTGTGGACTCCGTGAGGAGAACCTCTGAGAGTAATGTCCAAGTATGAACACCTATGAGAGACTCTATGCTACACAAGTCAGTAAGAGTTTTAGAATAATAATAATATAACAGTGAAGAAAATGAGGTGAATCGGTCCAACAGTTATTAGGTTCCTATATGGGATCTTCCATAGACACTGAAAAACAAAAAGGAATTGGCTTTTGCTGAAGTCGTCATTAGTTTATGAAAATTAGAAGTGAATTGAAAGTATTTTTATTCGTTATTAATGGTGTATGATATTGTTTTGTTATCCTCGTATTTAGTTCCGAAATGCATCTCATTCAAAATATTTGATATCTTCTCATTTATATCGCTACACCTCTCTATCTATACCATCACAACATTAATTGATGAAATCCAAATATCTCCTCCTCCATGTTTTCTCACTGAATTGAAACTATTATCATTCAGGAGCCGAGAGTGGAAACCAGAAAGTGAAGGAAACTGCTATGGGGAGAAGGACCCTATTTACAATGAGGGCTATTGGGGAAGCGGTTCAGATTTGCCTACAATGAACACTGTGGAGAAGATCCTAAGCAATTTGAGTTCAAAAGTTTCTGTCATCAACATCACTCAACTATCAGAGTATAGAAAAGATGGTCATCCTTCCATTTTTCGCAAATTTTGGGAGCCCCTTAGGCCTGAACAGTTGTCAAATCCCTCATCTTACTCTGATTGCATACATTGGTGCTTGCCTGGGGTACCTGATGTGTGGAATGAATTGCTATTCCATTTTTTATAGATGTTACAATATTCAATTTTCTTCATTGAATATAGCAGCCAATATCTGCATTTTGACTGGTAAAAGTTGTTTCTACTTGTTGTTTACACACCAGGGTAGACTTCTTTTGACAAGTAAATGCCGAAAATTTAGAAGCCTCATCAATGCTGATGTGCACCTTAAGGAACATAAAACTAAGGTAGTTATATGTTTTGATTTCTTTTGAATGTGATTTATTCATTTTCTCTTTCATCTCCTTCTCATGATGAAATGATTTTTTCAGTGTGACTATTATATTTATACTTATTATATTCTGGTAGGTCCAGGATAGTGAATATGAAAAGTTGATAAAATTTGGATTTAAATATTGGGGTTGGAGTCCATTTAGAACAAGAAACCCTAACAATAGTATCATTACCCTACTGCTCTTAGGTGATAGAGTGGAAAATAACCTCTTCTATCTCTATAAATAAAACCTTTACACACCACTAAAAGGGATATACACATTGAGTGCTTTTGGACTAAATCTATTTTCAGATTTAACTGGAGCACATTCTAGGCATGCTTTTGTTGCCATATAAAAACATCAGGGTTATGGCATGTTTAGCAGCATCTCTAAGAATATTCTTGTCAGTATAAATTATGGTGAAGTTAAAAAGCATTTCTGAGGTGGAAGAAGCTAGAACTGTATGGTATATTGGCCTTGTAATTGCTGTAAGGGAATTTCTGAAGTGAAATAAATACTAACTGAAACTCAAATAGTTCATTTTTTCCATAGTTCAGATTTTTATTTGCTTCTAATTCTTTTGTTTTTTCATCCACTCAACCATATACATCATAAATTTAAACCAAAATAAAGCTTTCAGAAGTTGTTCTGTGTACCTGTATGGACTCCTTAAAGTTTTCATTTTGACTTGTTTGGGTGGGACAAAAGGAGCTTTTTTAGATCAACTTGTACTCCAATGTGATTTAGTATAATTTTACCAAAGTATCAATGTGTATAAGATATTTATGCAATAATGTTGATGATATTTATAAGAGTTATAAATGAAAAATATTCAGTACGTAACTTGCGACATCAGATAATTCCGAAGGGAAAAACATGGTTTTCTTGACTGTCTGTCACTAAAAGTCGAATTACTGACAAAAACCTCAGAAGAATATTTCACCCAAATTTGACAGTGGAAATGATATCGATTTGTGATTAGTACTGCTATAACTGGCATACAAGGAGCTATAAGTTGATTTCATGATTTAAATATAATGGGTTCATAATGTGACATTTTAAGTCATTAGTATTTGAGAATTTTATCACTTTTAAATATTTAAATATATTCAACTTGAATTATTTTAATTTTTGAAACGCTATGTTTAGATACAATAGTTTGAAGAATTATAATTTATTTTGATTGGATTGATTATTCCAATTACCGCCAAATAATACGCGTGATGTGACGGATAAACAATCCTTTTAGATATTGACAAGATTAATCATTGTAGATTTTAAGTGAAAAAGTTGACATCGATAAAAGAATAGGCTCATTGACATCATTGGAGAAAATTCTATCAAATGTGAATTGAGAAGTAATTTTGACTTCTAAGTGAAAAATAATTTCATATCAATAAAAAAAGACTAATTAATGTTAGTAGAAAAATAATGGCGACCTTTGTTTTGGTTTATGTTGGTCAAAAAATAATATTTTTGACATCAACTTAAAATATCTCAGTTCTCATAAAAAAAATTGCTTTTGATATTAGAAAAAAAACATTGTAGATGCTAATGTTAATAGAGAAATAACATAGATATTATATTAGCAAAAATAATTGAAAATAAAATTTATCTTACAGCGGATGAATTTAAAATTGGTTTCAAATAACTTTTTTCATGATGATAAATGTGATTGTAAAGTGTTATAGAGAGTATATTTTTGAAAGTATTGATATTACGAAGAGTTAATCCGTTCCAAAAATAGTTTTTCTAAGGAAGCATGAAATTTTTATAGAAATGCAAGAAAGTTTTATCATGTCTTAATATTTAAGAATTTCATGTGATTTTTTTGTTACCAGGTATTGTTGAATAACACATTCATAAAGTGTTCTGGAATACTTCAAATGACAAAAGAAAATTATTATTTTAATATGAAAATTATTATTTTTTCTGCTTTATTGAGAAAAATGAGGAAAAAAATCCGACCTGCCGGATTCGAACCAGCGACCTAAGGATATCTGTTAAATCCAACTACAGTCCTCCGCTCTACCAACTGAGCTAAGGTCGGTTTATATCAGCTGGCAAGATAACAAAATTATGATCCATATTCTACATATCAATATAAGCAAAAATAAAACATACAATTTATTACAAATTCTTTATATAAGTTGTAGAATATTTCAAACAAATAATATCATTATATCAATAAAATAATATATCATTTCCCTCACCGAAATATCAAAATATGAAATAAAATTAAAATTTTATGAAATCAACTATTCATTAATTTAGCGTGATTAAGTTATATTTCAGACAAATAATATTGAAAGTATAATTTATTGCTTATTTATTTTTACAATACTGTATTTGTTATTTACTAGCGCATATATAATTGATTTACTAATTATATATAATTAATTGTAATAAAATATTTCTATCAGTTATATTAAAGGTTATGAGTCACAATTTTAGTTGATTGAAGAATGAATTACTCTTATAAAAGTCTTTTTAGGCCTCTTTAAATAAACGTGTACAATAGATTTTAACTAGTTTCTATTAATTCTTTTAGCTTGTAATATCCATTATCACTTATTTTGGTTGGATACTCAACATATTATTTGGACTAGGAACAAAAATTCATATTACATTAACCGAAATTACTATATTTTAAGTACATATTTTTACAGTATATCGCAAAGATATGAACAGCGTTGTTTTGCCTAAAAGAAAATAAAATAAGTGACATCAAACAACTAAAAGAATAATGTTACAATAATTAAATCTCTATATATACATAACTAAACATATTTAAACCTTTAAATATTGACTTGATTGTGATTCTAAATTGAGAAGATTAATTATTCTTAATTGAGAAGATTAATTATAGGAGTTTAGTTTAGGAACAAATTTCTAAAGCCCATACCTGCTCTAAGAAAATATTATGGAAAAATTAAAAAAAAAATGAAAGAATTAGGGATGGACAAACTAAGATTGTCGCTGCTACTAAATCGTGAGATCTTACCAACAACACAGACGTCGAGAAGAAGACAACAAGGAAAAAGAAAAAGAAAAACGAAATAGCATTAAAGAATATAATAATAAAGTAATTCTAATTTTTCTACAGAATATCTTGATAAATAAATAATGTATTGAACTGTTCAAGTTTTCCCTTGGCCATTTTATTTTGTGAATGATTCAAGATCATATATATATATATATATATATATATATATATATATATATATATATATATATATATTCAAACACTCTTGTATTATTGAAATGTTTCAGTAGTCATTTTCTGAAGTTGTTGACAGCGGCATCAGAAATGGTCTCTATGTTTAGCCGTGGTAAATATACATTTGATGATAAGTATGACCCAGTCCCTCACAAAATTTTTCCCATTCAACCCATTTAAACTATATCGTCATCAATGTACTATATTGAAACAAAGTCCAAACTAAACTTTGATTAAGTTAACGATAATCCTCTCATAAAATAATATTAGGGGAACAAGTATAAGAAGCAAAGCCAGTTGAAGAGGTAACACCGAAACACTTGCGTTTTCTTTTTCACATGGGGCATCTCTTTAGTCTACTCTTTGATCAAGTACGTATGTAGTTGTTAAGGAACGGTTCCTCACTAAATAAAAAATTAATTACGGTAAATACAATCTGCAAAGCAATCGATGCTTCATCCTTATAAATACCGATCTCCAAATGAATCAAAACTCACTTCTCACAACATTACAAAGCAGAAGAATCGTTTGATACCGAAAGGGAAAAAAATGAAAGCTGTTTACTTGTTTGTTGCCGTCTTGGCTCTCACTTCTTCACTTGTCTCTGCGTATGACCCTAGTCCCCTGCAAGACTTTTGTGTTGCAATCAAGGAACGCGATGGTGGTACGTAAAAGTATTCTTCAATCATATATATAGATACAATTATATATTCAAAATGATTTTATTAAATTCCTAATCACCCATTTATACAATGTAATTTTGAAAGAATTATATCTTGTTTTTACTATTTGGATATGACATAAATGAATAACATTTATTTTTTTACCAACTTTACTTTTAGATAATTTTGAATACCTCAATTTAAAAATAATTCATAATGATCTAATATATAAATCTTCTTTCTTACCATTTGAAAATTACACGTGTCCAAGTGTCCACGTGTGAAGGGATCAGGATAGTATTCATGCTACATATATAATAACCATTGCTTTGTAATTGGTAGTGTTTGTGAATGGAGAATTTTGCAAAGACCCAAAGGCAGTGAAAGCTGAAGATTTCTCCTTACATGTGGAACCTGGGAACACCGACAACCCACTGAATGCACAGGTGACTCCTGTGGCTGTTGATCAACTACCTGGATTGAACACGCTGGGCATATCTTTGGCTCGCATAGATTTTGCACCAAAGGGTTTAAACCCTCCCCACACCCACCCTCGTGCCTCTGAGATCCTTATAGTTCTCGAAGGAACACTTTATGTTGGATTTGTATCCTCAAATCAAGATGGAAATCGCCTTTTCACCAAAGTCTTGAACAAGGGTGATGTCTTTGTCTTCCCAATCGGTCTCGTTCACTTCCAACTCAATGTCGGTTATGGAAATGCTGTTGCTATTGCTGGTCTTAGCAGTCAAAATCCAGGAACTGTTATTGTTGCAAACGCTTTGTTTAAAGCTGTTCCACCTATTTCTGTTGAGGTTCTCGCCAGAGCTCTTCAACTCGATAACAAAGTAATTGAAGACCTTCAAAGGAAATCATGGTACGGCAAGGACTAGTTTGTCTGGGAACATCATCCATCATTTCTTATTCTACGTATACAAATAATGAATTTCATGTTTCTATCACCCCATAGACCTCCAAATAATTACTAATATAATAAATAAAACGCATCTGGGTTGTTTTCATATATTGTAGGATTGTTTTTGGTTGTACTTTCATTTCATTTATTCCAATGTTTGTCAATTTAATGTTGCAAGAGTTGTGCTTGGATCCAGTATCAGAGTCTTTAAGATAACACGTGGTTAATTAAGTTCGGTTGTCAATGTTTTCTTAAGACAATGCTATTTGAATTTAATTATATTGTTATATCTTTCCTGTATATTTAGGATGTTAAAAGCGAGTTACTCTAAATCGTAAACCCTATAATGAATTTTATGTTTATGTATATATCATTGAAAGCAAAAGATCATCATTTAATCATGGATGAAAATATAGGATGACCTGTGCGAGTTAGGTTGCAAGAAAAAGTGTAAAACGAGTTGAGATTTAAAATTTATTGGTATGCTTAAACTCGTCCTGCATAACCTGTTGTCTGCGCGGATCAAAGACCGACCAAAGACGTGTAAAAGACATGAAATAAGCACATAGGTATTGGGAATATAATTATATTGGGCCTAACCTTAGCATCTAATTACTTTAGAATTTACATTTATATGGACAGTAAACAATTAGTGTTAATTTAGCATTTTATAATATAATAATTTAGCTAATACTTTATTAAACCCACCAAAAATGGGCCAGTACCCAGGCCTACGGGTCAAGATGTATGTAGGTTGGCAAGAAAATTAAGTCTTCCTCCACCACCACCTCTTTTGTTTACTCCAGCTCCTCATTCCTGTTTTATCCTTTAGTATAATTTTATTTTTAGGGTTAACATTTTTTAACTTCTACCCACTCCAATTTTCTATATAAATGCGATAGTTTGGTTTATGTTTAAGCAACAAGCATTTATTATTGACCGTTGTTTATTTCTTTCTTCTATCTCATCACCCAAACAACACAACCATTTTAATGGTAGACCCATGTTTCTATGTTTCATTTTCTTTTGTCTCTCTGTTTTTTATGCTTCTTTCTTGTATCTTTTGAACTTTCTGATTGTTTATCTTACCCACACCAACATACGAAGAATTAAGCAATCTAACATAAAAAAAATATTGATACATGAGGAAAAATATATCTCACAATGTGTCAGAAAAAAATATTGTGGAGGATAATTAATTTTATAAAAAGATTGAAACATTTTATATAATCATTTAAATAAAAAATTAAGATATTGAAATTTTAAAACATTAAGAGAGGAATTTGATCATTATTGTTAGTCATAAAATATTCATTATCGTTTGGAACCGCTGCATGGTCGAATGACCACCGCAAACACCCTGTATCGTCGCATCACAGAAAGTCACACCACCACACCACAAAACCAAACAGATATGGAGACAAGAATATGAAGAAGAACTAAACGGATATGGAGAAGAGAAGTAAGAGTTGGAAGATGAGAAAAAACGGATCTGGTGAGAGTTGGAGGGGGTGAGAATCTAAAAAGAGAAAAAGTAAGACTTGGGAGAGTTAGGGGGTGGAGTTGCGAGTGAAAATGGGTGAGTAAAAATATGTATAAATTTAGGGTTTCATAATAAAGTAAATAAATTAGGGTTAAAAGTAAAAAAAACTACTTTTATAATTAAAAAACTTTTGTTGAGAGTTAAAAAGGTGGAGAGAGAAAGGACGGTGGTAGAGGAAGCCACACCCTGTATGCAGGACACACCAGAAAATCGAGCCCATATATTTAAAACAGGACGGAGCAGTCCAACCCCGACATATAATTACTAATATAGTAAAAAAAGTGCATCTGGGTTATTTTGGTATACCGTAATGTTGTTTTTGGTTGTAGTTTCATTTGGTTTATTCCAATGTTTGTCAATTTAATGGAACAACCTATTATTTTAAGAGTTGGGTTTGGATCCAATATCAGAGTCTTTAAGATAGCATGTGGTTAATTAAGTTTGGTTTGTCTGATGTTTTCTTAAATAATTTCTTGATAATACTATTTGAATTGAATTAGCTTGTTCTATCAAAATAAGTCAATTTTACTTACATGGATTCACTTATCATATATTGAATTAAAAATAAATCATTTCAACCTGATTCACTTTTTGGTAAATTAGAAATTTTATATCATAAATTGATTCATTTGATGAGTTAGTAGGTTCACATATTGAAGGATGTTTTATTCTTTTGATTTATTTTATATATTTATTACAATGCAATTAAAGTGAATAAACTTAATTAGTAGTATAATCAAATTGTTCACCTATTTTTCCAAATATTATTATAAAGAGAATAGTTAAAAATTAAAGCTTTAACATACATAATTTAGCAAACAAACAAATTAAATATTTAAACAATTCAAACATTATTATCAACATTCTAATATTTAAAAAATCAAATTGTCAACCTACACAATTATAAGTAGTAAATAACTATAATAATATAAACTTATAAAAAATGATGAAAAACTAATAAAAAATTGTTGTTGGAAGGTTATGAGTGAATTCACTTTCAACCAGATTCAATCCGTTTTTAATTCATAAATTAAGTGAATTAGGTTTAATCCATATTTAATTTTTTTTCTAACTCAATCCAACTTAAACATGTGGATTAACTCACGAATTCACATTCCTAATATAACTTACATAATTATATTACAGTCCATAACATTAAAAATGTCCATTTGTTAACATCATAGAAGTGTATATAACTTTTACTTTAGAATAACTTGTATTTTCAAAGGACATATGCTTTTACTTTATAAACATTAGATATTTGATGTTAACGATGGAATAAATATTAGAGTGTTATACTTTTGTTCACATTCAAATTGTTAGATAAAGAGAGAAAGGAAAAGAAAATGAAATGTATAATTTATTGTTTATTTATTTTTACAATCCTGTATTTCTTATTTACTAGCGCAAATATAATTAATTTACTAATTATATAATTAAAATGTTTGTAATAAAAGTGTAATAAAATATTCCTAAACATTCAGTTGTAAGTCGTACAATTTCAGTTGATTGAAAAATGAATTACTCTTACAAAACATTTTTTCAGCTCTCTTTAATTCTTTGTATCTTTCTTACATTATTTATTTAAACGTGTAAAATATATTTTAAATAGTTTCTATTAATTATTTTATCTTGTAATATCCATTATCACTTATTTTGGTTAGATACTCAACATATTGTTTGGACTAGGAACAAAAATTCATATCACAATTTTCAATAATATTAAAACGAAATTACTATATTTTAAGTAAGTTATTTTACAATATATCGTAAAAATATAAATCATGTTGTTTTTCCTAAAAGAAAATAAAATAAGTGACATTAAACAAAATCAAAAGTAATTTGTTACAGAAATTAAATCTCTCTCTATATATGCGCAGCACACTTAAATATATTTAAACCTTTAAATATTGACTTGATTGTGATTCTAATGAGAAGATTAATTATAGGAGCTTAGTTTAGGAATAAATTTCTAAAGCCATACCTTTTCTAAGAAAATATGATGGAAAATTTAAAAGAAAAATTGCAAGAATTAGGGATGGACAAAATATTGTGACTGCTACTAAATGAACTTTTCTGCAAATTATCTTGATAAATAAAGAATGTATTTAACTGTTCAAGTTTTTAACGCATTAAATTATTTACTTTTTATTTATACATTTTTCATAAAATATTAAAGAAAAACTGTTAGAAAAATTGTAAAATAAATTGATCTTTTCTTGTTTTTATTCTAAATTATTTTGATATAAACTTTTATTCGATATTGGATTAACGAAAGGGTTTTTGGCAGAGTGAAAATAAAAAGGAGTAGTAGCACATACACCAGAATATAATTAGGTTTAGTTTAAAAAATTACGATTTTGAATCTTGTTAACAAAATAAAGGGTTAATAATGTTTTTAATTCCTTAAATGCGAAATTAAAATTTATTCACTTAAAAATTTCATGCAAAATTCATCTCTATATTTTAGTAATACATAAAATATGTTTTCGAGAATCAATTAAATAATTTTGGGGTGATGTGTCTAAGAATCATATATTGATTTGATTGAAAAGTTAGAACACTTAGCTTATGAAAAAGTGTTGAAGATTTAAAAAATGATTGGATGAAGAGATACATTAAACACTTAAGAATTTAGTTGTTGAAGTCTTATAATTTGTGTATTTTATTTAAATTAGTAGATCAAAAGTCAATAGGTAGAACTCATGCAATAAAACACTTAAGAAAAATTTTACTTTTTATAAAAACCTATGTGATAATAAATTATCATTAATAATAATCGATTATCCAATTAAAATTAAGTTTTTCAGAAGTATATCTGTGATAATTTATTATCACCTTCTAGTAATCGATTATCACAACAAGAAAATAATTTTTGAAAGAGTTTTTGAAATAATCAATTATCATTTATGATAATTGATTATTAGTGGAAATTGCAAATAGACTTTTCAATTTTCTGACCTAATTTTCAAAATAGTAGTCTATATATATTTTACCTAAACCTAATTTGAAAATAACTTTTCACTAAGAGGTTTATGATCTATGTGTTAGAGAAAATCTCAGAGTTTGTGAAAAAGGGGCTTTAAAAAACCTAGTGTAGGTAGAGTGTGAACTTTCACTAAGTGTGTGTAAGTGATTGAGTGTTGTTGATTTGGCTAGAAAAACTATTCATCCTTTGTGTGTCAGAGGAGGTGTTTTCTAACCTTAATTTTGTTCTTTGTCCATATGTGAACATTCCGATGTGCGATTCTAACAATATATTCATCCCTATAATGCATAGAATATGTCGTCGAGAATCAACAATGTTAGGTGATGTGTCTAACAACCATATATTGATTAAAAAGTCAAAACACTTAGGTGACACATCACTAACATGGGTATTTTTTTTTTTTTTTTCTTTTACATTCTTTTTCTATTTTCTTTTCTTTTCTTCTTCACCTCTTCTTTTTCCTTCTTCATCCTCACTCAGCATCTTCATTGTCGATGGTGGGTTTCAAAAGCATAAATAAATAAAGAGATAAAGTGCTAAAGGCATCTTTGTGGCGGTTTCACTGTGTTCTTATTCCTTATTTAGTATTGAGAGAAGTTTTGATTTCAAGCAACGAGTTTCAAGTAAATAGAATATTAACTTAGTAATAGTTTAAACAATTTATACATTCCAAAATGTCTAGTTTTGATTTCTTAAACTATTGTTCATGATTTTAAAATGTCCCAAATAGCATCATTTAACTAATTAGATCACTCTCAAAGCATAATTTTATAACACATGAATATAACACATTCGCACAACACAAAAGCCAATTTCAATACTTACTACACATTCAGTTTCAAAAAACTCAGTCCACAATATACACAATTCATACATTTTTACCTATGTCATCCAATCTAATTAGTTTCATTCAAAACACACACAATTCTTAAAATGCCTAATAATATAATTATAAGATTCCTTTACCTGAATTGATGAACCCTTTTTCTCACAAATCCTCCTCACAATACAAAATCTTTAAACAAATATATATACACAAAAGGCTTAAATTAATGATCCAATCATACCCTAATGACTAATAGAGAACAAAGAAACATTTAGAACCTCTTAAGAATCTGTGCAACCAATTTATAAAGTGTTAAGACAAAATCGTCTAGAGAAGCTAGACTGTTTAGGAACCCATGTTTTGAAGTTTATCAAACAATACTCAATGAAATATTTCTTATAGAAAGAAATGTCTAAATAATTGGATATGCCAAAAGACAAATGTTTGACAAGTAAAATTGTCTAAGTTACTAAGACAAAACATCCATAATGAATACTAGAGTAATTATGTTCAAATAGATAGCGTCTAATGCAATAAAGATATACATAAAAACACTACGCTAAACACGTATGCATTCACAATCAAGCCATTGGTGCAAAATAAGGCTATAACGTCTCACAATCAACATTAGAGAACGAAAAAAGCAACGTTAAAAATACAGGTGGCATTGTTGTAAATAAATGCAATAAACTAGACGTGTACAAGGCTAAAATTTTGACGTATTAACTTAATGACGTCCGAAAACATCACAATCGAAGTCCTTTAATTTTGGTTAACCCCATCTTCGACATTATACTGTACTCTGAGTAAAAATATAACGTTTGCATAGGCAATCGCAAACGTCCACAACAAAGTAAATTTATCTTAAATTCTCCTTGTATTCCCCATTGTTTCACTTTCCAAAAGAGTTTTTGAATCCTTTGTAAAACCTGCACATTCATTCACCAAACTTTTGCTTCCTTAAAAACCTTTTGGAACCAACTTCCATATTGTTAATTTTTTGTCTTTGAATTTCTATTAACCCTTTCAAGTTCACAAAAGTAACGCTTTTTTTTTGTCATTGATTCATCATCTTTATGAAAAGTTTTTGTGAACCTTGAAGGTGAGATAAAAATTTAGAGGCTAAAATTTAACATATATGGATTTCAAACAACTTCTCCATTTTGCATAAAGTATGCTTCTTTGGGTGGCTTGGTTTTCATATTTGTGTATAGGTTTTGTAATAATGTAGTTGCTTTTGAAATCCTCAAAGGTAATTGACATCGGATTATCACATAATTCGACGTTAATTTGTATGTCAATTTGAACAAGGGTTCCACTATACATATATTCACACACGATTTAAGTTTTCTAAAGATGCCTCTTATCTTAAATGGTTTTCATATTTGTGCATAGGTTTTTTTAACATTGGAGCTTTTTTGATATTGACAAAGCATATTGACGTCGCACAATACGAACGTCCAACGACAAATTGTTAAAACATATTGTGATTAATTTTTTAAATTTCCTAAAGATGTTTCTCACAATAAAATTTCATTACATTTTGCTCTGAAATATGAAGATAAAAAACATCTTCAGGAAAATTTAAAAAATGAATCCTAATATGATCTAGAGGAAAACTCTGTTGGATAAAATAATGGAATGGTAGTGGTATTTGTAGGCAAATTTTAGATTTCAGAATATGCACCAATGGACTTCAATCCCTTCGTTGGTAACAACATTGTAATTAATGCTCCAAAATGACCCCTTATCCTGGCCAATTTGATGTCAAACCATTACGAAGTCCGCCATCAAACCCTTCATTGGTAAAAAATTTATAATTAGTGCTCCCAACTGCCTCCTTCTGCCGACTTATTAGACGTCAAATTATGTCTCAGTTCGACGTCATTATGTTTAAAAAGTTTCACCATTAAACATATTGTGAACCATGGTTTAAGTTTTCTGAAGATTCCTTTTTCAGTAAGATTTCATTACATTTCTATCCTCCAAAACGCATGTTGATAGGGGGAACAATGTGAAAGCTAAACCCAAACCCTTGTGTGTTTTTGATGATGACAACAACATAAATGTTTTAATAGTTTCTTGCACACATATGTCAAAATTGTTATTATCTATATTTGTGGTTGTGCTTGGACTATATGTTATGCATATTCATTGTGATTATATCTGTGATTATATCTATTATATGCATATTCATTGTTTAAGAATGAATCTTTGAATATCTTGTTTTTGATGATGTACATGATAATGAACATTGTATAATGGACATTTTGTTGATGGATATTAAGGATCTGTTTTATAGTTATCTTGCATAAAATGGCATAACAAATGTTTGATATTATTGATGTGTGTGCTTGATACATGTATTATTGATTGGAAAAAATTTTACATGTTTAAACAGATTGAAAATGTATTTATGGTATAATTTAATTTGTTAAACAATCCATGTAATCTGTTAAATTGTTTAAGGTCTCTTGTATGCTTTATTGGAGGCAAACTGTTCTAACATAATCTGTTATACAATGTGTATAACTGATTAAGAAAGTTAGCCAATACATGTTTTCTAAAGAGTTAAAATCTGATTTGAATGGTGTTTGAAATTTAAAATTTACTTAAGTGTTGGACATAACCGATTACATAAGTTGTATAATTGGTTAAGTCACTTCATATGATGAATTCAATTTCCTTCAAGTTAATACAGTTATAACGATCATATTGCATTTATTTTTGGCTGTTAAGAATGGTTTAATCGATTGCATGCACCATATAATTAATTATAAGTTGTATTTTGAAATGTTGGAAAAAACTGCTAAACTAGTAGGAAAAACGTAGTCGATTACATTAATAGTGTAATCGATTAAAATGTGTCAGGATTTCAAAAATGCTATAAATAGATATCTTGCGCGCTGTTCCAAACTAATCTTTGAACATTCAATTTCATAACTAACATTTTGATTGAGTTTTGATTACAGGAACGTCCAACATCTTGAAGAATCAAGGATCAACTTTGGGTTTATACATTAAGATTCTATCAAGAAGTGTGCTAAAAGGTTGTTGATCATATCTACAATATTAAAGTTCTTGTTGTAAAGATCATTTTTATCCTTTTCAATCGGTGGATTGAGTTCCTGTGATGTTGTGCCAGAGGAGGTAACTGTGATTGTTCTTGTTGAGAATTGGGATTGCTCTCAAGGTAATCTTAGAGTTGGGATTGCTTTAAGGTGACAGAAAGTTGGGATTGCTTTCTAGGTTGTGAGAGTGTGAGGGTGTTCACCTCTTGTTTACTATAAGTGATTTTGAGTGGGGAAGAAGAGTGCATTGAGAGGGAGTCTTTGTATTCTTGCTTGTAAACACTATCATTATAGTGGTTCCCTTCAACTAAGGTTGTTGATGGAAGATTGGATGTAGGCTTGGCCGAACCAGTATAAATCTTGATTTTAATCTTTCTCTTCCTTATCTATTTTATTGCATTACAATCTTCATTTGCTTGTGTTTCAAGAAAGTACAAAAGATTTTCAAAGGTTTAAAAAAAACTTATTTTTTTAATACAAACCAATTCACCTCCCTCTCTTGGTTGGGAAATAAGGCCTATCCCTTCTACAACACATTTTCCAGTCTTCGGATTTCAAAGGCCACCTTCATTAATACATACATGTTTCCTGAAGATGAATGGGCACTTTGAAATCTAAGACAAAAAATTTCTATTTGGAGAAGATGATAACAACCTCCTTATGCTAGGTTGTGCCAAATCTAGAAATGTGCATGGAGGGGTATTTCCTTGGATAGATGGTGTGGAAATGTGGTGGTAAATGGTCAAAAGATGATGAGCTAAGGTGTGGATGGTTTAGAAGCACACAACATTTAGGAGATATAGTGGTGGTGGTGTTGTATTTCATGGTTCCAAAAGAATTGAGGCCAACTCAAGGAGGAATGTGACTAGAAAGGCCTCTAGGATTGCTCTGGTCTAGATCTAGGAAATGTATGCAAAATTTGGGCAGCATAACATTAGTAAACTTCCAAGATGATTACAAGGATGGAGGCACCTCTTTATATAGGTAAGGGTGTCTCATACAACCCTAAACGAAAAAGGAAAATCTAAAGGACAAGGCTTGGCCAAATTTGATGGCCTTCTAGGATGGAGGCAAGTGTACAAATCCTCTTCAATGTTGGAAGGACCAATGGCCACTTATAAAGGTAAACCCCTCCAATCCTAGAGTACCATGTGGCCACTTCTAAAAACAAATACTCTCCAATGAAGCATGACACATGACACACACTTTCCACTTGATTTTGATGTCTAACTTAAGGAAAACCTTACACTAATTAGGCCTTAATACAAGCCTAAAGAAATCCTATACTACATGGCTGAATACATGGCCTAAATCCTATACTACTCCTTCATCTTCCATGATGACCTACGTGAAGCTAAAGTTTGTTTCTTCTTATAAAGATAGTTCTTCTTATAAAAGCTTCATCATACTTCTAGTGATAGGACCCTTGCCTATGAGTTTTCTATTAGAAGACAAATGCTCTGAAATCTGAAGGAAAGAAAAATCTTTAGGTAAACATAAAAATGGGTTCTACTATGTTCAATAAGGAAACACTTCTGGACAAAAGTATGGAATGGAAATGGTATTTGTATACGAATTTTAGATGTCTGAATATGCAATAAGAGACGTGAACCCCTTTGTTGGTAACAACATTGTAATTAATGTTCCCAACTACCTCCTTCTCCTGATCAATTAGGCGTCAAACCATTACTCAGTTCGGCGTCAAAGGCTTCATTGACAACACTGTAATTAATGCTCCTAACTTCCCCCTTCTCTTGACCAACTAGATGTCAAATCATTGTCCAGTTTGACATCAAATCCTTGATTGGTAACAACATTGTATTTAATGCTCCTAATTGCCCTCTCCTCCTAACCAACTAGATGTCTAACCTAGGCCCAATTCGACATCAAACACTTCGTTTGTTGAGATTGGTATTGCGCAAATGTTTAAAAGCTTGAAAACGGTCAATAACTAAGAGGGGAGGGGTGAATTGGTTCTTTTAAAACATATTATTTTCTTTCACTAATTTTAACGAACAGTTTGTAAGCAAAGAGTATAAGGATAGAGAAAATCACACAAAGGATTTTTATCTTGGTTCGAATCAATAGATTCTACGTCTAGTCGTTAATCACTATAAAGGGTGATTAACCTTTTCACTATAATTCAGTTTCAGATTACAATCTGAATAATGCAAAGATTAGGAAAAGAATACACCTTCCTTCAACACACGATGGAAAGAAACTAACTCAATCAACTTGAAGAAAAACGCTTGGACCTTAGACACATTAAACATAGTCTTCTCCTTTTCACAAGACTTGATCTAACTCACACTAAAACTCACAGAACTTCCTAAGAACTTATCTGTGCACTCAAGTAGTTTTGGTAACCTCTTAAAGGTTATGAGGGTTGTATATATAGGCCATGGGTAAGAAAAGGAAATTCTGGTCCTAACTACCAATGATAATCGATTACCATACGTGATAATCGATTATTTCATGTCGTGATGGGTTTTTAAAAAACGTGACAATCGATATCCCTTGTGATAATCGATTATTGCCATAACCAACCCTTTTCTGTTTTGGCATGTGATAATCCATTATCCCCTGTGATAATCGATCATTGTCGTAAAGAATCACTAGTTAATGAAACTTTTAAGTACTTTACAAATGCAAAATAATTCATGTACAATGATTTCTACAATGTTTGCTTTTAACATTTACCATATAGATTCTTCAAGTCTTTCAAGTGTATCATCATCAAAATCACTTCAAGGCATAAATGCTCCTCATTGATAACAATTTACAACATTGTAATTAATGCTCCCAACTACACTCTTCTTCTAACCAATTAGATGTCGAATCATTACCTAGTTTGACGTCAAAGCCTTTATTGGTAACAACACTGTAATTAATGCTACCAACTACCCTGTCCTCCTAACCTATTACACAATGAACCTGGGGCTAATTCAATGTCAAACACTTCATTTACAACACTATAATTAATGATTCCAAATTCAATGAAATAAATATTCATAACATTCACTACATTGTTCATGGATATATGACGTCTGCCTTTTGTATTCCCAAACGTTATATGCTTGTTGATGTTGTGAGGATGACCTTTTCACTTCTCATTGACCAAAGAAACATCGGACTGTAGGTTAAGTCGGCTTCATATTGCCCCAAAAAACATTAAAGTTTTCGCGGGAAAGTTTAAGTATTTACTACAATATGACATCGAGTGTCCTAGATTTTGACGTCATATATCTATAAGACGTCAGATTTACTTGGTTTCCAACGTCTTATATGTTGTAAAACTTTGTAAAAACTTAACTTACTTTCACTATTTCTTTGCGCTTTCATTTTTCTTGAACTTTCGTTTTCAAAGATGAGTGCGAATAACAACAAAGGTTACGTTTTACTCAATTAAGTATTTGCGATAATGGTTTCATGATCTTTTGTGTTGTTTTTTGTATGTTTCGATCGATTGGTTTTTGTTTTCTTGAGGCTTTTACGTGGTTAGTGAGTTGAACCTCTATCTATTGAAGTAAGCCCCATTTGCTTGGTTCACGAAGTTAAAGAACATCCAATGTCAGTTTTATGTTATTTACCTTAAATGTATTTATTTTTTAAGTCGTATTTTTCTATTCATTTTGTGAATCGTAAGTTATATTTATTTTTTGATGTAGTTTTTTGCCTTTTTATTGTTTAAAAACATTTTAAGAGTAGTATGAATTGAAGCTGGATGAATGAACATTATATTAGTGAAGAGTATGAAATGAGAGTTTTTACTCTTACAATATGTTAAAGAACATGCAAACCCAATGAACGAGACATATGTTTGTCCTTCTATTTGTTGTCTTAATCAAATATTGGAAGACTTGGACAATATCCGTGATCATTTGTTCATCTATGAAATAATGAGAAGTTATATAGTTTGGACTTGACTTGAAGAAGTAATATACCACCCAACAACGTCAAGAGGTTCAAATTATGTGGACAAATCAATGAGTGGTCATTTAGAGCAAATGATATGTTGATCGAGGCCGTACCCGAATCAAATTAATATGCAATTAAGTGTAGTATAATACTAGGAAGTGACTCATAGGTTGCCTCCCAAGGACCAAATGTGGTTCAGGAATTAGATCAAACATGTAGTGGAGGGAAGGAAATAGACAGTTTTGAACTAGAAATTAACAAACCAAAACATGAATTTCACACAATTCAAAGACAGGTTGGTCATTGGCTTAGTTACAACAATCCCAATCCTCAATTAACAATCAATTAAACGTTACCCTCACCCTATTCAAACACCAATCAATCAACTAAGCGAAGATTAATTGGGTTTTTCTAAGTGAAATTAAGCAAACGAATTGCACCAAATTAATCAACCCCTACACTAAACAGATTAACTAATTAAGCGATAATTAACCGAAATTAGACCACTAAGCGTGCCCTAATCGCAAGTGCATAACAGATTAAATGTGATACAAAGTGACAGTAGCAGAATTGAAATAATAACACAAAATCTCATGGAAAATGCTGCAAAATCACTAATGACCAACAAAAACCGATTAATCTACCATTATTAACAAATTAGAACTGCAACCCAACATAAAAAAACGCAAAATCAAGAATTGGAAAATGAATTACAGCACCAAAATGCAACACAAAAACGAACCAAACCCAGAACTTCAAAACGCAAAACCAAAACACAAAACGCAAAATGGAAAGAAAAGGGGAAAACAGAATGGAAGTCGGAATTGGAAGAGCAAAACAAAATGCAATTGCAAAATGAAAACGAAAATTAAATTCTAAGAACAGTAGAAGCAATGGAAACAAAAATGAGCAAGAAAATAGAGAAACAAATTGAAAACGGGATTGCATTTAATTAGAAAATGAGTTCAATACAGAGAGAAGAGAGAAAACGAAAAACCTAAGATGAGGAGCTCTCCAAGATGCAGAATAAGGAGAGATGGGAGGTCTGCCCCCCTCTTGGCACACTAAACTAGATCAGAAATTACAATTGGATCACTCCCAAAAATGGCCAAAAACGGCTCAATGTGCAAATTGGTCCAAAAAGGCCTAAAAAATGAAAATACAATTTAAATTAAATTAAAATGTTGATGTGGAAGATTTGGAATGACGTGACAACTTTTAATGTCCCCTGCAATTGATATTAACAATAATTAGTTCCAGATCATTCAAATTAATTAAAACAAGAATTTTTGGTCAAATTAAGCACATTAACAAAAATTGGGGAATAATGTACATTCAAGCACAATTCCCTAATTAAATCTAGTAGGACAACGTGGTACTTGCCTATAGTACCTAGGATGAAATTATTGTTTTCCATTCAAGAAGATGCGAAGAATCTTAAATGGCACATTAATGGAAGAAAGTGTGATAATCTTCTTCGACATCCAATTGATTCCCCACAATGGAAGAAGATTGATGAAACATTTCCAGAATTTGGTGTAGAGCCAAGAAAGTTAAGACTTGCACTTGGTAACGATGACATGAAAAAAGTGTTTAATGGAATTGCAGAAGATGATGTTATGTTCAGACCTCGCAATGGGGAAGAAGTATACAACCAGGTCAAGAACATTAATGTTGTGTTAAGAAAACTTCAAAAGAAGACCATTGAGAAAAACATTTGGAAAAAATGATTAATATTCTTTAATATTTCATATTTTAAACTTGATGTGCGACATTGCATAGATGTGATGCACGTTGAAGAAAATGTATGTGATAGTATTTTCGGGACTTTACTAAACGTAAAAGGAAAGACAAAAGATGGAGTGAAAGCATGACAAGATTTTGGTAGACATGGGAATTCATTCTGAGTTACATCTACAATCCATTGGAAGACGCTGATGAATCATTATTTTCTCCTATTCACTTAGATTTTTGTACCAGATTTAATTAGTGAATTGTGTGTAACTTTCCATTATTTTCTCAACTTTGATATTTGGGCTTAATTTGACGAGTTGTTCATATTTTAATCAATTTGAATTATCTGAGCTTAATAATTTTCATTATTATTTTCAGGGAAAATTTCGGAATTATATTTGGGACTTTAAGAGGGCTGCCACGTCAGTGCCCATTTTCCACCTCAGCGTTTTATTTTTATTTAGTTTGTAATTTCATTTTTATTTCCTTTTTGTAATGTTCAGTTAGACCTTTGACTTATTGGGCCTCATTTCAGTAAATTAGGAGAGACCCAAATATTGGGCAGACTTGGCCTTACTGCCTAGGGTTTTGAACTCATGCAACACAACTTAGGCATGCTAAATTCTATTGCATTCTCTTGAATGTGAACAACTCCTCCCTTTGAGGTTTATGTATTTTTCGTTTTCCAATTTTAATTATATTTCCTTTACTGCTCTTGCTCAATTCCAATTTCGTTTCCAATTCATTTGTTTTCTTGTCTATGTTGTTTTGTTCTTGCCTCTGGTATTGTGTTCTAATTCGTTCTCCAATTTCGTTTTCTTATTTTGTTTTCCAATTTAATGCTCAGTTCAAATTATAGTTCCATTTTTGTTTTACTACTGGTTTAGGTTTTCATTTTAGTTTTTTTTTTGTTTTGCTGGTACGTTGCAATTTCCAGACTTGATGAATGAATTGCTTCGTTCTGTGTTCTTCATTTTATATTCAATGGTACTTTAATTCTGCTTGGTTGGTGACTAGGAAGATTGCAACATTTTCTTTGAGATTATTGTGTTATCATTTGATTCCATTGTTCTTTTCTTGCATTATGTTTAATCTGTTATGTGCTGCAATTAGATGCACACTTAGTGATCTAACTTGTGCTTAATCTCCGCTTAGTTGATTAAGGTCGCATTTGCTTAATCTATGGTGGCACAAAATTGTTTGAATAGGTACATTATGTATGCTTAATTCATTTTTATGAAAATTGGATTATTCTTCGCTTAAGTGATTAATTCGTGTTGGATTAGGAGTGAGAAGAACATGTAATTTTTTGTTAATCAAGGATAGGAAGCCTTGCAATTGAACTAGTAACAAACCGTTTTTAATCACTGTTTAATCTAAGTCATTTGCGTTGAAACTACTCAACCTCCCACTACCTGTTTGATCCTTTGATGAAACCAAAATCCTTGAGACACGATCTAGGAGTCATTGCCTAGTATACTGAATTTAATTTGGACAATCAATTTAAGTCGAGCGCGACATCGACGATCAGATGCACCAATTTTTCTCCAGCTTGTCACACTCTTTCAAGAAAAGTAAAACAATTTTTTTATTAGTGTTTAAGTACTGTGAAGGTTTCACAAGGTTATTCATCAAATATTAGTGCCCTTGTTTCTATGCAAGATTCAAAGTTAATGGTTTAAGGTTTCACGATTGTCATGTGTTAATGCAACATCTTTTACCAATAGCTATTCGAGCCATATTACTTGCTTTTGTTAAAGTTATTCTCACATGTTTTAGTTTATTTTTTAATGTCATTTGCAAGAAAGTGTTTGATCCTCGATAATTAGATGATTTTTAAAATAAGGCCATCAGACTATTGTCCGAATTGGAAATGTATTTCCTATCCTCATTTTTTGATATCACGATTCATTTGATTGTCCATTTAGTAAGAGAAATTTGAATATATGGGTCTGTTTTCTTGAGGTGGATTTACCCAGTTGAGAGATACATGAAGATTATAAAAATATATGTTAAGAATTAATTTTGATCGGAAGCTTCGATTATAGAGTGTTACATTGTAGAGGAAGTCATTGAATTTTGCTCAAGTTATATGTCATGTTGTGAACCAATAGGACTTCCAAAGAATAGACATGAAAGTAAATGTGAAGGTAAAGGTGTTCGAGGAGGGAAGATTGAAACTGTTAGTAGAAAAGAAGTTAATCAAGCTCGATTGTACATCTTAAAAAACACAGACGATGTTATTCCTTACATTTCGCAACACATTGATGAAATAAAGTTTGTACACCTACGTATTAGTGAAGACTATCTCGTGGACCTAACACCGATGTGATCACTTTGTGTTAAAATAGAATGACTCAATTTCTCACACCAAGAGGGGGGGGGGGGGGGTGAATTTGTGAAGTGTAAAAAACAAAAGCTTTTGAAATCTTTTCCACAAAAATTGATGCCTTTATACTTTTCTTGAATTGCAAGGTAAAATATTTTCAATGCAGTAGAAACTTAATCGAATAAGTACAGAAAGTAATCGATTGAATAAAAGAGAGTAGGGATCAGATAATTCAAACACTGCGTTTTTATACTGGTTCGGCCAACCTGCCTACATCCAGTGTCCTTCCAACCATGGGAAACAAATGCACTATAATGATCAAGGTTTTTACAACAAGGTTTCTACAGAAGACCTCATGTCAAAAATGTAAAACACCTCTCTAACCCTCCAATCAAAATATAGGCAATACACAACAAGACCAGCAGCAAGAATCCTCTCTCCTGCCATCTAACCCCTTTGAGGCACCCTCAAAGTCAAGAACACACACGTTCTTCTTCCTGTAGTCACAACAGGGAACTCAAACCAATCTGTAAGAGATTGCACAATCTGATTATGCACTAACACCCAAATGTGCAGATTTAATCAATCTTTGAAACATAACAATCTTGCTCTTC
Source organism: Vigna umbellata (assembly GCF_029865625.1). Classification (NCBI taxonomy): domain Eukaryota; kingdom Viridiplantae; phylum Streptophyta; class Magnoliopsida; order Fabales; family Fabaceae; genus Vigna; species Vigna umbellata. Next base: position 6,815,042 of record NC_142175.1, read on the forward strand.
AAGAAATCACAAGTTGTTGATCACCACGGTCAATCTTGTTTCTTGGAGCTTTTCCTCTCTTTCTATAAGATCACAACTTTTTGTAAATGATATGAAATTGTTAAAATCACAAAAGTCTTTATAGAATTCAAATCTGCTCAATTTATAGTATAACACATATCAGACGCATTTTAATCGATTGAGCTACTAACGTAATCGAATATAACAATCGGTGATAATAAAATTAGCAACGTCAAGCAAATAATTGAATGTACAATTAATGCAATCGACTATCATTTAATGCTAGTTATGACCATTATGACCGTTATGTTAGTTTATTACCAGCATTTAACAGATTTTCAAAACATTGACTAAGTTATTCAAATACGTAATGCATGCATTCGATTAAGTCTAATCTTTTTGCATAGTTTTAAAAACTTTTCTCTTTGAAAAAACTCACAGCACACTTCAAAAGAGTTTGTACAAACACACAAGTTTTAATCGATTCACCCATAATGTAATCGACTTAAAACTATTGTTTTGCCACACATTTAAAGTTCAACCATAGTGCTTGTGATTTTCCGTTTCCAAAAACATATGTCATGCATACACATATAAAATCACATATTTCACACATTGATATGCAATGAACAACACAAACATGTTCTCATATATACTTTAACTAATTTAACACATTAAGGAAAAGCATATAACATGTAAACATAGAACATGTGCCACAAAATACACATGTGTTATTAATTATGTGTTGTCATCATCAAAAGCTCAGATATCACTGAGATTGTGGGTTAAGCTAAACCTGTGCTCCCCCTATCAACAATCTCAACACTTTCGACGACTATTACATAAACAATTATTATTTCTATTGAAAGCAAGAAGATGATAAAAGCAAAATTCAAAATAGTGGAGTTACGCTACAAGCTGAGGTTGTACACTTTGCGAGTTCTAAGGATAAAAATCCAATTATAGCATCCATGAGTTATTTTGGAATAATACAAGAAATGTGGGAAGTTGACTATGTTAGTTTTAGAGTTCTAGTTTTAGAGTGTAAATGGGTTGATAACAATTCCGGTGTGGTGACAGATGACCTCAGATTCACTTTGGTGGATCTTATCAAAATGAGTTCTACAGATGAACCATTTATTATTGCTAGCTAAGCAAGATGAATATTATATGTTACTGATCTAGCGAATAAAAAATGATCAATGGTATTGAAAGGTAGAACCATGTACATAAATGATGATCAAGACTCTCTAGATATACATGAGAATATGTCTTTCTCATCAAGAACCATTGAAAATAAGGTCAATGATTTACTTGATGAAATGCATGCAATTCGAAGTGATCACAACAAAGGCATATGGGAGAAATATGTGTTTTTTAGTTATTTTTTTCACTTTAACAATTTATTTATTTTGTATGTTATAACCTTAATGTACTAAAAAATTTAAACAGGTATGACAAGCTCTAGATCAGGAAGGAATAGACATGATAGGTTTGTGACTCGATTGCCTAAAGTCACATCCCGTCAGATTGGGTAGACTTAGTGGCCCACATGCAAACAAGTTTAGAAGTTATTTGGACATGTTGGCCAAAACACATGTCTCAATTGTCATTCCCTCTTGGGATGATGTTCCAGAGGTGGAGAAAAATCTCCTATGACAAGATATTCTAGTTGTTTACGTAATACATAAACACTGTTTAAGATGTTTTACTTCAATCATTAACATTATTTTTGTTTTCAATAGTAAAATTTGAAAATCCAAATAATGAGAGATTAAGGAAGAAGATATTATCCCATATTGTAGTCTGATGGAGGGACTTTAAGACCACACTTACATGTCTATACGTGTTCGATGCTAGACATGATGATACTCCTTGTGCAAAATATAAAGTAACTAAGGAGGAGTGAGTGCAATTTAAAGCATCTAGATAGTCTGAGGATTGACATGTATGTTTATTAATATTTTGTTGTATTCATAAGAGATATTCATTTGAGATTTAAACTTTTTAATTTTTATGGTTTCGTAGGAAAAAAGATTGTCACCCAATAGGAACAACAACTTAATGATGCACTAAACATACTCTCACATGGTGGTTATGCATTATTAGAAAAAAAGATGGAAAAAACTTATGCATAGGCTTTAGGTCTTGAGTCACATGACCTAACACCTCCACCAGCTAGGTATGAGTTATGGAAGGGTGCACGAACTAAGTACGGTGGTAGGATGACAAAAAATTTTATGTTTAAATGTTTAAATGTATTATGCGTGTTTAAATGTGCTTAAAAAATTTTGAATTTTGTGTGTTTAAATGTTTGTTGAAATTAAATAAAATGTATTATGTTTGTTTAATTCTTATGCATACATGCTTTTATTAAGGGGGAGAAAAATTTTAGGGGCAGATATATTAACACAACTTTTTAATTATGGGAGGAGAAAAATATTTATAAAATTATTTAAAGCTTATAATTTATCTGTGCTGATTCACTAATGTTCTTTTCTTCCATAAGTTGTATTTTTATCCAGATTATTACTAAAAGCTTTAAATCACAGGAGTGTTTGATCATCATCAAAAAGGGGGAGAATGTTAGCAAAATGATGAAGATCAAGTTTTGATGATGTCCAAATCAAGTCAAGAGAAATCAAGATTCAAGAAGATCCTTTGAAGACTTGTATTGTTATAGAAAGATTTTGTAGTAATTGTAATAAAATGTTTGGAACTTAGGTTGTTAGTGGTTTTGATTCCATGTACTTTCATATTTTAAAATTGATGTTCAGAATAAAAAACGCATGGTATTAATCGATTAAACCTAGTGTTAATTGATTAATCCTGATTAGTGCTGAAAACTCAAACTGCCTCTACAATAATCGATTAAAATACCTTTTAATTGATTAACTAATTGATTAACAAGTGGATTAATTGATTAAAGGTGACCGTTGGAGTTTTCTAGCCGTTGTACTCACTTTAATCGATTAACAAATATTTTAATTGATTAAAAGCGTTAAATGGATCGAAGCGAAGAATGAAAGAGTCTTTGCTTGAGTCTATAAATAGGCTCTCATTTTTCTTCAACAACAACTCTTCCCTTGTGCTCTAGAACTCAAAAACTCTTGAGAATTGTGTGATCTTGTTTAGCTAAAGAAACTCTTGTCTGTGGAGCTGTTGAAGTGCTGCTGCGGTGACAGAGGAATATCCTTGGTGCGTCTGAGGAAGTGTTCGGAAGAGAAAGTCAACCTTCGTGAAATATTCGGAGGAAGTGTTTCATCCTTTGTGAAGACTCAAAGGAGGTGCGGGTTCATCTCTTGTGGTATCAAGAGAGGTTGTTTTTAAACTTTTACAAATTGTTTCTTTGTGATTGTAATTTGTAATTATTTTGTGAGTAGTGAACTGTTTATCTTGATTTGAGATAACCGATTGGATGTAGGATTGGTAAGATCCGAACCAGGATAAAATCATTTGTGCAAATTTCTCTCAACCTTACTCTCTTTACTTTATCATTATTATCTCGTTAGTAAGTTAAATCGAGAAGAAATTTCAAAAGGCACACGTTCGTATTAAAAACCAATTCACCCCTTCTCTTGGGTTGTTATTCCACGCTAACCATTCCGCTGCAGCCGCTCTAATAATGAAGACCATCATCTGAGCAAGAATTAAAGATGATTGAAGTAAGGTAACAATTTAGCTTTGAAATCTTATAAATCACATTCAACTTTCAACATTTGAATAAAAATAATAGTAAAGTTTTCTTATTTTTGCAGTGGTTCAACAATCCATCCCCATAAATAGATGTCACATTCAAGAATTTTTTTGGGTATATCAAATGCAAAAACTAATTTTCTTATTTTTAGGTGTAGTAAAATTAAAAAAATAAATGAATCTTTTATAAAAAAACTATATATGTAGACGTCGGACTATGCACTACACGACGTTAAAGTACGTGAGTTAACGTCAACCTATACAATTACCGACGTCAACTCACTTATAGTGCCACTCCAAAGGAAAACCTTCGCTAAGAGAAATGCTATGTTTTAACGAACTTGACGTAAGTCTTCACAAAATTAGACGTCAAACCCCCCTTTTCGATTTCACAGAAACCACCCTTGGATCACTTGCTAAGCGTAAAGGGAATTGCGTTGGGCTCCATATGATGTCGCAATATATTATTGATCGACGTCAATTTAACATCTCTCGATATGACGTTAGCTTTGTATTGGATTTTAAAGACCGAAAAACACTAACGTTAAAGTCTTTTTCTACATTAGTGAGCTGGTTATGTCATCAAGAGTATGAAAAAATAAGTCATGTGTGATATCTAAAACGATGCACTAAACATTATGGAAAAGTATATGTCACACATAAAAGGAAGACAACGTGTTGGATAAACGATAGTCATCCCATTAAGCAATATGCTAGCTCAGACATGTGCTAAACAATGTAGATTTCCTAACAGAGTATCTATACTCTGTAGCATCTGAACTAAAGAACATGAGTACGATCTAATGATAAAGCATCTAAGTAATAACCTCGCTCAAACAAAACTGCAAGATTTTGTAAACTTTCTTATAAGACAAGTATATAAAGGGTATATCATCTACTTCATCTAAAGTAAACTTGATAACAAATGATGCATTAATTAAATGTTGACATATGAAAATATGCTATGAGCACGTCATGTGATGTACAATCATCATTGGATAAAATATTTAATGTTGTATGGAGAAGTTCTTTTGTGCTTTCATGTTTTGCTCTCTTTATCTGTGCAGGAAATGACAACATTTAGCTTAACTTAGAAGCTCTACATAAAGGTCGAAAAGACGTTGAGAATTAAGAAGACATTCTTAAAATGTTTCATCAAATCCTCTTGCCCAAGAAGACTGTACAAGCTATTTATGCGAAAAAGTTTTGCTTCTCTACAACGTAGACCAAAGTCTGATCAAGCTACCTACATATTTCAAAGAAGAGAAGAGAAGAAAAGAGATAAAGAAAAAGGGAAAACAAAAGAGAGCCTTCATTGAATATCTGCTCTAACGTTTTGTGCTCATAGCGTCTAAACACAAATGCCCAAAGAAAAGAAGAGAGAAAACTAGAGAGTCAACAGAAATCAAGTGTTTTGCTATCAACTTACATCGTCTGATGCTTTCATCCAAAAAGAGTGAGTGAGAGTAATTACAAGAATTCAGGAATTTATTATTTTAATTAAAAACCCTCTCAATGAGAGTTATTGTCCTTCATGTAATCAAACATTTGTAAACCAAGAGTGGTTTATAATACTCAGAATAGTCAGCATTAATTAGGGAAACAAGAGTGGTTTATAATACTCTGACTAGTCAAGATTGACTAGGGAACAAAAAATGGTTTATAATACTCGGACTAGTCAAGATTGACTAGGGGACTAGGAGTGGTATAATACTTGTAACAAGGAGTGGGTTAAACTTGTTATAATCTTTGATAAGACTAGTGGAACACCCCCTTAAGAGTTCTTAAGGGACAATTGGACGTAGCTCAGGTTGAGTGAACCAGTATAAAAATTATGTTTTATTGTTTTCTTCTTTAAAGAGGTTTTGATAAGTTTTATATGTTATCATCTGAAGCATACCCTTGTTTAGTAACTCTTTCAAAACTCATCATATACCTTTTTCGAAAATTTTAGAAAAACATATTCACCCCCTCTAGTGTTTTCCTGTGTATTTCATAAAGTATATGCAAACAAAAGACAGATTGGACCAAAAAGGAGTAAAAAGAGTACTACTCCATTAAAAATTCTAATAAAGTATTTTTGCAACTTTCTTCACCAAGAGTTGTATGATGTGCTCAAATATTCAAAGAGATGAAATAGGGTTAAAGAAGGTATACGAGTTTTTAAAGAATATATTTCTAAAGATATGGAGATTTTTATAAAATGAAACTTGTTTAAAGAAATTTCTACCAACAACTTTGACTTTTAAATAATAAAACTTATGAATGTAATTTATAAAACCCTTTTATACTCTTAAATCAATTTTCTAAGACTTCACATCCACGACTCCAAATACTAGGATAGGCTTGTCTAGCAAAACTTGACTCGTCAAACGACCAACCCTCTTTGAGCTATCAAGTTTTTCACAAAACTAATTTTGTTGAACAAGGAAATGGCTCACTTAGTGCACCAAAACATTGGTAAAGCCCTACTTAATTATGATTTCTACATAATTCATAAACTTAAAATTAACAAATCATAACATCAAATGGGTTCAGATTGATTTTTTTTACTCATTTATTGTACCTAATATGATATATTTAGTTCTAAAAAATAGCATTCAAAATGAATTAATTTAACTCAATTGATGTATCTCCTCATTTAACTACTCAGACAACATAAAGCTTTTAAATTAAACATTACATTCAAATGCTTAAAATCAACCACTCACCCCTCACAAAAGATCTCCATCAAAAATTGAAGAGAAAATGTAGTGATCACATCACCTCTACATCCAGATCATATAGAGTGATACATGAAAATAAACTAGTTTCCCTTACTTGGCATTGTTATCTTTAATGAAGAATTTACAAACTCCAAACAATATGAATACTCAATTAATAGTAAGGTATCCAAATATAGCATAGTTTAAGCCTATGATAAATCGAGTTGAAATGATCGCTTATATCAATTAACCACACCAGAATTGGTGATAAAACCATACGAAAATTAATAAAATAAATAATCTATAAAGTAAAAAAGAACTTACACTTTTTAAAAATATAATCGGACAAAAATATTCCTTAGCTCCTCCGCTATGAAAAGTATGATAAAATTTTGAGAACAATGAGGTATGGAAGATAAATTTGAGAGAGAAGGAAGAAGAGAAATATGATAGAAAGGAAGGAAGAAGAGAAAAAAAAGTTAAGATAAAGGCGTATAACCTAATAATATTATACACCGTTGTCGTGTTTGTCAAGTGATAACTACTTTATATCATTTTTAAATTTACATTAGTTTCATAAAGTGTATAGATACAATATATATTTAATTTTATGATAAAACACAACTTTTGAAAAAAAGACATTTAATCTTATTTTAAATAATTTTTCTTGACTAATTTTTCCCCTCTGCTCCTTCTCAAATTTATTTGCCAATTTAAATATATCCTTAATTTACTTGATAGATTGCTAATATGATCATGAAATCATTTATAGATAAAATGGATAGATATTTGTGTAATAATTTTGTGATTTAGAGGATAAGAGTAGGGTGCTTGATCCGGGTCTAACGTTAGCTGCATTATTCAGATAAAGACAATATCGAAGTGAAAGAGTAGCACTAAAGTTAGGAGGGACACTATGTGGAACCCTATTCCCCAAGTTACTGATTATCACAATTATATTCATAAGGTGACTCATATCAGATTCTTGCCTTCACTTTCATCATCACTCACCTTCTACATACAGTTTAATCTGTTTGCTCGAGAATAGAATTTAGAACACAGATTCTGTCGTTTACATGCAGATTTTGTGTTGCAATAATATCAAATTATTCTTCGTCAATTTATTGTACTATTTAAATAATGTAGCACAATTATTTCAGCATATATATAATCTCACGTAAAATTATTAAATCTTTCATGTCAATTATTCAATTCCATTTACTTACTTTCCAAGCTCCTGTTTTTCATTATTCTTACTGTTAGTTGTACTGTGTTTAATAGTTTTATCCTGTATAACCAAAATCAGATTTAGTTCATTAAGTTACTTTTTCTGTTGATTTGTATTGACTAAAATTGTTTATCTTCCTTTAAAACGTATTTGTTGAAATAATTTTCTTCTGAAGATAATTTTGTGAGCTTTTTAATATGCGGAGTATTGAAAGTTTGTCATAAAATTATAGTCATTAATCATTAATTTCTTGTATGTTTATTGTTGCGTTGTTATTTTTTTACTGGCTGTTTAATTTTTTTTAATTTGTGTCTCGCGTGGTCTAAAGATAAGAAGGAAAAAAAGAAAACCCTTTTATGTTCTTCATTCACAAAACTATATATAAGAACTTGTTTAATGTGTTAAAAATATATTTAAAAGGAAATAAATAATCATCCTATTTTATTACCAAAAAGGTATAACGATATTACCATAACCCGGATAAATGAGTCTAATAAGGTCAAATTAAAGAAATAAATTATAGAAGTAATAGACAAGTCTAAAAGGAATAATGAACATTGTTTTAAATCATATTTACAAACTAAATTTCAACAAGCCTAAAAGGGCCATCAAATTAAAAGAAAAAGCTTAATTCAATATTGTTATGCAGACTGTTGCATGTCAAAAGATTTGCTAAGAAAAAGCTAAAGTAGATAAAGTAACGAGCAATATCACAAACTTAAGAAACTGGAAGCCACAGGAAAACTACATAACATATATTACGGCGAACGTAAAATAAATTAGTATAATTAAGTTAGATTATAATTAAGTTAGATTAACTTAATTATATGATTAAGTTAAGGTGCATATAAAAATGTTTTGGCAGTGTATTGGAATTACGTTAACCTAGTATCCCGTGGGGCCCTTATACTTATTTTGAACCATAAAAGGTAAAATGGAGAATAAACTGATATGAGTTCTTGAGGTTACTATACATACCTATGTCCCAGGATCTATGAACGATAGGTCCCATCATAAATTTTGCTCCTAAGACAAGTTCCGTGTCTTCAACTTTCTGGATCGTAGGAAACCGTCAACTCATGTCTAGTAGTAGTACTACTACTTTCCAATTTTTGGAATGGTGAGTATAAATATATATATATATATATATATATATATTTATTTATTTATTTTTATAGGGTTTGCATGGAATTCTTGTGCGGTGAAAATATAAGACTTTTAAAAGTTAAATTATTGTTTGGTACTGTGAGAGTTTTGAATTGTTTTAAGATAGACTAAGTAAGAATTTTTTGTATGATATTATAATGAGTACTAAAAAAGTTTTGAATTAGTACTTCATATGATAATATTATTTATAAGACTTTTTGTTTTAGATAAACAAATATAAATATGTTAAACATATTTTATTAGTTTAAATCTTTATGAAAAAACTAAATTATTATAATATATTGTATTGTATCCATATATCCGAGACTGAAATATATTTAAAAATATAATTGACTATGAATATTTTGAGAAATAGAGATATAAAGAATATAAAGAATCTAAAGAATATTTAGTTACAAAAGAAATAGAGAAATAAGAATAAAATAACTATTATAATATTATTTTATTTGATTTTTCTAATTTATTACTATTAATTGAATTAATTAATTAATTAATGATTACAAAGTTATTTGAAAAAAAAAATAAAAAACAACGTGAATTTGATGCTTCATTGGCCGTGAATGAAAAAGATATAAAATACACGAACTTTTTAAAAGGTCGCGTGACTTCTCCAATAGTGATATGACATTAAATCTTAATGATTTGAAACTCTTCCTTTCTTTTTTCATATAGAAAAGACCTTCTTTATGTAATATATGTATTTTAAGACAATCCCTATCATTACTTGTCAAGGTAATTTAAATAAAATATTAGAAAAAAATTATTAAATAGTAAATAAATTTAAAAATAAAAAATAATTAACTAGTATATTGATTAAATACGATATTATTATATAAATTTATAATGATTGATGTATCAAATACTTTCTATTATTAATAAAAAATATAATTAGTTTGTGAATTAGATCTAACTTTTTATAAAAAAAATTAATTTTAACAAGATTATATTTTGACATTAAAGTGATTTATTATTTTTTGAAAAGCGTCACAAAGAGCTTAATAGGGTTTTTCTAATAGTTCTTGTAACAATAAAATATTTGTCCGTGATTTGTAAAACTTCTAGTATTTTTTGACGGTTTAAAACTTTGACTATTTTCTTGTAGTTTGTAAAACCTTATTACTTCCGATAGTTTACAAAATTTATGTAATTCCAACAATATAGAATTCTTATTATGTTAACATTTAAAATTTAGTGTATTTTTTTTCAAACCATTTGTTACTACTTTCTCTACCTTCATCAAATTCAACCATACTATTTTTGACAAGTATAACCTCATCTTAACTTTCAACCTAGATAGTTCGATCTTGACTTTTAAGTTGTGAGACCCGGAAAAATTAACACTGCAATTATCTGTCACATCACCATTAATGCGCACGCCACGTCACTACTTCGGGTAATTAAAACCCACTTTGCATTGCATGCACGAGCGCCATGTGTCGAATTGGAAACTTCTGAAATCAGAAGTGGGGGTGCAGGTGTCAGCACGCGAGACGCTCGTTCGTCTGGAGTTTGAATGATCAAAAATGATTTTCGAAAAACCCTCCCACTCACCTGCATCACTCATCTTCTTCCTCAGAACCTAACCTTTCATTTTCTCCCGCTTCTCTCTAAAAACCTCCAACTTCTCTCTACTGTTACTCATCCAATTCTTCTCCGTTCGACATTCAGAACCGTAGGAACGTTCGCCCAACTGCAAGCTACCAACTGGACCGAACAGTTTCAAAGGCTGAAACTGGTAAGTCTCCTTTAGTAGTTCGTTCTAGGGTTTCTTGAAAAACTGCGTTTTGGCTGCATGCAAGGGTATAAGTTGATATCTTTTACGTTTCTTGGTTAGACTTAGTTGAAGAGTGTAAGAACGATCGTGGAGGGTAGAAAACCATAAGTTGGGCAAGTTCAAGTGATACTCTTAGAACGAACACTGCTATCCAGGTAAGGGAAGCTTATATGTTTAATTTATACTTGAATGTGGTATGATTTGATTTGGATGTATGAGAACGTATGCATGTTGATGACTGAAATGCATGTATGCAGTATGAATGCGAGTGTATGATGTATGATGATTGAGATGTGTAATTATGAACATGGATGTTTGGGTTGTATGAAGTAAATCTGTATGATGATGTTGAATATGAAGTATTTGGTATGAATGTTATAAAGTTTATAAATTGAAAATCATATGAATTATAAAGTATAAGTTTAAATGTTGAAATCTGAATTATGTTATGGTTGAAAAATCTGAAAAGTAAATCACTCCCTATGATAAATTACGCTCGTCACCGTACGGTCTTATACCGTTCGGTTTCCCTGAAAATAACTTAGAATGGAATTCTTTCATTTGGGAAGAACTCCGCTTGAGAGCGAGCGTCCCCATTTAATTGTCTGAGCGTTCGGTTTAGCTCAGCTGTATATAAATACTTTAAACTTTAAAATACGTAACGTTCGGTCTTATACCGAACGTTCGTCCTAAATAGCGCTCGGTCTTATACCGAGTGTTCGTCGCAAATAGCGCTCGGTCTTACACCAAGTGTTCGTCATGATTGATTCTCGGTCATCGACCTAGCGTTCGTTTAATGAAGTGTTCGGTCTTAGATCGAACGCTCGTCCTATCTTTGATTCCTTAACGAACGTAAATAGCGTTCGTCCAAATACTTAATAAATGTATATTGTCGCGTTCGGTCATTGACTGGCAGTCGACCCCTTTTAAACAAAAGGTTCTCAATGTAGTTAAGTATTCTTCTTGATGTATCTTCGTCCAAGTGGAGTCAACCCGTCCTCTTGGTACTTAAGATATTCTGAAAATGGTCGTATTATTCTGGAGTCTTTGTGATCGTTAATGGGTTCTTCTAAATCTGGATTTTAACGTTCGTCCTCTTCCTTCAGAAAGTTGAACGTTCGTCTTTTTAAGAGAGTGGAACATAGAATGAAAATGTTATAAATATGAAATATTACGAGGTGTGAACACTATATTAATTGATTATACGATATTGGATTTGAACGAGCGTTCCAGGGAGGAACGACTCATATATGTTGATTATTGGATTGGTAAAGTATGACTGTAGATAAGTTAAGCCAGGCTGTCCATCCTGATATTCAGTGATTACTCTTCTCACGTAGAGAAGGTAAGTCATGCGTGTGAATGGCAGGAGGTCCTTAGTCCATAAGTTAACATGGGCGACGTAAGAACGGATTAACCTCGAGTGGCAGCTGTTGAGTGTATCCCAGTTACTACACCATTCGGGTGCAGGGACGCTTGTAACTACACAGATCATACAGTCTGGACCGTCGTCTTATATATATATATATATATATATATATATATATATATATATATATTTATAGATGTTACATGATGTATATGTTAAACTATGTGCTTGAGTGGAATGATATGTTCATTGTATGTGTTGAATTATAAATTAAATTATATAAGCTTACCCTTTCGTTTTTCCTTGTGTTGTCCCTCGTTTATGTACGTTCGTCTTGTCTTGCAATGATCATCCGTTGTGGATGTGAGCAGAGGGCGAAGCAACCTTGGAGGAGGTGATCCAAGAAGAGAACTTAGTTGAAGTGGAAGTGAAAACGGAGCAGTAGGACGTCCGTCTTTCATCCTTAGTTTAGTCGTTTATTTCTGAATTGGACGTTCGGTTACTTTTCTTTTTGTAAAATCGTTCGTCCTTATCTATTGTAATTCTGTACTTAAGCCGTTCGGCTTTTAAACTCTGATTATTTAAAGACTGCATTGTTATCTATTAATTGTAATTAATTCTGACTTATGGTAATTACTGTATTTTGGGATGTTACATTAGTGGTATCAGAGCAGTTTTGTTCTATTAAAGGACACTGTAGGTTATGAGTACACTATGTTTTGCTGTGTGCTTGATATATGTTTAAATGAGTTATTTTATTTAACTCTTTGAAGCATAACTAACGCTCATTTTCTCTGGACCAGAGAACAAATGGCTCCTAGACTCCCTCCTCCTCCTCAACCTAATGAATCTGATACGTCCAACAACAACCGGTTGCTGGAATCTGTGATTGAAAGACTGCAGCAGCAGAATACCACGTTAATGGAGCAGAACGCCACTTTGATGCAGCAAAATCAGAACGCTATGCAGAGTATGGAGATCGCACGCGCCAACTCTGAAGCAACTCAGAGGCAGTTAATGGATATTCTTGCTGCTACCAGAGGCACGCTAGGAGCGTCCTCTTCTAACGCTGCCCAACCTGCTGCTGAATGGAGTTTGGAGAGTTTTCTCCAACACCACCCGGCTAAATTCAGTGGCAAAGGCCTCCCTGACGAGGCAGACCAGTGGTTAAGGGACATGGAAAGGATCTTCAACGCCAAGAGGTGTCCAGATGAGAACCGTTTGGCGTTCACGGAGTATTTGTTGACGGGGGAAGCAAGCCACTGGTGGGCAAGCACAAGAGCTATTCTGGCAGACGCTCAACGTCCTATCACTTGGGAAGTATTCCGTGGCAAGTTTTATGAAGAGTACTTCCCTGACAGCGTCCGGTTTGCCAAGGAAGTGGAATTTTTACAGCTGGTTCAAGGTGGGATGTCAGTTTCTGAGTATACCAACAAGTTCAAGCACCTTGTTCGGTTCAATGCGATGGCCACCAGTGAAGAGTGGCAGTGCAGGAAGTTTGAGAACGGACTGTGGAGTGATTTGAAGGTATTAATCTCCAGTTTGTGCATCCGGTCGTTTCCTGCTATGGTTGAGCGGGCAAAGGTCTTGGAGAAAAATATGGCAGAGGCGGAACGGCAGAAGAAGCAACAACAAGTGAGTAGGGGACCGATCGTGTCCAGGGGAGGTATGGTTCAGAGGAGACTACCTTACGCTCGTCCAAATCAACCCTCTACTGCAAGCGGGTCACAAGCAATGGTTCCTGTCGGACAGTCTGGACAAGGAAATGTTGTTTGTTTCCGGTGTGGAGGGCCACATTATCGTTCTTCATGCCCTCAGCTTGTAGGAGGAAAGCACTGCAACCGTTGTGGAAGGAATGGACACTCGGATAACGAGTGCAACATGAGTGGACGTGCAGTGATGAGACCACCTAATGCTGGAAGGAACCAACCGAGAGGAGGTAGAGCACAAGCAGTGGGGCGCGTATATGCTATAACTGGAGCGGAAGCAGCAAACTCAGGTAACCTTATAACCGGTGAATGCTTGATGTATGGAGTGTCTTGTCGTGTGCTGTTTGATTCGGGGGCGACTCACTCCTTCATCTCGAAGGCGTGTGTTGAAAAATTGGGAGTAGTTGAGAGAGATATGCAGTTCGACCTGGTGGTGTCAACCCCAGCGGCGGGAGAGATTAGGACGTCTACCGTATGCATTAGATGTCCTATTGAGGTTGAGGGGCGTAGTTACAAGGTGAATTTAATCTGTTTGCCTTTGAAGGATTTAGAAGTGATTTTAGGAATGGATTGGTTGGTTGCTAATCGCATTCTTATAGATTGTGGGGCGAAGGAATTAATCTTTCCTAGTGAAGAAGAAGAGAAATTGTCAGTGACGCTCGGTCAGTTGAAAGAAGATATTATGGAGGGCGCCAGCTGTTTTCTCATCATGACACACGAAGACAGGGAGGTTCGGAATGCGAATAATGAACGATCGTCTAAGAAAAAGATTGAAGGACGATCGGTTGTGGACGAATTTCCAGACGTCTTTCCGGAAGAGATACCTGGACTTCCCCCTCACCGTGAAGTTGAATTTTCCATTGATTTGGTGACGACGGCAGCTCCTATCTCGGTTCAGCCTTATCGAATGTCGCCTGCAGAGTTAGCTGAACTCAAGGAGCAGATTGAAGAGTTGATGGAGAAACAGTTCATTAGGCCAAGCGTATCACCCTGGGGGGCGCCCGTACTACTAGTAAGGAAGAAGGATGGTAGCTCGCGGTTATGTATAGACTACAGACAATTGAATAAGCTGACCATCAAGAACAAATACCCATTGCCGAGGATAGATGACTTGCTGGATCAACTGCATGGGGCTGCAGTATTTTCAAAAATTGATTTAAGGTCCGGATATCATCAAATCCGAGTGAAGGAGGATGACATCCAGAAGACAGCGTTCAGGTCTCGGTATGGACATTATCAATACGTGGTGATGCCATTTGGAGTAACGAACGCTCCAGTAGTGTTCATGGAGTATATGAATCGCATCTTCAGGCCTTATTTGGATAAGTTTGTAGTCGTCTTCATAGATGATATTCTCATCTATTCCAAGACCGAAGACGAACATGAAGAACATCTTAGACTTGTACTTGGAGTGTTGCGGGAGAAGGAGTTATATGCCAAGTTGTCTAAGTGTGAGTTCTGGATGAAGGAAATTCAGTTCTTGGGGCATGTAGTGTCGGCTGGAGGCATCTCGGTAGATCCAGCGAAAGTTAGAGCGGTACTGGATTGGGAGAGTCCGCGTTCGGTCACTGAGGTGCGTAGTTTTGTTGGACTGGCGGGCTACTACAGACGTTTCATTGAAGGTTTTGCTAAGATAGTAGCGCCGCTAACTCAGTTGACTCGTAAAGATCAGCCGTTCGCTTGGACTGATCGTTGTGAAGCAAGTTTCCAAGAGTTGAAAGTGAAGTTGACGAGCGCTCCAGTGTTGATCATTCCTGACATGTCCAAGCCCTTTGAAGTATACTGCGACGCTTCTCACCAAGGGTTGGGCTGTGTGCTCATGCAAGAAAAGCGAGCAGTAGCGTACGCGTCTCATCAATTGAAAATCCATGAGAAGAACTACCCAACGCACGACCTGGAGTTGGCAGCGGTCGTTTTTGCACTGAAGATTTGGAGGCATTACTTGTACGGGTCTACGTTCCAAGTCTTCAGTGATCACAAGAGCCTCAAATATTTATTTGATCAGAAGGAATTGAACATGAGGCAGAGGCGTTGGTTGGAATTTTTGAAAGATTATGAGTTTGAACTGCTTTATCACCCTAGGAAGGCCAATGTAGTGGCGGACGCCCTAAGCAGGAAGGCAGTTCATGTCTCGGTGATGATGGTTAGAGAGCTGAATCTGGTTGAGAGCTTCCGAGATCTAAGGTTACAATTCGAGTTGGAACCGAACAGCATCAAATGCTGTAATCTTAGAATATCCAGTAACATTTTTGACCGTATCCGGATGAAGCAACGTGAGGATGAAGAGTTGGTAAAGATTTTGAGTGCGCTCGGTTCGGATCAAACCAAGGAGTTCAATACAGGAACGGACGGCCTATTGCGTTACATGGGTAGGACGTGCGTTCCTAATGATGGCGAGCTGAAGCGAATCATATTGGAGGAAGCACATCATAGTCGTCTTAGCCTACACCCCGGTATGACTAAGATGTACCAAGATCTTCGACGCTCGTTCTGGTGGCCTGGAATGAAGAATGATGTCGCTCGCTTTGTAGCATCATGTTTAACTTGCCAGCGTGCAAAGGCCGAACACCAAAGACCTGGCGGCCTACTGCAGCAATTGGAAATTCCAGAATGGAAGTGGGATAGCATATCCATGGATTTCGTGACCCATCTACCACGCACGGTCAGAAATCATGACTCAATCTAGGTGATCGTGGATAGGCTAACAAAGAGCGCCCACTTCCTGGCCGTTAACTTGAAGATGTCAATGACAAATCTGGCCAAGTTGTACATCAAGGAGATAGTTCGGTTGCATGGAGTGCCTTCAAGCATAATTTCTGACCGAGACACGAGATTCACATCTCGGTTTTGGCAATCTTTACAAGGCGAATTGGGAAGCAAACTACGGATGAGTTCAGCCTATCACCCGCAGACGGACGGTCAATCTGAGAGAACGATCCAGACGCTGGAAGATTTACTGAGGACGTGCGTCCTAGATCATTTAGGCGCGTGGGACGAAATCTTGCCGCTAGTGGAGTTTACGTACAACAACAGCTACCAGTCTAGCATTGGTATGGCGCCGTTTGAAGCACTCTATGGAAGGAAATGTCGAACACCACTTTGCTGGTTCCAGGATGGAGAGAACGTGCTAACGGGACCTGAGCTCATCCAGCAAACAACTGAGAAAGTTAAGTTGATCCAAGAGAGATTGAAGACGTCCCTGAGCAGGCAGAAATCATATGCGGATAGAAGAAGAAGACCCTTGGAGTTCGCTGCAGGTGACCATGTCTTTTTAAGACTTAATCCGATCACTGGAGTAGGCCGAGCCGTTCGTCCAAAGAAGCTGTCTCCCAAATTCATAGGACCGTACCAGATTTTGAAGAAGATTGGACCAGTAGCTTATGAACTTGCCTTGCCTCCTCAACTATCAAATCTTCATCCAGTCTTCCACGTTTCCCAGCTCCGGAAGTACATAGCCAATCCCTCTCATATCTTGGAGTTGGAGGACGTCCAATTACGCCCAGACCGAACACTGGAGTTACAACCAGTCCGTATTGAAGACGTTCGCACCAAGTTATACAAAGGAAAGGACGTTCGTCTAGTGAAGGTGGTGTGGGACGCGAAGACTGGTGATTCAACGTGTGAAGTGGAGGATGCTATGAAGGACTTGTATCCACACTTGTTTATGGGTAAGTTTCTAATTTTCGAGGACGAAAATTTTTGTAGTTGGGGAGAATGTGAGACCCGGAAAAATTAACACTGCAATTATCTGTCACATCACCATTAATGCGCACGCCACGTCACTACTTCGGGTAATTAAAACCCACTTTGCATTGCATGCACGAGCGCCATGTGTCGAATTGGAAACTTCTGAAATCAGAAGTGGGGGTGCAGGTGTCAGCACGCGAGACGCTCGTTCGTCTGGAGTTTGAATGATCAAAAATGATTTTCGAAAAACCCTCCCACTCACCTGCATCACTCATCTTCTTCCTCAGAACCTAACCTTTCATTTTCTCCCGCTTCTCTCTAAAAACCTCCAACTTCTCTCTACTGTTACTCATCCAATTCTTCTCCGTTCAACATTCAGAACCGTAGGAACATTCGCCCAACTGCAAGCTACCAACTGGACCGAACAGTTTCAAAGGCTGAAACTGGTAAGTCTCCTTTAGTAGTTCGTTCTAGGGTTTCTTGAAAAACTGCGTTTTGGCTGCATGCAAGGGTATAAGTTGATATCTTTTACGTTTCTTGGTTAGACTTAGTTGAAGAGTGTAAGAACGATCGTGGAGGGTAGAAAACCATAAGTTGGGCAAGTTCAAGTGATACTCTTAGAACGAACACTGCTATCCAGGTAAGGGAAGCTTATATGTTTAATTTATACTTGAATGTGGTATGATTTGATTTGGATGTATGAGAACGTATGCATGTTGATGACTGAAATGCATGTATGCAGTATGAATGCGAGTGTATGATGTATGATGATTGAGATGTGTAATTATGAACATGGATGTTTGGGTTGTATGAAGTAAATCTGTATGATGATGTTGAATATGAAGTATTTGGTATGAATGTTATAAAGTTTATAAATTGAAAATCATATGAATTATAAAGTATAAGTTTAAATGTTGAAATCTGAATTATGTTATGGTTGAAAAATCTGAAAAGTAAATCACTCCCTATGATAAATTACGCTCGTCACCGTACGGTCTTATACCGTTCGGTTTCCCTGAAAATAACTTAGAATGGAATTCTTTCATTTGGGAAGAACTCCGCTTGAGAGCGAGCGTCCCCATTTAATTGTCTGAGCGTTCGGTTTAGCTCAGCTGTATATAAATACTTTAAACTTTAAAATACGTAACGTTCGGTCTTATACCGAACGTTCGTCCTAAATAGCGCTCGGTCTTATACCGAGTGTTCGTCGCAAATAGCGCTCGGTCTTACACCAAGTGTTCGTCATGATTGATTCTCGGTCATCGACCTAGCGTTCGTTTAATGAAGTGTTCGGTCTTAGATCGAACGCTCGTCCTATCTTTGATTCCTTAACGAACGTAAATAGCGTTCGTCCAAATACTTAATAAATGTATATTGTCGCGTTCGGTCATTGACTGGCAGTCGACCCCTTTTAAACAAAAGGTTCTCAATGTAGTTAAGTATTCTTCTTGATGTATCTTCGTCCAAGTGGAGTCAACCCGTCCTCTTGGTACTTAAGATATTCTGAAAATGGTCGTATTATTCTGGAGTCTTTGTGATCGTTAATGGGTTCTTCTAAATCTGGATTTTAACGTTCGTCCTCTTCCTTCAGAAAGTTGAACGTTCGTCTTTTTAAGAGAGTGGAACATAGAATGAAAATGTTATAAATATGAAATATTACGAGGTGTGAACACTATATTAATTGATTATACGATATTGGATTTGAACGAGCGTTCCAGGGAGGAACGACTCATATATGTTGATTATTGGATTGGTAAAGTATGACTGTGGATAAGTTAAGCCAGGCTGTCCATCCTGATATTCAGTGATTACTCTTCTCACGTAGAGAAGGTAAGTCATGCGTGTGAATGGCAGGAGGTCCTTAGTCCATAAGTTAACATGGGCGACGTAAGAACGGATTAACCTCGAGTGGCAGCTGTTGAGTGTATCCCAGTTACTACACCACTCGGGTGCAGGGACGCTTGTAACTACACAGATCATATAGTCCGGACCGTCGTCTTATATATATATATATATATATTGATAGATGTTACATGATGTATATGTTAAACTATGTGCTTGAGTGGAATGATATGTTCATTGTATGTGTTGAATTATAAATTAAACTATATAAGCTTACCCTTTCGTTTTTCCTTGTGTTGTCCCTCGTTTATGTACATTCGTCTTGTCTTGCAATGACCATCCGTTGTGGATGTGAGCAGAGGGCGAAGCAACCTTGGAGGAGGTGATCCAAGAAGAGAACTTAGTTGAAGAGGAAGTGAAAACGGAGCAGTAGGACGTCCGTCTTTCATCTTTAGTTTAGTCGTTTGTTTCTGAATTGGACGTTCGGTTACTTTTCTTTTTGTAAAATCGTTCGTCCTTATCTATTGTAATTCTGTGCTTAAGCCGTTCGGCTTTTAAACTCTGATTATTTAAAGACTGCATTGTTATCTATTAATTGTAATTAATTCTGACTTATGGTAATTACTGTATTTTGGGATGTTACATAAGTCAACTAGGTTGTCTCGACCCATAACCCAAGATAATTCATCTCATCTTTGAACTTGGTCATATATATATATATATATATATATATATAAAAGAGGGAGAATTTGTGAAGTAAGGCTTCAACATGGTTCAAACACTAAAATCACTCTTTTTATAGCTTAAATTGAATTCTATGTTGGTTTTATAACACTTTCAACTTCTACACTCATACTTTCTACACAAAAACAATTTTTTTTACATCAAATCAAATTAGTTAAAACATTGTTATTTTCGTCAAATCTCTATGGATACAACACTTGTTTACTATAATAACCTAGTATACTTGTTGGTATAACTCGGGTTGTAACAAAACCGTGCGCAGTGTAATTCATATGAACAATTAGGTATGTTAATTTGATTTCGAATAAAATTCCAATAATTAAGAAAAATGGTAAAATGGGATTTTGTATCAATTTTCAAATCTTAATCAAGTTATCCTTAAAAATGAATATTCTATGCCCACTACAAAAAAGTTAATTGATAAAGTAACAGGGAATGAAATGCTAAGCTTGTTATATGGGTATTTTGGGTATAATCAAATATTCATAGGTGAAAATGATATTTCAAAAATTGTGCTTCAATGCCCAAGGGCAATAGGAACATATGAATGTGTAATAATGCCTTTTGTCTTGAAAAATATTAGAGCTACTTATTAAAGAGGTATGAATTTTATTTTTCATTATTTGATAACTGATTTTATGGAATTGTATATTAATGATCTTGTAATTAAGTCAAAATCCCAACATTCTCATTTGATTAACTTGAGAAAAGATTTTGAGAGAATAAGAAAGCATGGTTTGAAAATGAACCTTTTAAAATATGCAATTGGCATAAGTGCAAGGAAATTTTTACGATTTATTGTGAAACAAAATTAAGGGTATTATGGATACTAAGGCCCAAGTGAAGGAAAAACAATTCAAGTCACTTGTGGGGAAAATAAATCATCTCAGAAGATTTATCATAAATTTGGTATGAAAGACCCATGTGTTTTCTCCTTTATTGAGATTAAAGAAAGAACAAGAGTTTAAATTGAGAAAAGAACATGATGAAGCCTTCCAAAAAGTGAAGTAGACATTGATCAATCTTCTAGTGTTCATTCCTTTATCAACTTTACAAGAATCAATAGCAAGCATGTTGGCACAAGAAGACTCAAATGGAATCAAATGTGTCATTTACTATTTGAGTAGACTGTTAATTAATGTTGAAACTTGATATAGTGATATTGAGAAGTTTTGTTTATGGTTGTATTATCCTTGTTATAAGTTGAAACACTATCTAAGGCCATAGTGATTGTTTTCTTAAAGAACAACGGAGTAAATTTCTTTTTATTGAAACATGTTATGCACTATTGTTGATGGATTGGCAAGTGTACCAAATCGCACAAGTAATATAAAATGGTAAGACCAAGTATCGTATCCTCGAAGACTCTCGACACTAAACAGTTGTGTGGTAACTCAATTAATTAAGACTTAAATAAAATGAGATTGTTGGTTTCAAATGCAAAGACATAAAATTAAATATGAATGCAAATTGATCAATAGTAGAGTAACACAGAGATGAACGGAGGTTGTTTATAAAATGAGATGATTATGTTGTTAGGGTTTGATTTCACCAAGTTTACTCTCATGTATATAAGAATTCTTCTTTTTACATTAATATTAACGTAACTCACTAAATTACTTAGAACCCGATCCCTCGGCACAATAAGCCTGCCTTAATTTCTAGTTTGTGCAATTCCTAGCGTTCCTAGAAAATTAAGTCTGAAGATCAAGAGCTTAAGACGACCAAGTACTCATACCCTCATCCTTGAGAAATATTACCCTTGGAAGAATTCAACAAGAACCTGAATTGTAAGGAACCTCCCGGCACTCATGCAATTCATAAATCATGCTACTAAATGAGTTAAATAGAGCAAGCATTGAAACAGACGAATTCTCTAATAATTAATGAAAAAGCATATAAATTAAGAATCAATTCAAATACATGAGAGTTCACAAGGTTACATCATTCCCCAACAACAAATAGAGTTTAGTTCCCCATAGACATGGAGAAATTATATGAATAATGGAAAAGCATGAGATAATGAAACCCTAAGAGTAGAAGAGGAAGCTCCCGCCTCAAGATCTGTCTTTAGAGAGCAAAAAAGTGTGTTGTTGTGTTGCTCCAGCCAAAGATACCAAACCTAGAGCGCCGAGATCCTTTAAATAGAGTCGGAAAAGAGTAGAAACAGGGCCTGGTCCAAAAGAGTCGAAACAGAGCAAAAACTGGGCCTAATCCACAATGCACGACGCTCGGGCGCCCCCTTTAGGGCGCCCGGGCGGTGGACGTCGATTTTTGGCGCACAAGCCCCCAAACAGGGCGCCCAAGCCTCGCAGAGAACATTCTGGTTGACTTTTCTACACTCTGGTTGACTTTTCTGCACTCTGGTGGACTTTTCTGCATTCCAACTATTTGGTACTTTAACTCTTCCTTCAAATCATTCCAATAGCCTACAAAATCAAGGGAATTTAGTGATAAAATCATCAAGTATAACCTAAACTGTCTTATTCACAAAACTAAAGCAAAAACATGATTCCAAGCAAGTTTCTAAGTAGAAAAGGGTGCATTTGGTATCAAAATTACATCACAAATAACCTTATTTTCAACTGTTATCAACTATCGCGTTGGTAAAAGGATGTTGGCGTTGAACGAATTTTCACTTTGATTTTAAATTTTAAGAGCAATTAAAGGTCAAGTTGTTGCCGATTTTATGGCTTATCATTCTTGTAGTGAACAATTGTTGTATACGGAATGTGATAAGTGGGTGTTGTATTTCGATGGTTCGAGTAATGTAAATGGAATCGTTTTAGGAATACTAATAATTTCACCTAGTAATATTCCTACAAAGGTATTGTGTGAAATTTAGCCTAATTGTTCAAATAATGAAGCCGAACACGAAGCATTAATATTAGGTCTAGAAACGTTAATCAAATTGCACGCTAATAATGTCTTAGTTAAAGGGGATTCCAGTTGGTTATATAACAAGTAACTCGAGAATATAAATATCTAAATTCTAACTTCATTGATTATTTAGTTAAGGTGTTCCAATTGTTGAATTATTTTGATTTAAGCCAAGTTTGAACATGTATCTGTTACCAATGAGGAACATTGGTATCCTAAAGATAATGATTTTGATGATGTTACAAAGTGAAGAATAAGAAGACTTATGTTGTATGAGTTTAAAAGCATTTCTGTATAAGAGAAGACACCAAGACCGTGCAGTTAAGACCGAACGGTAGAAGGCATGAACGAGACCGAGCGGTTGGAAGGTGAAGTGGTGGTAGAATTGAACCTGGCACCTGAGCAGAGGCATGACTGAGACCGAACGGTATGTAATAGTTGAAGGTTGGACAGTGTATAATCGTTCGTAGCGAACACTATTCGAGACCGAACAGACACTCAGGACCGAACAAAGTTGAACATTGGCGAAACTTAGTTGAATATTGAACGGTCACTAACACTGGCCGAACACAAGTTGTTGACCGAATGGTGTTAAACACAAGCTGAACGATATTGTGCCCAACTAACACTGTAGAAGAAAATGTTAAGAGTTGGAAAGTTTACAAGTATTGAGCTGAGCGGTGGAGAGCATGACCGAGACCGAGCAGTTAGCACCGAACGCTGAAAAGTTGTAAGAAGACAAGCCGAACGACAGAAGGCAATCAAGGCTCAAATCGAACGGTAGGAGGTTGTGATGAATCAAATTGAGCGACAGAAGATGAAGAACTCAAGTCAACCAGTTGACGAGTTAAATATCCTAACCGGTCCAAGTCTCGCATATAATCGATTATTACTTATAATAATCGATTATCACTGGCAGTTGTAATGTGTCTTTTCAGTTTCGGACTAGTAGGCTATATATACCTTTACCAAACACTTTAGAAATTAACTTTGCGAATTTGAGAATACAGTGAAATTTGAGGAAGTTCTCAAGTGCTAGTTCTTGTGAATAGGAGAATCTCGCGCTTTGTGTGTCAAAGGTCAGAGTGGTTCTCTTCAAGTTGGCATAGGTGTTGCTTCCGGTTCGTTTGTCGAAGGAAGCTCTTCCTGTTCGTTTGTCGAAGGAAGGTTCTTGCTGCATTCTTCCAGTTCATTTGTTGAATGAAGGTGTTTTTGTTATTGTTATTTTCTATTCACTTTCATTCTAATTGTGAAACTGTTTTAATGATAAAGTTAATCACTATTCATAGTGATTAACGATTGGACGTAGAATCTTTTGATTCGAACCAGGATAAAAATCATTTGTGTGATTTTTCTACTCCTTACACTCTTATATTTTCTGTTCATCAACTGTTTGATAAAAAGTTTATAAGAAAATTAAAGGAACCATTTTTTAAATTGACCGAACAAGCTCATTGCTTTTAACAATATCTTGAGAATTAGAGCTGTCAAAACGGGTAAGCCGGCTCGACCCGACCCGACCCACCACGAGTTGGCCACTTAGTGAGCCAACCCAACCCGACTCATTTATTAGCGAACCGAAAAAATTCGAACCCGACCCGACCCACCAAGGGTTGGTGGGTTAAATAGATTGGCTCATTGGCTCACTTAATTAAATTTTTTTTTCACCCTCTTCTTCTCATATTCTTATAAATTGTTGCTTTGATCGATCAAATTGAAATAGTAATAATTGGACCAATTGATATAAAAGAAAATGAAACAAAAGAAATATATTGTTATATATATTCTAAGCTATCAAGCATAAAATTTTGCCAATTTAATTTAATAAAACATACACAATCGTTTGACCAATAAACTACATATAGCCGTTAACAAAAATATATAGCACAAGATAAAACTATCATGCTTGTAGATAGGTCTAAAAACAAGATAAAACAAATGATATATTCCTGAATTATCCCATATGTACATTATCCATCTATTAAATTGGAGTCTTGAATGGATAAATTCACAGTATTATGCTCTCTTGAAGCATCTTCTTCCGTCTATAATATTATCCAATCTACAATATTAGGGTTTTATTTGTAGAGAGGAACTTTTGGAAAGACAACAGCGCGAAAGGCTCTATTGCTAAGTAAAGGTTGTGCATTTTGAATAATTAATTTAATTAATTTGATTTCAATAAAAAAAATAGGATTTGAATATCTAATTTAATTTAATTAAAAAAAATAGGTGGGTTGGTGAGCCAACCCGACCCACCACGGGTTCAACCCGTGTGAGCCAGGTTCTTTGTGAGCCGGGTCAAAATTGGCTCGTATCAAAATTTTTGCATTTTTTTCCAACCCAACCCGGCTCAAACCCGTGGTGAGCCGGGTTGGCTCACGGGTTTCAACCCATTTTGACGACACTATTGAGAATATAATGATGAAGCAAAATGACTTCACACAAATCACATCGAAATATAAATTATCAAATCAAAGTATGGAAAAAAAATAATTCAAATTAAGGAGAAATTTCCCAAAGAGTTTGATGTTTTGCAAATCGATAACTTCAGTGATGACGTTTAGAGAAATCCCGGAGTTAAATATTCAAGTGATATTAGTGAAAAAACATCGAATGATAAAGCAATAAAGTATCAAATAGGTAATTATTTAATTTTGAATGATGAATTGTATAAGAAGGGTGACAAAGGTATCTTGCTTCAATGTCTAGGTAAGGATGAAGCCAAGATTGCCATTGGAGAAGTCCATAATGGGATTTGTGGATCCCATATGATAGGTGAGAAAGTGAAATGGTTATTATTGGCCAACACTTTTAAAAGTTCCCATAGAATATGCCAAGTCTTGTGAAAAATGTCAAACATTTAGGCCAATACAAAGCATCCTAACAAATAAATTACATTCATTTATTAAGCCTTGACCTTTTAAGGGGTGGACAATAGATTTGATAGGGAAAATATACCTAAATTCTTCTCAAGGACATAAATACATAATCATGGTTGTAGATTATTTTACTAAATAGGTCGAGGCAATACCTATAAAATATGTGGATCAAACAGATGCAACCAATTTCATTGAAAAACATATTATTTATAGATTTGGAATCCAAAATTCGATCATTACATATCAAGGAACAATGTTTACTAGAAAAATGGTAGTTCATTATGCATAATCAAGAAATTTTAAGTTATTAGCATCAACCCTCTATTATTCCTAGGCAGCCAGTCAAGTTAAAGCAACTAATAAAGTGTTAATTAGCTTGATTAAGAAGAATGTAGGAGAAAAACAAAAAAAGTGGCACGAAACCTAATCTCAAGTCGTATGGGCTTATTGAATTTATCCTAAATACTTGATTAAAACTTTACCTTAAAAGTTAGTTTTTGGGCATAATGCTATTTTGCCAATCAATATTAATTTTCACGCTATAAGAATTTAGAGACAAAGCAATTTAACTTGATCAAATTATTGGGACGTAATGTATGATCAAATAATGGATTTAAATGAGTTAGGTTACATGCATTGGAACAAATTTTACAATAGAAATCAAAATTTGCGCTTGCTTATAATAAGGTTATAAAGAAGGTATTTTGAGAAGGTGATTTGGTTTGGAAAGTGATTCCACCTTCGGAAAAGAAATCGAGGTGATTTGGTAAATGACCAAGTTGGGATGATCCCTTTGAAGTTATTAAAGTTTTATTGAATAATATGTATATGATTGTAAATTGTTTCAGCTGTCAGACGTAAATGCCGATAAATGGAATGTGTTGGAATTAAAGAGTTAGATCGAGTATAAAGAGAATACTTATTCATGAAAGACATGAAACAACATTCTTTTGGGCTGCATATGTTTTGGCATCGAGGCATAAATCGAGTCAAACAAAGGTTGTAGGAAGTCAAAGGGTGGAAAAGTGATATGTGAAGACTGGTAGTATCAGGAAAAGGAATTGAAAGAAAGTTTTTTTAAGATAACAAGAAAAGCCTAATTGAGATAGAAAGACATTGAGAAAAGTCTTATTGAGGCGAAAAGATATTAAGAGAAGGGAAATCGATATAAAGATTGAAGTTAGATCGTGATAGAAGTTATATGTAATAACTATTGTAGAATATGGAAATGTTGAGAACATTTGACACGACATGGGTAGTTTAAAGTAGTTACTTTATTTTATGTATTTTTCCTTTCATTTTATTTATAATGTAACTATTAGAATAGGGGGAAAATATAAATTGGCAATTAAAATGTAAATTGAGGGTGACAAATTATGGATACAATTGCAAATAGTTTGATAACACCGTGAATACGAAAAATGACTAATCTAGTGTTGGTTGTAGCAATTTAGGTCATGCTTTTGTTGATTGATTTACTTTACAATTTCTTGTTAAACCCTTGACAATTTACTTTATTGCAATATACACTCATGCAAAACCTTCATCTCCACTCTCTTCATCATCTATGATTCTCTATCTTATCCTTTTGAATCATCCACTATTGTGCCTTTAAGGAAAAAAATACCAAAAAATATTATTGTTGGAGAGAAATGCACAAACTATTTATGGAGATTCACGTTAAAAAAGATTTAGTGATTTGAAGATATTTTCCAATCTAATTCATAATATAAGCGAGTTATTCTTTATTTTGTTATTTGTAGTAGACTCACAAACACTTAAAACACTTTAAGCCAAATTGAAAAAGATAAGTTTACTAGCCCATTGTAAACGAATCCACGTTGAGTATATTTGATTCATTTATTAGAATTTTAAAAATATCGAACCAAAATCATTAAGAAACAAGTTCCTAAACATTGAATTGAAAAATTAAAATAGTGTTTCAAAACCCTTTTTTTATTTATTTTGAGAAAGAACAAAATTTTTTTTAAACTTAGATGATCAAAGTTATAACTATTGGAAGTAAAAATCCTATAGCTAGATCTCATTTCAACATTGTAAAGTCATCTAAAAATTATTTTAAATATTATTGATTATCCAAATAATGTATAAACTTAAATACTAATTTGGTCTCTATTTTCGTTCTGTTTTTTCAATGTTATCCTAGTTTTTTTCTTTTTTGTTTAATCAAGTCTCAATTTTTGTTGATTTTGTTCAATTTAGTTCTTTTTTCTAACAACATTTAAATAATTAATAGAATGTGAACAATGTATATCACATGTCACTTCGTAATTTATTATTATTTTTTAAGTTTTTTATTATTTTAAAAAGAAAGTTGTCATGTGTCATGTTAGTATCATGCCATGTGGCAACAGTAGTGCCACATATCAGTGCTAGTGTTAGTGTCATATTCAATTTAATCCCTCTATTTGTTACTTTGATTCAATTTAATCTCTTTTTGATGGAAATACTCTCATGTAAGTTGAAGAAAACTCCATGGATGTGATGTGTTGGATGCAAAAGCATGTAAAGATGAAGGAAGTGGGTTTTGGAGAGTGGGTTGGAAGTTTATCCTGAAGGAGGTTGGGTCAACCATCAAGAAAACGTTTTTAAGAGTCAAGAAGAAGATTATCTTGGAGAACTTAGAAAAAGGAGAGCTACAAAATTTGGCAGAGTAGATGCATGCATAAGATGCCTTTGGCCCTAAGTAAGATTTCTAAGGGTTACTTAAGGCCCAAGCAAGCCCAAAAATTCATTTAGTTTGCATACACACTCAAAAATAAAGTTAAAAGGAAAAACTGCAGGTTTTGTCACAATCTGTCTATTTTAATCGATTAATGCGTTTTTCATAATCGATTAAATCAGTAGTAGAACAACAAAAATGGCCAAAATACAAGCCCAAATGAAATGTAACCTTGGCCAAATACAAAGCCTAAAGAAAAGACTTATTTCCAAATTTATAAAGCTTAATAAAAGGGAAGATAAGCTAAAACACTGTCTTCCACAAAAAAGAAAAGTTCTTTGAAGTCCTTCTTCCTCTTCCATTCTCCTAGCCATGGTTCATCTTGTAGCTCCTTGGATGGGTTTCCATCAAGCTCCCTGGGTGGGTTTCCATCACATTTTTTTTAAATCAAGCAATTTTGTTCATCTCTAAATTGAGACCAAATTTAACTTTTATATTGATATTTTTATTAAAATTTGCATTTTTATGAAATATTTATGAAATCACTTTTAAACCAAATTTAACAATATTCTTAAATAAAGTTAATGTTAGTTTAAAATTAGATGCAAAATTCATCATTATATTTATATTCTAACCCTATTTTTAACATGTATAAAAAATCAAACCCTATTTTTTTAACCACGTCTAAACTTATTTTGAGCCAACTCTAAACTTATTTTTGTACAATTTTCAAAAGTTAAATATAAATCTAAGAATTATATCCTAATATTACAGTTTTAATTGGTTTAAAAGTAATTTTAGAAATATTTAATAAAAATGTGAATTTTAATCAAAATAGTAGTATAACATTTATATAAAAATTAAATTTGGTCTGAATTTGGAGAATGACAAAATTACTCAACTTTAAAAAAAATTGGAACTAAATTGAATACAAGACGTTAACACTGAGACATGGTACTACTACTACAGCGTTGGCACGATATTAACTTGACACATTGAGAACTTTTTTTTAAATAAAAAATATTAATAAAAACTAATAAAAAATTAAAACATATGAAGTGTCACATGACATACATTGGTCACATAATGTTAGTTATTTAAATGTTGTTAGCAAAATGGACCAAAAATTAAAAAAAAATTAACAAAAATTGAGACTTGATTGAACTAAAAGAACTAAGACAATATTTGAAAACTAAATGAAAACAAGAACCAAAGTAGCATTTAATCCTATATATATATATATATATATATATATATATATATATATATATATATATTAATTTAAGGGGAAAACTTTGTGAGCATCGATCATGACAAACTTTCTCCATTTGTAAGATAGCAATTCACTATCACAAATGTCTTTAGAAAGTGACCTATAAATGTTAAAACAAGATCATCTAGAGAAACTAGACTGTCTAGCAACTAAAATTTTGAAGTTTAACATACAACACTTAACGAAATATCATTTACTAAATATAACGTCTAAGAAAAGTGCATACTAGAACATCTTTGTTAAATGTAAGCAAGATAAATAATGATGTGTCAACTATAAAAGATTAAACTATATTTGACAAAAGCGTGTCTAAAGAAAGTAGTAGTAAAAGTTGAATATTTTATCAAATGAAATACTACTTTAAAAAGCACATATTCATGCAAAACGTTTAAACTACGAATCATGCCTAAACGCTCTCCTAACGTAAGAACATTAGGATGTAAAACCTGAATATTTTATCTCTTTCTGCTTTGTTTTCTCTCTCTTCATCTGTGCAGATAATGACAAAACCAAGCTTTATTCAAAAGCTCTACACATGGATTAGAAAGTTATTGAGAGATAAGAAGACATTCCTAGAATGTTTCCTTAAGGCTTTATGTCCTATCATAGTCGTATAAACTCTCATTGTTAAAGCAATCATGCTCTTTTCAAGATGCAAAATAGTACATATCTTCGTACTAGAAGTTACCTACTCTCAAGAAGTCAACTCTCTCTAATCTCAAAGAAGGATATAGAAACAGTATTTGTAGAAGAGAAGAAATAAGAACACATATACAACACTTGTGTTATTGCTTCTCTTGTTTAAAACATTTCCCTATAGAGTTAAAAATGCAAACATCTTTTCAAATAGTAAAAAAATAGATAAAGTTATATAAGAGAGTTGCTCCCTCCACCACCCCAAATCCTCCCTACACCTCCCACTATTTTTTTATTCCAAAAATACCTTACTTTAATTTAAATTTTACCTAAAATCCTAAATCTCCTCCCTACACCCCTCCTCTTTTTCTTCTCTTACTGCACACAAATGGCTGCACATATTTTACTTTCCCAGTAAAACTTGCCCCAGGAATCAAGTTCTCATTCTTTACCAGAGGCATCTCACTTTTTCTTGTAGGAACGCTTGGCTTTAGCTCTATCAGGGTTGGCATCAGACTTAGAAGATGAATCTTCACTTATTCCAATTTCATTTGAAGAAATTTCACCAAAATCTTCATCTACAGGTACACCTTGTTCCTCCACTGCTATAAATGTCCAGGTACCGTGTGTGCTTTTTCTCTCTATCTCTTCTTCACCCAACTTATCTGATTTATAAACCACACTTTTGCTTAAAAATCAGAATCAAATTCAGAAGAAAAAAAATAGAAAAAGGAAACATACGGAAAAAGCTTATCGGAAAAATTGGCAAAAGAGAAGAAAATAGATTCACTTTGGTTCATTCTCATTCTCCCGTTCACTTTCTTTCTCTTTTCTTCTTCATTCTTTTATCTCTTTCTGATTTCTTTACATTTTATTTTTATTTATTTATATTTTGGGGTTAGTTATTCTTGATATTAGAGTAATTGTTGTGTTTGTTTTTATGTGAAGGCCATTTTTTCTTGATGATAAAGTTGAGATTTCACTGGTGTCGTTTTGCCCAAGATGATGACATTTTCGAGAATATAGTAATCTGGATATGTGAATCTGGATTGAAGTTCTTTTTTCAGCATTGATTACTTTTGAACTCTGTCAATTTGATAATTGGTTGGTCTGCCTTACACTTTTTGAGGAACTCATTTTTTAGGTGCACCTCGATTCTTAAAAGGATGTCGAGATTCTTAAACGGATGTCGACATCCGTGGATAGATATCGACATTCGTTTTTCCTTCAATGAATGTTGATGTTCGTTTAAAAATTCAACGCATATTCACATTCGTTTAAATATTATTGAATGGCAAAAGAGGAATGGAGAGGTACAGGAAGTCATGTGTGGTGATGGAGGGATTAACTCTCCTCATATAAAAGTGAATGAAACATATATTTTTTTGTTAGTTAGAATAGTTTAGGCTAATATTTTCTAATTTGATTTTAACTTCTGGCTAACTTTGTATAAATATTTTTGCTGAGAATAGAAAAGGATATCTCTACTCAAATTTTATAATGGGATTTTAATTGTATTTCACTTTTATGTCAACTTTAGTTATTGTTCCTATAATTTTTTTTCTATAACATTATTTTAAAAAAATAATGACTATATTATGGATAATGAACATTCCATGAATATTTTATAAAAAAAGTATTGAATTCGTAACAAAATAAACATTTTAAGCTAAAATAAATGATAGATAGGTAAACATTTCGTAATATGTAATCATATTAGATTTTTAATACCAAAACGCCGATAATTTTTGTGAATTATTAAATTAACATATTATATATAAATATATATATATAAATATATATATATATATATATATATGGCTTAATAGTCTCTTTTATCCCCAGTTTTGTTCGATTGTGTCAATTTTGTCACTGATTTTTAAAAAAGTGTCAACTTGGTCTTGACTTAGTAAATTTTGTGTCAACGTCGTCCCTTCTGTTAAATACGCACAACGACATTAACTTTTTTTTTCTCCCTCCTTTGCTCCTCTACACCTCTGCAATGCAGCAGACCTTTTTCTTCTTTTTGTGAGTGTTATCTTTTCTTCTTCCTTTTGTAATACCAGAAAAAAGTGAGAGAAAATTGGATCGTTGGCATAAATAAGTTTTATTACATTCATCAGAAAATTGTATCGTTGTTAGTGTCGTTCGGTTAAAGGCATTATGTCGTTCAGTGCACATATTTCTCTGTTCCATGAGCATTGCCATTGGGTGTTATAGACTTCTACCGTTCGGTACAGAAGTTGTTTTTCACATTCAGTGTATTAGACTTCTATCGTTTGGTTCAGAAGTACTTTGTCGTTGCTCCATCACCAAATTCTCCATCCATAAGATATCAACTCATGCTTCTCATGATGGCGGTGATAACAGTGAAGATCTGTTTTGTAGGTTTTAGTGGAACAGATGATGGTGCAGTGGCTGCTGGTGCGGTTCTGGATAGTGATTCTTCACCGAACAACTGAATTCTAATACACCGAATGCGAAAAACACCTTTTGCACCAAACGGCAGAAGACTAATACACCGAATGATAATGCTGATGGAACAGAGAAATATGTGCACCGAAGGACTAAAGTCTAATACACTGAAACAACTTATGAATCGAACGGAGGAAGACTAATAAACCGAATGGCAATCGAGAAATATGTGCACCGAACGACAAAATGTCTTTAACCGAACGACACTGACAACGATCCAATTTTCTGATGAATGAAATAAAACTTATTTATGCCAACAACGATCCAATTTTCTTTCTCACACTTTTTTTGGTATTACAAAAGGAAGAAGAAAAGATAGGACTGACAAAAAGAAGAAAAAGGTCTGCTGCATTGCAAAGGAGTAGAGGAGGGAGAAAAAAAAAGTTAACACTGTTGTGCGTATTTAACGAAAGGGACGACGTTGACACAAAATTTACTAAGTCAGGATCAAGTTCACACTTTTTTAAAACCAGTGACCAAATTGACAGAATCGAATAAAACTGATGACAAAAAAGGTTATTAAACTTTTATATATATATATATATATATATATATATATATATATATATATATATATATATATATATATATATATATATATATATATATATATATATATATACACTAATCAATTCACCAAAAGATCCTTCATTAATTATTTTTTATTTGGTTTCTTTCTTTGTTCATTTCTTTACTTCTCACCGTCTAATCCATACAACGTGTGAATGTATCTTACAAAATGATTACATCTTAAACACATAAACTAAATATATTTAAACGTAAGAGAAGATAATTTATCCTCTATAATCTTCCTTCTTCTTTTTTTTTCTTTTTTTTATTGATCTCTTAATCCTTCTCTTTTTTTTTAACCAAACGTATTTTAAAGGTGAGACTGGAGAGGGTAACTGATGGGGTGGTTATGAGTAATGTTTACTTGTTACTCCTCTTGTTTCAAAATTATGTTAAGTTATTTGTTGGATATCCGTAAAAAAATTCAGTTTCTTTTTATCCGTGTGAATATATATACATTTTTTTAATTTTAGATCAAATTATTGAAAGTAAGATTTTAAAATACAGACTTACATAAAATAAATTAATAAATTATTTTAAAATAAAATTTAAATAAAATTACATACTAAATTATTAATATAAATAAATTTGATTTTTTAAAAACCAAATTTAAATGAGTTGTAATAAAATATAAATTTCAAAAAGCTATTTTTTAAAAGAGTAACTTATATTTCATAGGTTCCAAAAAAACCTTACAAATATACAAAATAGACAATAAAAAAAAGTTGTAAAATAGCGATCAATTTTAAAGACAAAATAATTAGTCAATAATGAACAATTTATATATCAATTTATAAACTAAAGGTTATTGGTATCTGCAGTTTTTATTGTGAATAAAAAATTATAATTGATTTGTAAATTTAGTCACTAAAATTGACATTAATTCTTTGTAACCAAATTCCATGTATTAAATATTAATTAGTGACTAACTCATAAATCAATTATAAATTATTATTTATAATAGAAACTATTTTAAATACCAATGATCTTTAATTTTAAATTGGTATCTAAATTGGTAGTGACTACTAACTTTTTGTCTCTAAAATTAGTTCTATTTATGTATTTTCTTGTAATTAAATTCTAAGAAATTCTTGAATTATTCATATTCTATTACTAATAATTTTATTTTGATGATTGATTTAAAAATAATACTCAAATAAAATTAACTAATATTTATAAGTAGATAATATATATCTTCATGTTGGATAATATTGACATCGGTACCTAACTCATTGATACATGAATTATTACATACTCATCCACCTTTATGCCCTAATTGATTTGGGATATCCATGTAATATTCATTAATATTTTAGGTGCAATATCCACAAGTTGGAATTTTTTATCATTTTCATATAAGATGAAAAACTAAAAGTCCTTTTAGAACACTATTTATAGGCGTTAAAAATCCAAGTGTGAATCTAAGTTCAATATTGATTGAAAATTAAAAAAAAAAAGTTGAACATTCTATAAGGATAAAGACACATCACTATCTTAAGATTTTGAATTAGGGGTGATGTCAATCCCTTATGGAAGTTGAACTCATAGATCATTGATGTTGTATATTGAAAGACTCATTGGTGATATTACAGTCAAAGGTTTGTCTTGGTCACTGACTTATAGGAGTCTCTATATCAAATGTTTTCCTAATGAAAATGAGACAATCACATCCTCTATATGAAAGGCATTACAAGTAAACTCGTGGTTTTAAATGTTTCAGTTCAAGAAAGAACTATTAATGTGAAGGAACTCACACTTAATGTAGAGATTGTTGAAAATCCAAATGTATGTTTAAGTTTCACATTAAGTAAAAATAAAAATAAAAAATTTAAGCATTGTATAAAAATAAAGACCCATAAAATCATTATTTTCATATTTTAAATTGAAAGTAGTCATTCCTTTTTATAAGTTGGAACTCATTTGTCATTGTCCTTGTATTTCCATGATCTCAAAAGACACATCAATAAAAAAAATACGAAAGGTATATGATGGAAATAATCCTTTCTTCCTTTTTCTCTCTTTTTCAACAATTATGTCAATGTGGTCATAGTGGAAGACAACAACATTCTTTTACTCTGTAAGGAGACATTGATGGCGAATTCGAAGTAGCAATTAGCTAAGTGTATGCATGTGTATGATTATTTTGGAAATTAAAGATGCGCAAATTCCACTTTAATATTTGTTTTCCGTTAAACTCGTGTTAATGCTTTGCCTATAGTGCAAGTTTAACTGATAAAAAATACCATTAGATACCTTCTTCATCATTAAACCAAGGATTTGTGGTAAAAAGTGGTCGAAAAGCAATCATGGAGATGACGAAGTGCACCATATATATTTCTTATTCGAAATTATTGCACCATATGGAAATATATTATATGATATTAATAATTACAAATAAAATTTATCGCCCAATTAATTGCAATATAATGACGAAATAACTAATTTTTGTCTCAAATTCACATTAATTGGTTTAAGAAAAATAGGTTGTATTTTATTTATGTAATATATTAAATATGGTATCATTGCTAGATTTAAAACAAAAAACTAAGTTGTTTTTTTTAAGTGATAAAATCAGATATAACTAGGGGTGGGCAAATCAAACTAAACTGCACTGCACTACTAAAAACTGTATTGAACTAAAAAGGCTTAATTACCTACTTAGTCCCCATGTTAGGAGGTAATTTTCTGTTTAGTACCCAGTTTTAAAAATGTAGGCATTTGGTACCTATGTTTTGAAATTTGTATCAATTCAATCCTATCCAATTAACGACGTTATAATTGATGCGAGAAATTAAGGACGTTAATGATAGCCTGGGTGGAATAGCTATCAAATGTTTGAATGCATCTTCATTAACGTCCTTAATTTCTCGCATCAATTATAACGCCGTTAACTGGATAGGATTGAATTGATACAAATTTCAAAACATAGGTACCAAATGCCTACATTTTTAAAACCGGGTACTAAACAGAAAATTACCTCCTAACATGGGGACTAAGTAGGTAATTAAGCCGAACTAAAAACTAGTTTAGAAAAACTAAACTGCACTAAAAAATAGTTCAGAAAAACTGAACTGAACTGTTTTTGTTTTATTACACTGTACTGAACTGAACTATACTTAACTGTACTAAACTACACTATAAACTGAACTGAACTACTAACTATACTAATTTTGAACTGAATTATACTAATTTTAACCAAGAACTACACTAACTATACAACACTAATAACTACAGCACTAACTATGGTGGCTGTACCCATAATTCAAGTAGAACTTTAACTTATATGGTGAGAACAATAGCAGTAGCTCTCCTAGGCATGGAGCCATAGACACACAGATGACAGTAGCAACTTATCACGATGCAGATATCAGTGGCAATGTAAACAGTGCAGGTTATCAGCAGAAGCGATAGGACAGTAATTATTACCATTAGAAAATGTAGAATCTGAGTCAAAACATGAAATACTGGAATCATCCAAACGACAAAGGGGAAAGCTTACTTCATTTCATGTTTACAAATGAACCTTTCTCAGGCACACATAGTATAACTTTCCCACACACATCTCTACTGCAATTCCAATATTTATATTAGACTTTTCTCTAGAAAAAAGGTAATCATTGAAGACTTGAAGCAAGCACATAATTTCTTGTTGAATCATCCTATAGCAAAGCATTGAAAAACAATATTAAGCATTTGTGTACTGTTTCCAAGACAAAACAACATGAAAAACAAAGCATTAAGATTATAGTCTTACGCACATGTACTTTAGATAACTAACAAATTGTGGCAAAACTTCAATCATCCAAATTAATAGCAACACTTGAAGGTCCCACTTCATCTTGAGAGGTTATCTCTACAAAAATAAAATAAAATATTTCATAATTTTTTAACACTTAAAATATAAATTAAAAAGTATATAAATTTGTCATATAATCTCACCTTGCTCAAATTTATCAAGTTCTTTAGGATCCTCATCAAAAAGTATAGAGAAAGGTGTTCCTTTTAACCAATCTTGTGTGCAAACAAGCACTTCCACTATTTTAGGCGTTAGGCAACTACGATAAGGACTAACCACTCTTCCTCCTGTACTGAATGCACACTCTGATGCTACGGTAGAGATAGGAATGGCTAACACCTCTCGAGCCATGTTCGCAAGGATAGGAAATCTAGTCGAGTTGACTTTCCACCAATGTAAAATATCAAGCTCAACTGACTTCATATAAGGTTCAGGATCCTCTCTCAAGTATTTATCAAGCTCTGATATATAATCGAATCTACGTCCTGTAGCTCTTAGGTAGAAACTCATGCCATGAGGATCATCATCATCATCATCTAGTTGAGATTCTTGTTGGCTACTTTGAGAACCCTCCTCAATACCTTGATATTGTTCATAAAGTGTTTTTAAAGATGACAATAATTTTGATTTCAATTCACTAGCCATACTAGATTCAAAGAGGTAGTCAATGAAGTAATTAACAAAATCCAACTTACTCCTAGGGTCAAGCACAACAGCAATCAATAATAAGATATTAATTCCATTAGGATTTCCCCAATATTTTTCATACTTGCCCTTCATCCTCATTGCCATCAATTTTATGCTCACATCACTACTCTCAGAATATTGTCGAATTCTTTTACCAATTCCAAACACCTCCTTCATATACATATGACTCGTGACATAAGATGAACCAGAAATGCGTAGGGTAGAGTCATAAAATATCTTTAAAAATGGTAGAATAGACCTTGCATATTCCCAATCTTCTTCTAATGGCACACCATCATTACTTTTGGCCATTTCAACCCCAAATTTCTTATCTTGCATATCTAGCAAGACAAAGGCATCTTTATACTTCAAGCTTGCCTCTAACATTAAGTAAGTTGAATTCCACCTAGTTTCAACATCAAGACAAACAATACCTTTGTAAGAAATTCCCTCTTGTTCAACACATGCCTTGAATCTAGCAAATCTAGCAGGACAAGATTTCACATATTTAACTGCACTCCGGATTTTTGAAATTGAATCTTTTATCTCTTTTAAGCCATCCTTCACAATCAAACCTAATATATGAGCACAACAACGCATATGAACATATTCTCCCTTCAAAACAAGACAATTCCATGATAACATCCTTCTTTTAAGGTACTAGACCCCAACATCATTTGCGCTAGCATTATCCACTGTGATGCTAAAGACTCGCTTCAACTCCCAATTATTCAAACAAGCCTCAACATGTTTAGCAATGAGCTCTCCTGAATGTCCCGTTGTTTGAGAAAAATTCAAAATTTTCTTTTGAAGTTTCCAATCATTATCAATAAAATGAGCTGTTAAACTCATGTAATTTAGGTTTTGGATTGATGTCCATGTGTCTGTAGTTAAACAAACCCTCTCACACTGCTTTGATAGAAACATTTTCAACTTTGCTTTTTCCTCTTCATAGAGTTCCCATATTTCACGCCTCAATGTAGTGCGGGATGGGACTTCAAATCGTGGTTGCAAGGACCATACAAAGTCACGGAAGTCCTCATTTTCCACAAATCGAAAAGGAAGCTCAGACTTCACAAACATCTTCACCAACTTCATTCGAGATGCATTTTGGTCAAATTTAGAAATAGTTGGTGAAGGGCTAACACTAACTTCTGCAATTGATGATGAAAGCTTTTTCCTTTTGAATGCTTCTCTATTAGGATTTTCTTTACATCTCGCTAAATGATTCCTTATCCCACTTGTTCCAGCCAAATATTTAATCAAATCACCACAATAATTGCATTTGTCCTTCTTCTCAGAATGTGGTTTTTGTTTAGTAAAATGTCCCCACACATCTGATCGACCCTTACTATTCTCAGTTGACGATGAATCGATACAAGGAGGTAAATAATCCATTCTAGAAGTATTTGGTGTGAGGGTTTCTACCGTTTCTGACATTCACGTCACTACATTAATTAAGAGTTCAATCAAACAAGAACTTGGTGAGTGGCACAGTTCAGTAGCCTGAAGTTTTAAATTCAAGCTCTTTATTTACATCTACATAGAAAATCAGAACTAAATATGGGAAGTCATCAAAAGATCCATTGTGTTTGACAACATATTCACTATTTTTATTTCCTATACAAATCTTTGAAACAAGAAAGTGAAGACAAAGAAGCATTTTGTAGTTAATAGTGAAAACATTTAGTTGAAAAAAAGGACTGGAATATCTTCAATCAGCATGTAACATGGTTTTGTGATAAAGAATAGCATACATGATGCATTCCAAATAAGTGGCAATATAGAAAGCTTACATAGGCAGAGATTCATTATTGAATTCTAGAGATAAAAAGCATAAAGATTAGCATCAGTAACTAACATCTCACCTTGTGCTTTCCTTTGATAGGATCATAAGATTCGATAACACCTTCATAAAACCTGTAGTGAAGAATTAAACAAACTAAAATTACAGAAAAATATAAAATAAGCAACAACAGCACGCACACATATGCGTGGGTTAAAATCTCAATAAGCTATGGACCTTTGCAACATTTAAAGACAAAAAAATGCAAGAGGACTGACAATTATCTCCTGCTCTCTTATAATCAATAAAAGAAGAGATTTAATTAACTACATTAAAGTTAAAAACTTCAATTTGTGCCAAGAAGACATGAACAAAGCGTGTAGATGACAACCAGAGGAGAAGAAATATTTGTTTAGATACCAAGCAAAACTTACCACTGAAGTTATGACATATAGATTATTAAAAAATTATTTAGATCCTTATTCCAGGGTAAATCAATAAACCTCACTGGCCCACAAATTATTGCTATCAAATTATGAGATAAACACAGAAAAAGAGCACGACTGAAACTAAAAGTAGTTCTACCTTGCCATCATACTCTTTCTTCAGCAATACTTCTGGAGCAATATATGCTGGGGTTCCCACGGTTGAGTTAGGTTGTGAATGAAGCATTGAAGACTGCCAATAACAAAATCTATTAGATATGTAGAAAATATAGCAATTATCAAAGCAGATTATTTGAAAAAAAATAGAATACAATGGTGACCTAAATTTGATAAGGTACAAATTAGATAAAAAAGAAATAATGTGTAGGATCTCACAAGACAAAGCCAATTGATAAATAAAAAGGATGACCTCAAAGTGTCATTGCATGCAAACGTAAGATCTATTTTAATTACCAAGTACCATAAATATGACACAAATACAAGATGAATTATCTTAACACCACCACAAAGGTTTGCTGTGAGCTAAATATCAGATGCCTCAAGACACCAGGAAACTTTTCATAGATTTGGATGTTCCCCTGTATGTGAATTGTGAAACATCAAAACACAAGAAGAATGTTCAAAGATACAAACAGCACAGAAAGGTGTTACAAAAAGTTAACCCATTCATACAAGGATCCAAAATTCCTTAACAAACACCTGACAACCTGGTGAATTTGGGACTCCCCTTTTATAGGAGTAGGAGCCTCAACGAGGTTCCAACTCAAGACATTGGGCTCGTTGCAAGACTTTTAAGCCATTCATACAAGGATAAGAAATTTCTTAACAAAAGGGAATGGCGATTATCAACTAAATTCAAATTTGGCCAAGCCCTAAATATTGGGAACTTGGAGAACTTAGTAGCTCCAGTTTTCTATACAGCAAACTACCTTCATAATTTTGTGGAAAAACACAAGAAAAACCTCCCCCTACAATCAGAAAGCAGAGCTGGCCAAATTTTCCAATGTACCCATAGCCTCTGCCCCAAAATCAGGAGCAAGCTTCACCATATTAGATCAGATGCGTGGGTTAAAATCTCAAAGCAGCATTAGTAACGAGAGGATGGCGAGCAGCAAGTCGGCAACGAACTTCAATGGCGGCAAGCGAAAACTGTGATGGAGAAAGGGAAAAGAAAACTCACCTTTGACGAGGGCAGAGTGCAGCAAGTGACGAGCGAACCTTTGACGAACGGGAAGTAACGATAGGACGGCGAGCAGCAAGTCGGCAACGAACTTCAATGGCGGCAAGCAAAAACTGTGTTGGAGAAAGGGAAAGGAAAACCTAATTTTGAGAGAATCTGTGATTGAGAAAAAGAATTGGGAAACTGAAACAGTTAACTGATTAACTGTACTAGAATAAAAACAGTTCAGTATTTTTAAACTAAACTATTAATAAGTATAATTAGTTTTAAGTAAAATCAGTTTAAGTTTTTTAAGTTTAAAACAGTACAAATAAACTATAGTTTAAGTTTTTTTTAATTAACTATGCCCAGCCCTAGATATAACATTGAGTCAAAGACAAGGAAAGACTCGTTATAACTTTTTTTTATTATGGATGGATAACCCACCGATAACTTTCAATTTATTGTTGAATAGGTAATTTTAATATAATTCACTACAAATTTTGTTAGATACTATTATGATATTGTTAGTGTTAGATATTATAAGATGTAGTGTTAACTATAATTAGAATGGTTAGATTTTATGAGATATTGTCGTGTATTTGTATTAATAACGAAAAGGACTTAATATCTATTGCTTTTTCTTAATGATTTTCTATTACAAATATATTATCCTGTGTGTATTTTACAGAAAGGATTGAGTCTATGTCTCTCTTTTATTTCAACATAGTATCGAGAATTGGGGTTAGTGCTTGGCTCCCCAATCCCATTGTTTTCAAGAAACTTTTTATTTTATTTTATGCTATGTTCTTAATTTTTTTCCAAACATTGTTTTTTTGTCACCCTCATTTTGAATTTATAACTTTCTTTATTATTGAGATTTATTCCATTCCTTTCACTAATTTTTAGGATTGTTTCATCCTCCCAGTGATTACTTTTTCTCTTCACAAGTACCTATTGCCTCGATCATCATAATTCTCATTCCACTACTTCTATTTCAACACAAATATATCTTTTGTTGGCCTCAATCATTCAAACTCTCTTGGCCCTTGTGTTCTAGACTTAAGTGTCACAAATCATATTATTAGTATTAAATCCTTATTCTCTTTTTTGTCTACTTCGAGTTATTTATACAAATCATATTATTAGTATTAAATCCTTATTCTCTTTTTTGTCTACTTCGAGTTATTTATCTTTTGTTAGCACGACCAACAAATATAGAGTCTCCTCACATGTCAAATTTATCTTCTTCCTTCTTAATCTATTGATGATTTTCTTTACGTTTTTGGATTTCCATTTAACTTATTATCCCTTAATCATCTTACTCATTCACTTGTATTACCTCTGTTTCAATCTTTTCTGTTTATAAGATTGGAGTTCGAGACGAATAATTGGCATTGAATATGTATCTCGTGGTCTTTATCATCTACATACATCTAGACATGTTGGTTTGGTAATGGATTCTCCCCATCTTACTCATGATCAACTAGGTCATCCTAGACTTCCTAAGATGTCATAACATGTTTCAAGTTTGTCTAAGTTCTCAAGTTTTTCTTGTGAATTGTGTCAATTAGGAAAACACAAGGAAAAAGAGCGACCTCGATGCTCTAAATCGTTACCTAAGAGGAGATGAGACGTGTCACCACACACAATGAAAAAGGGAACAGATTCATAACTTTAAAGGTTGCTA
This sequence comes from Vigna umbellata, assembly GCF_029865625.1. Taxonomy (NCBI): domain Eukaryota; kingdom Viridiplantae; phylum Streptophyta; class Magnoliopsida; order Fabales; family Fabaceae; genus Vigna; species Vigna umbellata. Next base: position 6,857,926 of record NC_142175.1, read on the forward strand.
AAACCATGCAGGATCTCCAATGAAGGCATCATTAATGGAACGGTGGTTGTTTGACTGAGACGATCAAAATGATGTTATTTTCAATCGAAATTGGAACTCTAGTAATGGTAGCGTTAGACAACAATAATAGACAACACTGTCGTTGACAGTGATAGACGGCGCCACCGTGGACAACCACCAGTATGTTGGATATAATAAAAATTTCTCAAAAAAACCAAACTCTAAATACTGTTAAATATAAAAGTTATATATATATATATATATATATATATATATATATATATGTGTGTGTGTGTGTGTGTGATTAATCTCCCTTGTGTTAAAGATACAAAATAAGATCTTCTATTTATAATAGAAAAAAACATGAACTAAGCCCAAAATATAAATAAAAAATAATAACAAATTAACTAAAAATAGAAAATAAAAATAATATATCTAACAATAAAAATCTATCTAACTTAATTTAGACTATAACTTTTTATCCGATCTAATTGTTTGCATATTTTCTTTTTATCACCTATCCACTACGTTCATTCTTACAACTTTAATGATATTATATTTCATCATGTTGATTTTCGTAGTTAAATAAAGATATAACTTAAAAGAGTAATAAAACTATGTTAAAGATGGTCCAATACATCATCCTAAACCCTAAATTAGTCGCACAGATAAACTTGGCACTATGTACTCAGAAAAGGGCACACGTTTAATAGGAAGAAGTTGAAAAGCAATGGAAGAAGGAAAACGTTGCACACAGAAAGGGGGTCAATGGAGAATATAATAATGTTGAGTTATGTGTCTGAAAAGTAGAGTGGTGAAAAAAAAATAGACATATGATGATAGGGTTTTGATTCATGAAAAAGAGGGAGCAAGGGAAGGACAAGAAGAGGGGGAATTGGTAGAAAGCATGTTGGGTTACCCAAAATTGAGAATGCAAGTGATGAATGATCGCAATGAATTGATTTGGGAGATGAAAAAAGTTCACAATTGTAATTAAATTCAAAGTTGAAAAGCCGTACAATGGTTGAATGGGGAGGAAAGTATGAACTGTATTTGAGTCGGCAGGGGTATTCAGAGGACAAAAGCAAGACACACTGTGAAATTGGAAATAACTTACACCCACCCATCTACGCAACCAAGTAATTAAATTTTATTGAGCCTTCCTTGTGCGAGAGTGAAGGTGTCTTCCTTGTCCTTTTGTGGCAGGATTACATGTTCCTTAGTTGGATTGTGGGACTACTTGAATGTATCTGTATGGTGAATCTATAGATGGGGCTATAGGAGTGGCTATAGTCAGTGAGGTAGGATACAGGAGTGTGACTTATTCTTTCCATTGTGGTGTTTAATGTATGGTGATGTTCATGGTGTTTTTCATGATTGGGATAGTCATGATGGTGATGTATCTATGATGGTGATCATAGTGGTTGAGATGCTCCAAGTGATGTTATGTGATAGTGGCGTTACTATAAGAGTATAATAAGTAGTTAACATAGGTGTTAAGGAGTGGATAGACAAGAGTGTATGTGTGAGATGCTGGTGATGAAATCTAGGATTAGAGATCAAGGATCGAATAATTCATTTTGATTGAATTGTTATGTTAGAGTATTAGGAATTCTATTGTTATTACTAATATGTATGGGGTGTTTGATTATTGTTGATTAAAGCAGTATGTTTATATCATGTCATTATGGTTGTTTTACCGATAACTTACCCCATACATGTTTGTGTGGATGCGTGTGAATGCGATGATCGTATAATGTGTGATGTTATACGTGAGCAGATGATGTTGTAGATGGTGCTGAGGCATAATAGATTCGAGACATGATGAGGGACAAACTTGGGATTTGATTTACAGTTATTACTTTTGGACTTTAGGACAATGTAATTCGAGTTATTTTATTTTCTTCTTTATTTTCATTAGACAAATGTTTTGGAACTATTATGTTTTATGCACGTTTAAATGTTAACATTTTTGAAAATATGTTTCCGCGTTATGTTAAAATTTGAAAATTTTACTCGTTTTTTAATAACAAGTGACACCTTGGAATTTGGGGTATGACAAGGGTGAATTGAGTTAACCATTTTTTAAAATATTTTTGAAATCTTTATGAGTTCTTAACTTCTTGAAATCAATAAACAAAGAATAATGAATCAATAAGTAAAAAAAAAGTAAAGAAAGATCAACACAAAAACAATCTATATTGGTTCAGCTATCACAAGCCTACATCTAGTCCTCCTTCAACAACCTTAATTGAAGGGAATCCACTCTAATGATTGAGTATACAAGAATACAGAGACAACCCTCTCAATGCATTCCTCTCAACACTCAAAATCAAAATAGCAACACAAGAGATGAACACCCTCAATCTCTTACAAATGCAAAGAGCAATCTCAAATCTTAAAACCTGGCTATCCTCGCACAAGTGCACAATACAAATTATTTGAAGAACCTGATCTTGAATACACTCTTCAAAGTGCAGAATTAATTAGAACCAATGTAGTCCAATTGCCTTGAATGAATCCTTGTAGTTTGATCACCAAGAAAGCTTTAATTCCTCCAAGAACGTGTCTTTGAAAGTACCTGTACAAAAATCCAAAAGATTTGTCAGTATTTGAAAATGTTAACATTATGGAAACAAGTCTCAAGTCACATATATATATAGGATTTTCAAATCCTGTTGCAGTATAATCAATTATGTTATTTATGTAATCTTTTATGCTTTCCTTTCTATTTTAACATATTATCTTATGTGTGTGATCAATTATTTAAATACTTAAGCCTCTTATTGCTTCATTTAACAGTCTTAACAGATTAGACTATTTATGCAATGGATTAGACTTTTCTTTCTGTTTTAATCGATTATCAAATTTATGTAATTGATTATTTCAACCCTTAACCTTATTAGTCATCCATTTGTCATCCTTAACAGATTATCTCACTTATATAATGGATTATGGCTTTCTCTTTATTTTAGTGTACCCTGTATAATCGATTATAACGAAGTAGTTTGCCCTTGTTAGCTTTCTAAGTGATCTGGCTAAATCTAACAAATTATATACTTTATTTAATCGATTATTTATACTAGAAATGAGATTTTTCATCTGTTTTAAACATGAATCATTCAACATTAATGGATTCAATCATCTAACACACATATTTTGAAGAAACAAATTATTGTTATGCCATTTTGTTGTGCAAGAAACCGTTATTAATGTTTTAACCATTCATCATCCAAAACAAAGATATAAAGAGACAAAACTCCCTCTATCAACAAAGTTAAACTTACAAATGACTCAAATGCAACAACACATTCAACTGCAGTTTGAAAGGCTCCAAAAGTCTAATGAAGATGTGAGTGTGAGATTGAAGGGACTGGAGAGAAGGAGAAGGAGACACATTGATTTAGACTGTTATTCTCATAATGATGAAGAAGAATATGTTTTTAGAGCAAGGAGGTGGAAAAGACAGGAGGAGTTTGAGAACCACACGCTTGGGAGAGATAATGATGAAGATGAGCATGGTTTTAAACCAAGGCGAGGCGAAAGATGGGAGGAGTTTGGGAACCAAACACCTAGAAGAGATAAGATGTGAAGGAAGATTGTTATCCCTAAATTTAATGGAGCTAATGACTCGGAAGCCTACTTGACGTGAGAAATGAAGCTTAACCAAATCTTGAAGGTTGTGCTATGAATTGGTGGAATCAAATTACCATGGACATTGCTAGAAGAAGAAGGTTGGCAATCTCTACATGGAAGCAATTAAAGGTAGCCATGAAGAAACGATTTGTTCCTCCTTATTATAAAAAGGAGATCTTCAACAAATTACAAAGACTTACACAAGAAAATAGGAATATTGAAGAGTATGTCCAAGAGACGAAGGTCACCTTAATGAAAGCCAATGTAGAAGAAAAACTTATGGCTGTAATGGCTAGATTCTTGAATGGATTACATAGGGAGATTCAAGATGTGGTGGAAATGCACCATTATTAACCAAGCAACCAAAATGGAACAACAAGTCAAGAGAATAAGCTCCTACAGGAAGTCATGCACCTCATGGAGCAATAAGGAGAAATATAAAAAGGAGGGAGATACTTCTATCATTCCTAAATCTAAGGAAAAGGAGTCTTCAAGTGGTAAAGTAACTTATTAATCTAATAATGATGATTCTTCACATTCTAGTTCAAAAAAATGTTTTAAATGTTTGGGTATGGGACATATAGCAGTTGAATGTCCCAATTGGAGAACTATGGTGTTATTGGAGAATGGAGAATATATTAGTAGCATTCTGTTAGAGAATCATCTAGTAAGGATGAGGAGGACAAATAGTGTTAAGTACCACCTTTGGAGGGAGATGTTTTGATGTTTAAGAGGTTGTTGGGTAGTATGAATAAAGAGGAGGATGAGACCCAAAAAGGAACATTTTCCATTCAAGATAAATAAGTTCATTTTAAAAAATAAAAAGATATAAAAAATATAAAAAATATGTTTTCAATTAATGGTAGGTAAAGGACAAAAAATGAAATAAATTTTCTTTAATTTTCAAACTTTAATTTTAGCACAAAGAGCATAAAAAACATAATAACAAAAAGAGTGTTGCTCCCTCCACCACCCCAAGTGCTCCCTACACCTCCACACTATTTTTTTTATTCCAAAAATACCCTACATTAATTTTTTTTTAAATCCTAAATCTTCCTACACCTCCTCACCTGCCACGTAAGGTTTCCCTTCTAACCCTAATTCCATGACCACCAACCTCCCTGGAGAAAGAGGTGAGAATTACTCCCTCCACCAACGTCAGAGAAAACTTCAGTGGTCACTCTTCTTTCTCTGGCGACCGTCTTAATTTCGGCGACTTTCCGGCGTCAGGAACACTCCTCAACGGCGAAAATGACATCCCGACCCCGACCTTCCTATCGTCAATCCTAACCGTCATGGGAGCGATTGGATTTTGGGTTTGCTCTGGTTTCTTCTTGCAGGTCTTGCTAGTCGCAACGGCGACATTAGGTTTTTGGGGTTCTGTTTTGGGTTTGATTTGGGGTTCTTGGGCTGGTTTTTCTGAGCGCAGGGTTCAAGATGAAGACGCGAGGGAGGAGATGATGAAGAAGAAGCCACTCGCGCAGTGGAGTGATTTAGGTTGGTGAAGGTTTCACAATGGAGGTTTCTGGTGAAGAAGATGATCTCGCCGCTGTAGATGGTGCGACGTCGACGCAAAGTGGTTCTCGTGATGCGGCCGGGTGCGAGTAGCTCATGGAGAGGCGCTAGTGCGTTAATGGCAGAGGCGGCTCGCTGAGGATTGGTAGTGAGGATGGTGGCGACGCTGGGGTTTGGCGGCGTCAATGGAGGATTCGAGGTGATGGTTGAAGATGACGGCGATTTGCAATTCTGATGATGGTGGCCATGGAGGCTCGCGGCTGGCAACGAGGTTGATGGTGGTGGAGATAGGGTTTAGCGGCGACAAGGTTTGTGGCAGCGGCGTCAAGGTTGGTGGTGATGGAATTAGGGTTACTGTGTAAAAGGGAAAGCTGACGTGACAGATGAGGGGATAAGGGAGATTTAGAATTTTAAAAAAGATAAATAAAGTTAAATTAACATAGGGTATTTTTGGAATAAAAAAAATAGTGTGGAGGTGTAGGGAGCATTTGGGGTGGTGGAGGGAGCAACTCTTTAACCAAAAAAAAAATAGCCCAATTAGTTTTTACTCCATTTTTTTGAACCCAATAGTTCAAGGATTCTATACATATCCTCACCCCAGTCCCTTTGTTTTACACCCCTCACGAAACATGTCATAAGGAAATATTTTGAAATCTATGGTTTTAGAGATATAATTTTGATAATTAGAAGCAATATTTCTTATAATAATTAGAATCAATATTTTGATATTTTGCTATGATTTACTCCATCAAGTTTTTTAGTTAAAGAAATATATGATTCTAATAATTTGAAATAATATATCTTATAATAATTAGAATCAATATCTTGGATATTATATTAGGATTTGATTTTTGCAATATCAAGACTAATTCATTTCCTATATAGTTCATTTATAATTAAGATTAAGATTACGATTGCATTACAATATGTTTATATAAATACACAACTCATGAATGAAAGAAAAAAAGAGAGATACATAGAGAGATAGGTTAGAGGAAAAGGTAGAAGGAAATAAGATCTCACGTAAAAGGGGATCTGCTAACAACAATTACCAAGGAAGAATACTCGTGTGATCGTCCTCATCATCCTAGTGCTTAATAACCTTTATTTTTCTACATAATTAAATATTATTTTGAAGGTATAAGTACTCGTGTAATCATCCCCATCGTTCTAATACTTCATACCCTTTCTTTTCTAAATAATTAAATAATGTTTTAACTTGTGAGTCCTAAAAACTAAATAATTATTTTTTTTCTCAATCATGTTAAAAATGCCAAAAAAATACAAAATCTATAAAAACTAAAAACACCAACATTTTCAAACAAATAATATATTTAAAGAACTACGTAGCCTTGATTTCTCATTCTAAATGAGAATACATAGAAGCAAGATCAATCCTTGTTGAGCCCTTAAAACCAAAAAAATGTTTTTTTCTTAGTTTTATTTTTGGGAAAAATTAAACATTTTGAAAACCATGTCAACTTTTTACAATTAATTAAAGCTACTATTTTTAGATAGACGCAGTAGGGTGCTAATATCTTCCTATGCATAACAGATTCCCGACCCCAAAATCCAATTTTTATAGACCATGTCTTATTTTATAGTTTTTCATAGTTTTTCCATATTAAATTATGGTGGCGACTCCAAAATATTTTTTTAAACCCGTTTTTTCGGTTCATCATTCCGTCACAATACAAGTTGTAACACATGGGAAATTTGTGTTCACTCATCATTGATGAAGTAAGTTATACAAATGTAGCAAGTAAATGGCTAATTGAGAAGCTTGGTTTAGTGACATCTATACACCATAGTCCTTATGTTCTGCAATGGTTTAGTGAGGATGGAGAATTTGTGGTGGATAAGCTAGTGAAATTGATTTCTAATGATGTTGTATGTGATATGGTACCTATAGAGGTGAATCACTTGTTGTTGGGAAGACCTTGGAAATATGATAACTAGGTAACTTATGATGGTCTAACCAATAAGTACTATTTCTTGGTTACAGGGCAAAAATATTCAACTATAAGAATATTTATTTTAAATTTACTTTTTGTTGGGTAAAAATATTAATGATATGTTTTTTTATTAAATAATATTAGTTTAATTTTTACATATAAAAAATATTCAACTATAAGAATATTTATATTAAATTTAATGTGACAAAGATAATTTTAATTTTTTGTTGATAACTTTTTGTAAGATAAAATTTTTACATAACAACTATTTTATAAGACAGTGTAAACAATTTGTATAATTAATAAATATATAGTTTTTTCTAAATAATATTATTTTAGGAAATAAGAGTGTAACATTCCCAAAATATAGTTATAAACCATATAATAATAGTCACAAAAATAATAAGATAGAACAATTAGATACTAGTAAATAAAGTATTAACTTTACAATCATCCAAAATAACCATAAAAATTAAAACTTTATATACACAACAGGATACTCAAAACTATCTATAAGATTAAACTAAAAATAACTACTCGACAACATCTCTTCCGTCCAACGCTTGCTCCAGAAACACCTCATCTCCCTCTGCTCACACCTACAGGATGATCACTGTAGAAGAAAGAATACCACACATACAAAACACAAGCACGCAACAGGGTAAGCTAGTTTAAACAAAGATTAATCATATGTTCATTAACAAATTTTCATACAATCATACATATTCATTCACATCACACAAATTCTTCATACATGACATTACACTGACTTTGACTGTCTGGACTTAGAATGATTGCCGAGCTATGGTGGGTTGTGCACTCATGGTGGCTTCTATTGCTTTACAAAGTCGTTGCCAATGGGTTTCACCCTACCACACTCACGAGGTTAGTCTGTACCACGCCTTGGAGCATACTGGAAGGCCCCAAGACCAAGACCTCATGCTACTCCTCACAACATGGATCAATCCTCTCTACTTGAGAATGAAAGACCATTGGAGTTTCAGGATAACCCCCAAGACTGAGCTCCTGCATTCATTCTAAACATACTTGAACCTCAACAAGAGACTTCACTTTAGATTAAACATAGGGCACCACCATGTAACCTCTCATTGAGGATCATGGAATTACGTCCATCAATCATACTTTGAAATCACATACTTTTTTACTTTGGAACATAACTCATAACATGATCAATCATATACTATAAGACAAACTCAAACATACTTCATAATGCACTCAACAATTCATTCAGAACAACTTAAGACTAAAAAGAAAAGAGTGAACTAAAACCTGGACTATTCGCTCAGCACACTCTTTTGCATGGCGAATCTAGAGATTTCTCGTACAACGACTCACCTCGTTGTGCGAATAAACTCCCAGTGGTACCAAACCCCAAATCCTCGCATAACTCCACAAATTCGCTATGCAAAAGTCTAGATAGTGGTCCAAACCCCCCCCCCCCCCCAAACACTCGCTATGCGTCCCCTTTTGCTATTCGAATAAACTTGTCATTAATCCTAGACCAACACTAGGTGTTCAACGCCCAGATTCGCTATGCAAATCACTAGGAAGAGAGCAACCCTCTCCAACCATTCGCACAACAAACCAACTTGACGCGTGAATGCCCAGACAAAGAGCAAACCTCTCAAGCCATTCACACAGCGCACCAGTTCGTTGTGCGAATGCCCTAACAGAGAGCATCTCGCTAGGGTGACTCGCTGTGCGAATCTATTCGCTCAGCGAGTCTGCATAATCTGCATAACGAAAATCTGCAAAATTATGCAACTCAGACCCCAATTACTAATTCTATTAATTTTTCCCAACTTCTAACACTCCTAGATTGTGTTATATACCTAATTAGACTTGACTAAGTGATTCTAGACCTTTCTAACATCAATCTAAAGTGTTTATGGATCAATTCCTACTCTAGAACATCAAATTTATCAACTTGGGGACCCAATTCACAATCTACCACTTTGAACATGTTTTTTACCATTTTGATGATTCAAACAAGTCATATTTGACTTACCCAAACTGTCCCAACAAACCAATTGAGCTCTCAACTCCAATTTCTCATTTTCACTACCTTACTTCCTCTAAATTAGCTTTAAACTAAGACCAGTTGTTTTAATTCACAACCATTCACTACTAACACATATTTAACACTTCTCATGAATCTAAAACAGTCCAAATATCATTCAATTTAAATTTTCACAGTTCAAACATGCACATTCAAAACATCCACATTGCATACATGAATTCTAACATAGTCATCCAAGTTTCAACCCAATCCTTCTAATATTTACATAAACTTCACACATGCCAGAAAATAATTCAATAAATATAAAGAAAATCCAGCTTCCCTTACCTCATTCAAGCTCTACACAACTCACAAAACCCCGACTAAAACTTGCACCGCAAGAAAACTCAACAGAAACCTACAATTCACCGATTGGTGATAGAAAACAACTCTTAGAACCTAAATTAAGTTGAGAATTGAAGAGAGAAACTACTATACACATGCAGTAGAAACAATTGCATGATCAAGGTTCAAGAATGTACGGGAAAAAGAGGAAAATGACTTACCGACCCAGAATAAGAAATTGATCGGTCTAGATTGTTGCCCTTGACGCCAGGATCGTCTAGGCACTTCCTGATTGTCAATGGGAGACTCCAATTGTGAGAAAAGTTGAAGAGAAGGCAGAGAAAGGAAAGAAAACAATATTTTAGAGAGATGGTATGTATTTAGATAATAAATCGAGCTATAGAAATTTCTATTTATATTATAAGATTATTATAAAATAAAAATGCTCGTCTCATTATTTTAATACATCGATCTATTCTAATACTTTATTTTCTAAGTCCTTACAAAGAGTGCATTATATCTTTTTAAAATTTTATTTATTAAATAAGTCTAGAAATTACAAAAAGAAAAGATAAAATAAAAAATAAAAAAATAGTATAGAAAAAATTATTGCTTTAAATATAAATTATTTTTGTTTAATATATTTTTTTATATTTTATTATTAGCCTTGTATAATCAATATATACATAATATATATAATATATATTTTTAGATTCGTTTAATAATAATATAATACATTAATAATATATTTTAAAAAAATTAGTGTCTTAGCATTTAGTTTTTGTTTTAATCATATTAAAGTCAGAAGCATAATTCCAAGTTGGAAATAGTACAAATTGAATTCAATAAATATAAAATAAAATTTATAACAGTGTGATTTTTTATTTAAATATATATTTTAAACTTTTAAAATGAACTAAGTGCAGTTTTACATGAAGTTTTATTTATATATAATTTATGCTAATTTTTTATTATATAATATCAGTTGAATTTTAACATAATAAAAATATAAAAAAAGCTCAATAATAAAAATATCTATATAATTATATAATATAAAAATGATAAATATAATTTTTTTATAAAATTAATTGGAAGCACATAAAGTGCAGTAACTGAAAATCCTAAAGCGATAAAATTAAAAATAAAAAATATATTATAAAAATAGTTAATACTTTAAATATAAGTTATTATTTAATAATGTATTAAATGATCAAATAATTGAATATTATAAAAGAAAAAAATTAAGAATGAATTAGTATTAAAAATATCAATATTTACTTTAAAAGGCAACTAATTTTTTACACAATGTTTTAGCAATGCATATTATAAATTAAGTTGATTAACAAAAGAATTTCAATTTATACCTAATATAAATTTTAGAGATTCATATGAAGATTTTAGTTTTGAGAAACTAATACTATATACTACGAACTGAAATTATAATTTATTAGATATTAAATGATATATTTGAAATATAATTCTATTTTAACAATAAATTAATTAGAAATCATAAAATAAAAAATATAAAAATATGTTTCCGTGGGACAAATGAGTTTAAAAATAAAATATATGGTTAAAATATAAAATAACTTCTATAAATATATTGTAGCATAATAAATATAAATAAAATAAAATTAAGATTGTCAAATAATTAGAAAACTATTTTTTTTGAACTTATCAATAAAATAAACATTAATAATATATTAAATTTTCTAATATCTTTTTAATGTAAAAAAAAAACTTTAGAGATTGATATAAATAAACATTGTTAATATAATAATTTTCTAATATCTTTTTAATGTAAAAGAAATAAACTTTGGAGATTGATATAAATATTATGTATGCCACTTACAAAAATAGATAAGAAGTGTTGTTATTTAGAGGACACCTGTTATTAAAACAATACCAAGAAAAAATGAATGCATTTTTTTCTCTTAAAATGAAATATTAATGTATCTAACCTAACATTTTCTTCGAACAAAATATTGACAGAGTTATTTGTATTTTTTAAAAAACTGAGTTTAATTTTTTAAGGAGCATATTTCAACACTCGCATTTGACGTTCTTTCATTTGTTATGACCCATATATATAGCAGCATATAGTATTATTTTTTTATCACATCATCAGTGTTAAATAAATGTCAAAAGTCACTTATATATCAAGAGATTTTTCCCATTTTTTAATATGAGAGATTCAAGATCTACCACATTTTCATATTCTCAAAAACACTTTATATATATATATATATATATATATATATATATATATATATATATATATATATATATATATATATATATATATATATATATATTTTGTAAGAATCTAAAAATAGACTATTAGAATTTATAAGTGTCTTAAAATAATGAGATCGAGTATTTTAATTTTAAAATAATTTAGTAATATAAATAGAATTTTTTAAATTTGTCTCATTACTTAAAACACTAACTAATTCTCTAAAACTCTTTCTCCAAGATTACTTTCCCTTCTCTATAAAATCTAGCTCCTCAATCATTTGCTTAACAATCAGGAATTACCGAGGAGATCACAATTGAGTAATCTTCATTTATATCTGATCATTTTTTGGTTTGGAGCAAGTAAGTTCTGTTTTTTTTTTCTTTTCGTTTTTAGGTTGAGATCATGCATGATGATTTCTTCTTGCATGCGTCTTTCGATCTCTTCTTCTAGTTTCTTGTTGATAAGAGGTTTTAAGAACTCTCTTTGGTCACAATTATGTGTTTTGTAGGCATTTCTAGAGTTGTGCTTGAAGCAATATGTGGTGCGTTCTTAGAGCTTGGTAGTTCTCTTTGAGGTAAGGGAAGCAAGCTAGTTCTTGTTTTGTGTTGATTCAAGAATTTCTAGTATTATGGTGTGATTGATATATTTTGAATGTTTATGATAGAGATGTTAGTTAATGTAAATTGTTGTTGTGAAATTGTCCTTGATCACTTGATATTTGTGGAGCTTATATGATTATGTGCTAAACTCCAATTTATGATGATTTGTGTTGTTGACATGGTCTTAGTTGTGTTGAATTGGTTAAAAGTGGAGAAGAATTGAACTAGGATGAGTAGTAAATGTTTTTGGTTAAAAATAAGAGGTTTTGGGAATGTGAGCTTTGAATTAAAGGTTAAAATGATGAAGTTGAGTTTTAGAGTCTATTTAGAGGTGATTTAAGACTTGTTAGAGTTGTGAATGTGTTGAAATCTGATCTAGAAAGAGGTAGTAGTAAGTTAGTAGTGTTTTGGTTGATTTTTAAGTTCATTTTGGAGGCTTGGACTAGTGAGATTTTGAATTATAGGTTATGAGTCAAATTTGTCATTTTGGAGGGTGTTGGTAAGTCATTTCTGACTTGTCAAAGTCCCTAAGTTAATAAAAAATGAACTAGAACTTGTAGAATTCAACTTTGGTCTCTAAGGTGAGGTTTTAGTTGTTTTTAAGTTGAAATCTTGTTGTAAAACAGTTAAAAACTAGTTTAAGTTGGATTATACACGTTTGTTTAGTCCATAGTAGTTTAGAATCCAATTTAGAAGTGTTAGAAGTTGGTAAAAGTGTTTAGGATAGGTCAGAAGAGGAGTTTAATGGTGCAAATTATGCAGTTTTGGTGTTGCAGAATTATACAACAAGGTTGGGCGATTAAGAGGGGATCCTTGGCGAGTTTAGGAGAGTTTTGACAATGAGTTCCATAACGAGCCAACTCACTAGGCTTTGGAAGCTTGTTGTTCTGGCTCTCGTTGGGCAAGTAGAGGCTGCTTGTTGTGCAAGCCTATGTTTGCTGAGAACTTTGTTTCTAGCTCTGGACGAGTGGGTCTAAGTCATTTTAGGTGTTTTAGCTTTATTTCTTTTATATGCATGATTTTAAATGGTAATATGATTTATTGTATGATATGTGGTATGGTTTAGAACATGTGATTGAATGGAATGAGGTGCATAAGAGTTATAAGGAAAATTTTTAATGGTTGTATCAAAACACTAGTACAAAAACATTGTACAACGTCGAATATTTTGAGCCTTTTACGTCAAATTTGAGGTCGACGTCATATCGGGAGACATTAAATTGATATCGAATTTTAAAAATTCGACGTTAAATTAACGTCGAATTTTAAAAATTCGACGTTATATTAACGTCGAATTTTGTCAATATACGATGTTAATCAATTTTTTTTTTGTTTTTTTAATTAATTGTGATTTTTTTTACAATTCTACGAAACCTGAAAAGCAGAAAAACAACAAAATTTCCGTTTTTTGTATTTTATAAACCATGAACTATGAACGTGTAGTGTAGTATCAATAACAAACAACAATAACCAACAACAAACAAGTTCAATCAAACAACAACAACAAACAAGTTCAACCAAACAACAACAACAAACAAGTTCAACAAAAAAACAACAACCAAGTTCAACAAATAAGTTCTTCAAAACGAAAACGAAAACTAATCTTCTAAAGGTGGGTTCGTTAGTATAAAGTGTCGTCACCAGTGAGAGAGAAAGCAAAATGCGCCTATGAAGGACACAAACACTAAAATAATCGGTCAAAACAAACGAAAATCATACATAAAGTAGTTAATTAACATGCAATTGTATCAAATGAAAGAAAGATTACATGTGAGGGTCGTCAAACTTCGTTCGAGAAAAGTTTGACAAGAGAAGAAGGTCCCGCGCGCTAAGATAAAGTGAATGAATTCGCAATATCCCGCTCAAATTTTTATTGAATTCACTAACCTTTTGACATCCAACGCTGGGACATTCGACGTTTTATATCCTTTTACGTCGAATTACAATTCTAAACGACATCTAATAATTGCATTTATTTACAAAAATGTCACTAGTAATTTTTAATGTTTGCTATTGAGTGGTTCGACGTTGAACTCGTGATGTTATACGCTGTTTTTGCACTAATGAAGTATTGTTGGTATGAATGCAATGAGCTCTCTTGGGAGTTATCTTGACACTCTAATGATCATTAATTCTCAATTAGAGAAGATTGATACATGTAGTGAGAGAGTAGTAGGAGGTCTTAGTCTAGGTACTTCTAGTATGGCTTAAGACACAATATAGATTAACCTTGTGAGTGTGGTAGGGTGAAACCCATTGGTAATGACTATATAGAGTAGTAGAGACTAGCACAAATGCATAACCGCCATAGCTCGACATTCATACTAAATTTGGATAGTTCAAGTCTAGGTCAAAGGCATGATTATTATGTTTGAATTATTTTGTGTGAAACATGCTATACGTTTGAAGTTTGATATGATATGATTGATTTTGTATCACTAGCTTACCCTTTTTATTTGCTCTTATGTTTTTGTGTTTTCTTTGGCTCATGTGCTTAGGTTATGATTATTTGGTGGGTGTGAGTAAAGGGAGATGATATCTTAGTAGAACAAGCGTTGGAAAAAGATGGAGCTAATGTTTAGTTTTCTTGTAGATCTAATGTTTTGTATGTAGTTTTGTTTTAAAAAAGTTGTATATAAAGTCTAATTTATAGTTATATTAGATTATTGTAAGCTTTATATTTCTTCATCTTGTTAACTATTCTATCTTATTAAATGTGTGATAGTTCTTCTATAATATAAATAGTATTTATACTATGTGAATGAGATGTTATATATATATATATATATATATATATATATATATATATATATATATATATATATTATTACTAGTTTTTAAAATGAAACATTTGGAGTGTCATTGTCAACATTCTTGGAAACATATGACTAATTAGGTATGAATCCTTAATTGATTCATTTTCATTTACTCCCTCCACCACCACAGGTTGCTTCCTACACCTCTCCAATTTTTTTATTTTCAAAACTGACCTTTTTAAATATTTATTTTTTACTTTTACCTGTTTTAATCTAAAACCCTAATCTAATCACATTCCCTTTCACTCTTCACTGTCGCACGTAAGACCCGCGAAATTCAAATGTAATAAGAGAATGATGCTGATATTGCTAAATGTTTTCTTTTTATGAGAAAGCGTGTTTTTGCAAGATGTTGCGTAACTCAATTGGTAAAAGCTCTTTGTGGGAGTCGGTGGTTTTGTGTTCAAACCCTGCTAGGTCCTGGATTTTATTTTCCTATAAAAGCAAGGATTAGTGGGAGGTTTCAGGTTAGCTTAGATAAGAGGACCAGAGAATTCTTTTTAGTGAACTTTGGTTAGGATGGTGAGAGAGTGAGAAAGAGAAGGAAAAATTTGGATTGTGTTGTAGAAGCGCGAAAAGGTCAAACCACTCGATGGTTTAAAAGGTATGGGAAGCTAATCCTACTTGAATTATAATTATTGAATTTGTTGTGTGTTATTGTATGTTGGGGAATTTTGTAAGAATTTATCGAGGGGATTGTGTACAAATGTAAGTTGAACATGGGTCTATATAATTATTATCTACATGCATCAAAACTAGAACAATAGGAATAAATATTTGTTGGCCATGCGGTATCTTATAATTAAGGTTTTGTACTACTAATTAAATTGACACTGAACAATTTGGTAATTTCAATTTGTTCTCTGCTGCTGCTCATTTTATTTGACGCTAAGATTCTGGTTGGGTTAGACTATGGTTTACCAATGTGTCTCGTTCATGGATGCCAAACCTATTATAATTCATGTTATTGTGCTTATAATATTATATTGTTATGTTAAAAATATGGTTTTAAATCTGGTTAGATGTTGGGATGATTATGTAACCAAATCCACGTTGGCTTTGGAAGGAAATATGATGTAATGAATTAGAAAAGTAGCTTTGAATTATACTGTTGAGATGGGATACTTTTCATTCTTTTGCGGTGCAGCCATTGTGGCTCTCAAATCCACGCTTGCTGTTTTTGCTACAACTGCATTAGAAAATCTTCCTGTATTAGGCTGTTTTGATTGCTGTTACTGTACCAGAAATTTACTGTTTTAACATTAAAATGCATTATTGTATTAATTGGTTAAATCTTCTTTAATATATAATTGTATGATTGGTGCATTATGTTATGCATATATTATATTTATTACGTTATATATTAGTATGCTAAGATATGTTTTCGTTTGAGATCTTGGGTATAAAATATTACAATATAATATATATTATAAAGTTACTGTAAACTTTTCTTTTGGAAGATTAAGGATAACGTTGATAAAATAACGATGATATTAGAAAGAAGAATGATTTTGGGTGAAAAGAAAAGAAAAAGAAAATAGATAAACAAAAGAGTCGAAATAAGCATTTAATAAAGTAATTGAATTACAATTTAGCTTGCTGATGGGTTTAATTATAATTTTAATCTATTATTAGAATGAGGCTTATGTGAGATTGACATTAAAATATGGATGATATTTTGTCATCTATTGTTTGAGTACCTTGTATAAAGGGTTATACTGGACTTATGTGAGACTTATATATTGATAAGTGAATGATAAAAATGTATTATGTTTATAAGCTTGGAAAACTATAGGTGGTATGGTTGGGTACAAAAGACAAATTAAGGTCCTTCTGGATGATGTTGAGAATTTATAGTGACGATGTGTTTGGAGATATTGTTGATAGGATAACGTTGATGGTATAATCATGATAGGGTTAATGATGATACTAATGAATGGTGGGTGTAAAAATGATTTCTTAATAAGGATATTGTTGTAGATGATTGATTTGTTATTAAGGTGTGCTTGTTTTCTATATACATATTTTATTGTTATTAGTTGTGCTATGATAGCTTATCCATATTTGTTTGTGTTGTGGTTGTATGTGTTTTGCGATGATCGTATGACCTTTGGTTATATGGGAGCAGGGAATGTTACAGATGCTTTAAATGCATGATAATGCTATAAATTTTAGAAACAATGTAATGGGGTTTATTAATTTCGATATTATATAAGTGGATTTCCGCAATGATTTATGATTTTAAAAATTTTAATTTTTACTCGTAATTGGGACATCCCAAAAGAAATCGGGATCTTACACTGCAACCCCACACCCCCACACACAAGAACTTTCTCTTCTTCCTCTCTTTGTATTTCTCGGTTTCCCTTTTTCAGTATTGCATCCCCACACCTCCACATCCTCACAAAAACTTTATTTTTTCCTTTCACTCTCTTCTTCCTCTCCTCCTAATACTTTTCTTATTTGTGATTTTCGTTTCCTCCTCCATTTCCGATGCTTCCATTGTAACTCGGTTGGCTCCATAGATGGTTGGTTCGCGAAGAAGAGTGTGGTTCGTGGTTGATTTCGTCCCAAAAATGTTGGTATTTATGTGCTGTTGTTTGAAAAACGTAGAAGAAGTCAAATGTGAAAACTTGAACGGATATGGGCGAAGGCTTGAACAAATATGGGAGATCCGTTCGGCCTTCAACGGATCTTGATTTCCGTCGACGGATGTCAAGATCTGTTGAAGGCCCAACGAATCTCACATATCCATTTAGGCCTTCGCGTTTGGCTTCTTTTATTTTATTTTTAGTTAATTTTATTTTTTTTGTATAAAGTTTTATGTGTAGTATATAATTTTAGATTGAGTTATTTATTAATTTATTTATAATTATTTAATTTATTTAAAATTTGTTTTATATAAAAAGAATTGTTCAAAAGCCAAACGAGTCTTAGTTTTCATTGACGAATGTTAAATCCATTAAAGACCAAATAGATCACTCATATTTGTTGATATGCAAGATGAGAATGAAGAGATATAGTGAATGACTCTCTTTTCATTTAAATATGATATGGGTTTAGGTCTACTCGCATTAAAAAAAAAAAAGAAGCATGATTAAAAAATATTTTCAATGTAAGAAATTAATATAAATAAATAGAGAAATTATAGAAACACGCTTACTGTGTGCGTTTGTTTCAGCAGACGGATTTATAAAGACAAAAGAGTGTGAGGAAAGTTAGAGAAACCATAGAATTAAAACACGAAAAAACGAGAAACTTTCTCACTTTAAACTTTCTTTTCACATCAAGATTGCAATTAGCAGTAACTTATTATTTTTTATATAAAATGATATATTAATTATTTTTTAATACATATATATATATATATATATATATATTATATATTTTATATTATAATAAATATAAATAATTAAAATAATAAATAATTTAAAATTTGATATTTATTGAATACATTTTAATTTGTTATTATAAATATTATTTTTTTAAAAAAAACTATAATATTTTTTCTTTATGTAAATTGTAATTGTAATTGTAATTTATGCTTTTGAAACTTTCTTAATTATAATATTCATTAAAAAAATTATTTATCTTATCCATCTTATCTTCCACAAACTTTTTTCTCAGATCTATTCAAAATACATCATCATTTTCTTAATCTAAACAATTTAACCTTCACCTGAAATCCAATAGCCCAAATTCATGCTCCATCCAAACAATATAAAAAAGTTATAGCGTTTGAACAAAAATGAAATTCTAAGAAAGAAAATGTGAAGTTGGATCAAACTAAAGGAAAACGATTTTTTTTTACTATTATTTCCGGCATCCAATCAAAATTTTCCATGCATCCCAGCTTTCAGATTTTATTATCTGGAAGACAATAAATCAATTCTGGAAATATTTTCCGGAATACTATCACCACTTTTCTGATAAGTACTGGCCAACTTCCATTCTGAAAAAAAAAAAATTCAAAAGCTTTGATGGGAGTGCAGGGAACAGTAGCAAAAATATTTAGAGCTAAGCCCAAATGAAATCATATAAGGAACAAGGAAACTTTCTTTCTACACCCCATAATTTTATCTGTAACTCCATAAATATTGAAATCTCCCCATACAATATGGAACTTTAAAAAGTACAGCAGATTAAATAATCTAGAACAGTAATATGAAAAATTTGGAAACAATATTTAATTTCAGATTAGATAATTTAGAATTCCTTTTTTTATAAAAGAAAAACGTATAAAGAATATTTAAAACTCAAGTGACTTACATTCTAAATTCGGAACCGAAATAGCATAATCCATAAGTTATTTTCTTATTGAGAAAGAGATTTTTCTGTTTGTATAATTTTACAAATCCAAAAATATTTTTTACGCAATTGAAATGCAAGAGATTATGCTTATATAGGTGATAACTCTTCCAGAATAGGCTAGATGCCACGTATTGTTGATTAATTTCTTAGAATATTTTCTAAGCATATATCTTAATTTTTAATTTCTTAGAATATTTTCTAAGCATATATGTAGTTTTATGTTTTTCAATTTAAATTTTATACTCGGATCTCTATGACATTATTGGATTCTCTAGGCTTGCATGTGCCAATAAGACAACTATATGATGGAGAATAGCAAAGCAAGCATAGGCCCTTGTTAGCCCACCAAAATTTGGTGGGTTGGTTTAGGTTCGTTTTTTTAATTTGATAGCTTCTTTTGGTTTATCTCGCTTAACATGTTAAATTGGAACGTCAGAGACTAGATAAAATACATAAAATACGTTAGGTACCAGCTTTTTTTTTAATTCAAAATTAAAACTAAAAGTTATATTATATTATTTGAGGATAAAAAATACAATAATGTAATTAAACATTAAAACTTAAAAATTAAGTTTCAATTATTAGTTATAATAAAATAATTTAATTTGTAAAAGTAATAATTATTTAAATTTATCAAATTAGAGAAATTAATTAATAAATTAATTTTTTTAAAATATTTAGATGACCAAATATACTTATATATATAATATAAATTTTTTAAATATAATATTTAAAAAAATTGACATATATATGAATGTGTTGTCAGAGGCATATTTATGAATAATGTAACAAAGAATCTACCAACAGAATCTTCCTCCCATTCTGAAAGGTCCATTTTAGAGTGAACGAAAGATAGACCAAGAAATTAGTAGATAGAAGATGTTAAAGCTCATAAGAAGCTACAAGGATTTCTCTTCTTCTTTTTATGGAGATTTCCTTTTACTAGCTCATATTTTATGCTCCTCGATAAAAACGAAAATCTTTATTTTGTCTTTGTGATTTATAAAGAAGTAACTTTTGGACCTTTAAACTTTTTCGATGTCCAGATTATGTAATTCAGAAGTCATGGTTAAAAATCGAAAAATGTAAGATCTAAAAAAGTAACTTTTAAGTTTAGTAGAATAAAAGTTCTTATTAATATTATTAAAGTTATTTATAATCAAATTGTACTTCAGTTTATTAGAATTTGCTAGAAAGAAAAGTTATAAACTCAACTCTTGCCTAGAATATTTGGTATATGAATTAATTAAATGAGATTATGAGAATTGAATCAATTTAATTAGAATTTAAAGCGGACAGACTATTATGTAACTCTTATTTTATGGTGCACCAAAGTTACACTGAATAGAAAAGAGAACAATAAAGTAAGGGGGAATTATCCAGTTTGCTTTTGTTTAGAGATATTTTGTGCATATTCTTATTCCTTGGTGCAAGGTCTATATTTTATAATTACAATGAATTTTTCTATATGTATATATAAATTGGTAGGTATTTTTATCTATATCAAATTGTAGTCAATGGTTTTTAAGTGTAGTAAATATGCAGACAAAAGATAATAAAATTTAGGAATAAAACTTTTCTTAGCATATCTATTATTCTTAAAGATTTATATGTAGTGTATTATATAATAGTTTCCTAGAATACAACAAGAACTTTCCAAAAATATCTAAAGATATCAAAACTAGCAAAGAATTCTAAAATTAGTAAAATAATAAACTTAGGATGTTGTAAGAAAGAGAATAAAGAAGGAAGAAAATAAGAGAATAAAAGAATGAGAAAAAGTGTGTTTTGGAGAATGCACTTCACTCTATTTATAAAGTTTGTGAACCCGCCCAAAACCCATGATGCGTAGAAGAATCCCATACAAGGTTGCTGGTCAAAACTTCTTTCAACAAAGAAAAAGGAACATTGAGAAAATCTTATGCCTTAACTTGCGGAAGAACCTTACGAGTTTTGAGGAAAATTGTTCACAGGAATGAAATCCCGAGCCTTGCGGAGAAACTACATTCACCGGGTAAGGTTCATAAAGCAACTGGCTTTGGTAATATAAACAGGTTTTACAATAGTCCCCACATATTGAAAAAGACGAGAAAGAAAGAAAAGAAGAAATTTTCTGAGTTTTGTAAGATGTAATGCACCAGAGTTGGTATAATAAGCTATATGAACTAGTCATAGATCGAGAAACTTAACACAGGTTTTAGTTGGTTTAAAGAGTTTTGTTCATTAATACAAGGAGTCATTCAATCAAGGGTGAGGAATTACAATGAGTTTGATAACCTTAGATTCTAAATGCTAGAGATGAGTTTATAATTACCATAAAGAGTACTTCCAAGAACACTAAAGTAAAATAAATATAACTTATAGCGAGTTAAAGGTAGTACAATAGAGGAAGAGTAGCCAAGTTCAATCCCAACATCCTAATCAACATCACTTATTTTACCATTCAATCAAACTCATTTTAAATCTGTCAAACTTTTATCACAATTTCATTTACAAACTTGAATAAATCATAGATTATTGCTTTATCAAACCAAATCCCTATGGATACCACCTTGTTTTACTATAATTGAACTAATGCACTTACTAGAAAAATTAGATTCAAACTGGATAGTCAACACCATTATTGTGTGAATAGACATTTTTATCCTCATTCCATGATCCATTAGTGAAACCAATGAGTATTCCTATATTCACAAATTACATTAATTTAATTACTTTAAGCATGCTTATTGTTAGAGAATAATACACTTGTCAAATGAGTTTAGGAATTATATATGTTTTGCATAGTCACTAGTGCAGGAAAGCCTTTTTACGTCGATTAAAAGGAATTTTCTATAATAATTCAAGAATTGGTATATGTTAGCAAAATGATGAAGATAAAGTTTTGATGATGCCAAATCAAGTCAAGAACAATCAAGAATCATGAAGATATATTTTGAAGACTTGTATCATAGCTTAAAGCTTTTGTAATAATTGTTATTTGATGTTTAGAACTTAAGAAATTAGTGGTTTTTGATTATGTATAAAATAGAGATGTAAAAATGAATTTAGAGTCAAAACAACATCAGAGTTAATCGATTAACCAGGGGAGTTAATCGATTAACTAGGAGAGTTAATCGATTAACGTTAATCGATTAACTAGGATGACCGTTTGAAAAACTAGCCGTTTTTTAGCTGTTGGACTATCCGTTGGGGAGTTAATCGATTAACCACTTAAGTTAATCGATTAACACTGTCAGAAAGGCTGAAAACGAAAAATGGAAGAGCCTTTGCTTGAGTCTATACGTAGACTCCCATTTTCTCTCAACAACAACTCTTCCCTTATGCTCTAGAACTCAGAAACTCTTGAGAATTGTGAGCTATTGTTCGGCTAAGGAAACTTTTGTCTGTGGAGCTGGTGAAGTGCTGCTACGGTGACAGAGGAATAGCTGGTTCATCCTTGGTGTGTCTAAGGAAGTGTTCGGAAGAGGAAGTCATCATTCGTGAAGTATTCGAAGGAAGTGTTTCATCCTTTGTGAAGATTCAAAGGAGGTGTAGGTTCATCTCTTGTGGCATCAAGAGAGGTGTTTTCTAAACTTTTACAAATTGTATCTTTGTGATTGTAGTTTGTAATTGTTTTTGTGATTAGTGAATTGTTTATCTTGTTTTGAGATAAGCGACTGGACGTAGGATTGGTAAGATCCGAACTAGGATAAAATCATCTGTGCAAATTTCTCTCAACCTTACTCTATTTACTTGTTATTATTAATTGCTAAGTAAGTTTAATTGAGTAGAAATTTTAAAGGCACACGTTTTTGTTAAGAACCAATTCACCCCCCCTCTTGGTTTGTTGTTCCATGCTAACCATTCTGCTGCAGCCACTCTGACAGTATAGATACAAACGAGTATAGAAAGTTTCACTTTTTATACCTTTTCTAGAACTGATGTAGAAAGTCCATATTCTAAACTTTTTTCTAGCCACAATCGGACATAAAAAAGTATCACCTCCTCACAACTCACATGATTCCTTTTGCTTGTATTCTCACATTCTTCACCCCCAAAGTACTCCATTAACTCATCATCGCTATCCAGTCCATTCAAATTCATGTAATTCTCAAAGGATTATGTAATAATCCTCCCTTAGCTATACATCTATTAGGTTTTGTGTCTTAAGGAAAAGATTCATGAAATGCTCATGAGTTGTCCTATGAAGAGCTTCCTCAAAATGTAACATTGTTGTATCAAACCAACAATTTGAAGTGACACACTCCTTTTGTTCTCATCCTCATCTTGTAGTGACTAATAATGAAGTTGATTCAGACTCAAACTACTAATCCCATTTAGAAAAAACCTCTCCCATATGCTCAAATACAGTTTCCCTTTTTTAGGGCTTAACCTTTGGTATCACTAAAATCCAAGTGAGGATAAAAAGCCAAAATGCTCAGTTGGTGACACTGTCGAAATGAGAAAAATTAATGGGATTTAAGTTATGTGTTGAAGAAGACGAAGAATGGAAGAGCGAAGAAATGCCTATAAAGCTTCCAATTTTGATCAGCCTCACACGCAATGGCCTTAGCTTGGCAGGGATAGTCAAAGGAAGAAACGGTTCAGTTTAGAGAAGTACGAAAACAGTGGAGGCGAAGGTGAAAGACGTTGAGGAAGTTAGGGTTTAGATACTAAGAACAAGAGGAAGGAGAAGAAAGAAGAGAATATGAGTTAAAGATACGAGATTTTAGATCGTTATGTGTATCTATGTTTAAAAAAAAAATTAAAAAACTACTTTTTATACTGTTATAACTATAATCAATATAAACAATTTTTCTTTCTTTTATTATAAAAATATTACTTATTCTTTTTATATTGATTATAACTAAATTGATATATATTTTTTTATTACAAAAATATCATTACGTCAACTTTTTATATCAATATAAAAAGTAATAAAAAAAATAATATAAAGTGTTATTTTATTTTTAATTTTGACACTGTATTATTTATTATAATGGATAGAATACAACGATGTAATAAGTGGTTATAAAATGTTACTTTCACAATAATGAGTGAGTTATATATATATATTATGTATGTTTTTAAATGCTTAGAACGACTCTCTCTTTCTTACGAAACAAAATCAAGTTGTGTGATTATTAATAATAGCCTTCAATTCATAAATAAATAATTATGAAATAGTAATATTTTTATAATTTGAATAGGATAAAAAGATTAAGAAAAATGAAAACCGCACAGACACTCATTAATGAAGTTGGGTGGCATGGCATGAGAGTGAGTCACCGGACGGAGGTAGTTGGCGGAGAAGAGCGGCACCGTGAGAAGTATTACATCCATCTTCTCAATTCTGTGTTAACAGTGAATGCGAATGTGAACACAGCCTTAGTATTTTGAAGACTGCAGTGTAATTAAAAAAATAATTAAAAGATCCAAAATACCCTTCCGAATGCCCATCAGTTGAGGGTATTTTGGATTTTTCAAGTTTCTAAATCCCCAACAGATATCTTTACTGAATTAGAAATGATTAGAGAATACTTTTGCACAGTGAGGTATAGAAAAGTTGTATTAATTAGTGTGGCTTTGTTAGCTTCTAAGTTTGGTTTGCATGATTGTGACGTAGATGCAATTGTACTTGATGATTCCACTCAAAAATTGAATAATTTGCATCACTCATTTACGTGAAGAAACAAATCACTGCAATTGCTGTGACACTTAGAAATTTTTTCTAAAATGGCGCTCTTCACATAACACTTTCCTCAAATAGGCCCTCCTGAGCTTTATTTTCTCGATTAACATTCTCTACTGTTTATGGTGGGAATCCGATTCTTGGAAAACTTCAATTCTTACATCTGTTTTACTTTTCTGGTTATAAAAATTCTCTTATAATTTGGTTTTAAGAGAACTAAATTTCGGTAAGGAAAATACAACAAAAATTGCAGATCAATTAACATTTGGATATTTGAAAGCCAAATTCTGACTTGTGATAGGGTTCTAATTTTTCAAACCTCCAATGCGACAAAAAAGAATTAACAAACACTTTTGTTCTCTGTAAATTTTAGTAATAATTCAATATTTTTTTTATATGAAGCCTTTTATATTTCTTAAAAAGATAAAATATAATTCTTCTATTAAATTAACATTAATAGTGTTGGGTGATGAAGTGACATATGCTAATTCAATCATTTATTCTTTTTAGATATTTATTGTCTAATTTTAAAAGTAAAATAAAAGAAATAAACGTTAATTATTTTATTAGTAAATATTAATTGTTAGTATTATGTTTATGATTAAAACAGAAAAGTATCTTGTTAAGAATATAAGAATCACATTGAGTTAAAAAAGCATTAAATCATTACACTAAATATAAGGATAAAAATGTTATTAAACTTAAAACAAATACAAAAACCATAGACGAAAGGTGGAAAATTGAGTCTCTATGGGAAATTAAATTTCAAATAGGTCTTATTGGAGTTTTTTATTTTTTATTTTTTATGAAAGGAGTGCCATGTGCTTAAAAAAAAAAGAAATTTGAGACTTAAGGTGTAAAAGTACTATTGATGATGGTATGAGCATGGCATTGAGTGAGAAAGTGGTGGTTGGTTTAAGAAAGGGATTTGCACTAATGAGCCTATTGGTCTCTAGTGCCATAGTGCGAAATGTGATGAAAAATATGAGTCCATGTTAACCGAAAAGGCTATTATAATGTCCTAGAATTTGTAATATACCAGAAAAGGTTAAACATCCGAAGATTGTTTTCTGTGCTGTACCAAAATTTTGCTTCAAGTTTAGGCTTTGTGACATCACCAAATTTGGTGTAGTTTTTAACAAGCATTCAATTTAATATATCATGATGACCACCAAGATGTAGAGATTTATTTAGATGAATATTTGGTTTTATTTTCTTACACTGAACAAATACTTGTTATCTCGTTTGATTTTCTCGAACCTTTATTTTTATTTTTACTTTTGGTTTAAAACAGGGAGTAGAAAGTGTGGAAGAAGAAAAAGAAATTAAACGTGAAATTGTTTTGATCAAAAGAATTGGAAAATGATCATATATAAATAAAATTTTGTGAGTAATTTAATCAATATGAGAAAATAAAATAAAAAGCTGTAAATTGGCAAAGTGCTTGTGTTAATAACAAAATATGATTAAATGTTTAAATAAAGATTATTGGTCTGGGATGAAACAATGTGTTTTGAGTCTATGGGTTTCTATAAAGTAATTGTTGATTATTTCTGAAACGTGTTTCGTAATTTTGTAAAATAATTTAAAATAAAAAATAACTTCAAAATATAAATTAAAGTTAAATAAATTTTAAAGAGTGATTTTGTAAATAAGTGTTAGACGAGACGCGTCTTATATTATGTGCTTTTTTTCATAATTTAATGTCTTTTAGACAATTTTTGTGTGTGTTCTCACTGTATTGGGATGAACACTTCATCAAAATTATGAGATTTTGGACTTTTACTCTAATAGTCTCTTCTGCTGTGTTTGGACTGGGGTAGTACTGTTCACGAAAATAGAGGAGCGAGAATAAATGTTGTTTGGATAAGTGAATTTACAATTATAAGCGTTGATTTTTAAGTAATCCACCGGCAAAAGTGGAAAGCCACATCACCCAAATAATATTTGTATAGGTAAGGGTTGAGGTCCGTGTTCAAAACATTTCAAGATGTCTTGAAGATCAAAGGAATTTTATGTCCGAGTTTAAAACATTTCAATATGTCTTGAAGATCAAAGGAATTTTATGATAATATAAGTGTATATTTATACTCACATTTATGTTTTAAAATTTATGATTGATTTGAAAAGAATTTGTGACAATTGAATTTATTGAGTTTGAGAATTAAAGATGCTTAAAATGTGATTCTTAGTTGCATAAATTATTTTGGATGTTCTAATGTTTATTTGTGCAACTGAAGTTAGAATTTTATTAATTTAAAAGCATGAAATTGAATGGTCAAAGCTAATCCAATCTGGTCAACTAGGGAGCCTATGCAATTTTGAAAAGAAAGAAATGGCTAAAGTGCAATAGAGGAAAATTCTGGACTTTTGTGCAATTTTAAATAAAATAAAAAGGATATAAGATAAAAGATCTTGTCAACATTATTTCAAAGTCCAAACCCAATCAAGCCCTATATAAAAAAACCTAGGGGAGACAAAAATCACACTTCATTCATTCTCTCAGACTCCTTCCACTGGAAGCAAGCATCCACCACTCCTCTCACTTTTATTTCATCATGTGTTTCACTCCATTCATGGAGGGCTAAGCTTCTAGGGATATTCCACTATAATTTCATTATGGATTCTGAGGTTAAGTTGAATTAATGCAATTGTTTCTTTTGATTATTGATTTGAGTTATTCTCTTTCAATGTCTTTCATCTATCAATCATATTAAAAGTAATGATTTTTGCATCATATGGTGTTTGAATCTACATGCATATTGATCATATGAGTTCAAGGGTTTCTAGGTTTGGTTGAGAATCTACATTGATTAAATTTAGGAACTTTCATATGATTAAATGAGTTTTTGCTACTAATTGAGAATGTACTTTGATTGGTGGTAATAATTTCAACTATAATTAATTGAGAATTTACTTTGATTAATTAGCTTTTAATTTGGTTAGGAGATTTAAGAATAAACATGACTTAAACATAATAGAATTTGATTGAGAATGTACTTTGGTTGAATTTATTGTGAATAATCTAGAAATGTCTTGCATTTGATTGAGAATCTACTTTGGTTAACTACATGATCACCCTCAAATTAATTAAGAATGTACTTTAATTAATTTGAAACTTAAACAATAATCAATTGAACAATGATATGTGGATAACCGATGATGAATCTATCTTGGAAAAGCAGTGGAATTAGCCTATTTTCATCATAATTGTTTTTAAGTTTCCTCTTTGTTCTTCAAACATTCTTCAAATATTACTTCTATTAGCATAGTTTCTCACTTTTATTCTTGATCATTGCATTGCATTCATAAGATTCAAATATATAAAAGCAATTTCGTATTCGTTGGGAGACGACTCAGGGTTACTTTAACCCTATCTACTTTCTTGAATACTAATTGTCAATACTGAAGTTGCCTTGAAAAGTAGTATTAATTTGATAGCTTCAACGACAACGTATCATCTTCCATAATCTAAGTTATGTTGTTCTCTCTATTCTCCTTGTCTTAGCTGTAGGGAATGCTCAAGTCAGTTATTTACTCAATAATTCTTGTAATAAAGATGAGTAATCAAAGTTAATTACCTGACCTGTCCTTTTAGACATATATTGATAAATATTATATCGAGCTTACCATTAGGTTTGACCCCTTTATTACCAATAAATGACATTATTCATATTAATTGTCAATCAATGACTATTATTTTCATTAAATGTCCATTAATAGTTCTTATTGCTCGGATTAATTTTCAGACCGATTGGTCATTTTCTTATTGGATGGTCAGCCGCTCGATCCTTGATTGACCGGGTAGTCCTACAGTACATAAGCTCCCCAAGCCTAAGCAAGCTCTTTATTGGAATATGTGCGTAAGGATTATTGTGAGCTTGAGAGAGGTCATTCAAGTTGTATTAGGGAGTCTGTTTTCGATGCACTTTAAGTTTTCATTTCTCTCTACACCAAGCGGCAGATTCTAGGAGTTCCCTTAGAACGTTTCCTAGGTCGAAGAGACTCGGGTAAGAGTTCACGAAGAACTTCCTTACCGAGTGGCGGACTCTAGGAGTTCACTTAAAACGTTCCATAGGTTGAAGAGACTTGGGTGAGAGTTCACAAAGAACGTTCATCACCGAGCAGCGAACTCTAGGAGTTCACTTAGAACGTTCCCAAGTCAAAGAGACTCGGGTGAGAGTTCATGAAGAACGTTCCTCACCAAGCGGCGAACTATAGAAGTTCGCTTAAAATGTTCCCTAGGTCGAAGAAACTTGAGTGAGTGTTCACAAAGAACTTTCCTCACTAAGTCGTAAGCTTTAGGTTGGCTAAGTGATTTGTATGCAGGGTCCTCTCATCTACACTGAAGACAAATAACAATTCGAATTTGAACAGTCAAAAAAATGTAGACAATCAAATTAACACATTTATGACGTTAAACGGTTAATATTAAGCTAATTCAGGGGTCTTCCGTTGAACGTTTGAAGACCAAAAATGAGAAATCCATATTAAGATATGCCATGGCTGAGACATTAGTGCTTAATGCCTTGTGACCTATAGATTAATAAGGACGTTAACCATGACAATATATATAGACACCGCTGAGGATACGCTAAACAAGGGTTGATGTGTCCCGTTAAGGCTCGAACGATAGCCAAGTCATTGGGGCCTAACAAGGATGAACATATGAGGTCCATCAAACCGATCAGGATCAAAATTTTATGAAAATAATGTTTTTACATGTGTAAGCGATGTCACCAATTCTTTTTCAGCCAATGTCAAATTCAATCATTGAAATTGATCTTGAAGTCATCTCTTAAAGTTTATCATTTGATTTATAGTGGCAAGCTTTCACGACTTTTTGTGAAGTTTTCCTTTGCTATCTTAATATTCCATCAGCTCTGTCTTTGAGAGCGAGTTGTAATTTCACAGATAGTTTGTGCAGCAGTTAATATTCTTGGACAACACTTATCATTTTCTTAGTACCAACTTGGCCTCCAATTTCTACTTTAGCTTGAGAGTCTTCTGAACAATATACAGAAGATGAAGAATCCAACTAATGGAAAGGAAGGTTAGCAAAAAAAGATGAGAAATTCTTCTTTTCTGAACTACCAGATGAAGGAACAAGGCTCTGATCATAACTGAACGTATCAAAATTTGTGAAGGAACTACGATCAATATTTGTAGATCCGGTAATGACACCTATCCTCGACCATTTACCTTGGCATGTTCTTCTATTCGCTGATAACTTAGTTGCATCAAAATTAGTTCTAGAATGACCACCAAAAGCATGTGACCATGTAAGGCAGGAAGGCTAGGCCGGCAAGACAACTGCTTGCAAAAGCGTTGGTATTATTAATATTCTTTGTGGTGGCAGCAGGCTTGGACACATCAAGCAACAAAGACTCTATTGGGAATGCATTATGAGGATGAAAATTGGGAATGCATTATGAGAATGAGAAATCGATTCATGAAGATTTGGAGACATCTATGGAAGATGAACCTAGACTCTTTCTCTTGGGGCATCTTAAGTCATCATGAAGATTTAATAAAGTAAGAATAAATTTGGGCCATGTATTTTGGGCCAAGTAGTCTAGATTTTATTTGGGCTTTGTATTTTGGGCCAAGTAGTCTAGATTTTATTTCGACTTTGTACTATGGGCCTAGTAGTGTAGGACTTCAATTGTGCCTTGTATTTTGGGCCAAGTAGAATAGTATTTTGACCAAACAAGTCAACAAAGGGTCAAGGCCCAAAGTTGACTATGCTTGGACCTCCAAAATGGGTGTGTTGACCAAGGGGTCAACATTTTGGCTAAGCTTGGAGAACAAGAGAGAAGAATTTCCTCCTAGACATGTGGAAGCTTCCCATTGGAGATTTTTCCTCCTAGCTAGTGGCCATTTGTCACTCTAGGAATGGAGAGTTTTTCCAAAGTTAGTGGCCACATGTCACTCTCTCATTTGAGAGGATTTTGGCCACTTGTCTCCCTCCTATTGGAGAGGATTTCTCCTTGCTCTTCAAGCCAACCAAGGTGACTCTTTTAGGTTAAAGTTTCATCTCATTTTGAGACACCTTAGGCTCTAAATAGAGGTGATCTCCATCATGTAATCACCTTTGATTTAGAGTAAAGTTATGCTGCCATTTTTTTGCCATACTACTCTTTTAAGGTTATCCTAAGCTAGAGAAACCCAAGTGGCCTCCTCTAGCCACCTTCCTCTAAGAGTTGGTCCAACCTCTCTTAGAGAACCCTTAAACACATCTTCTATCACCATACAACTCACCAAAACCATGTGCTAGCAACACCCTTCACCACCACCAAATTTCGCAATCTTCATCCATGAACTTATGGCTTGATTTGCTTCTAGATTTGGCTTGTCCTTGCTAGAGCATTGTCATCATTTGGTATGAAGAGCCTAGGTTCTTCAAAGAGCTAAGTTTCTTGGTTTTGATCCTTTGTTATTTCCTTGTTGTTTAGTGGTTTTCTTACTTGTTTTGTTGTGTTTTGTTTTTCATCTATCATTTTTCTTTTGGCAGGAAACTGTTATGATTTTCAAACTTAAACTTCATCTATCTTAGTTGTCCAAAAAATACCTAAAAATATTCAAATGAAAACCCTTTGAGTCTAGTTTCCTACAAAAAAAGATTCATTTCATTTGGAGTTCTGTGGAGAAAGTTATGAGTAAAACACTCAACAAAGGTCAAAGTTGTTAGAATATTGTCATTAGCGTTTTTCAAGTTTTATTTTGATAGTTTTAGCTACTGTTTTGTGCTTTTTTTTAGTCATTCCTTGCTGTTTTGTTTGGTATTATATGCTTATTTTGTGTCATTTTTATTTTTGAATCTATCCATGTTGTCTAGAGTCATGTTTAGTTTTTTATATGTCTTTATTTCCAAGTTTAACCTTTGAAAAATCATCAAAAAATATATATAACTTAGTTTGCAAAACTGCACCATATACTACCATTTGAGGGTCTTATCTTTGATTGTTTGGGTTCATACTTGCCATTAGATAATTGGCAAGTTCTTAAAAAAAATTCCCTATTGGCGTTTCTAGTTTTCAACTCCATTTTGATTCTAGTAGGATTCTCTTCTATTTTGTGTTTCTTGTCTTTGTGGCTTTCAAAACCCATAAATCAGCTCTGTTCCAAGTGTGTGGTGGTTTTATTTTTCACCTTAAAAGAGTGGAAAAAGAAGTGCTAAAAGATTTTAAGCAAAAGGCCTCAAAAGAGTACTAAAGAGAGCCTAGAAAAGTGCTGAAAAATATTGTGTGCTTAGACCACTACCACTATTTCTGTGCAATCTGTTTTGGAACGTGTTTTGCTCACTGTTTTGAGTTTTTATCTTCACATTCCAGTGGCTAAAAGTCTTGGCTATGATGTTAATAGATTGACCTTAGTGCCCCATTTGGTACAAGTTGCCAAAAGACAAGAACCACCCATTTTTCTTCTAGTAACTTTTGTTCTGTGAATCTTGAGTGCTATTTTTTCTTTATTAACCTTTAATTTCTTGAGTGCTATTTTTTCTTTATTAACCTTTAATTTCTTGCTTGTCTTCTTGGATTTCTTAGTTTTGTCATAATTAAATTCCTTTTGCAAAGCCTTTCTTGTTTTTGGAACTTTTTATTGCTTTTATTCCTTGTTTATTCTTGCACAATTTCGGTTTTGGTTACTTTGTGTGGTGTAGGTTCTCTTTGTGAGGTGATCCAATATATTAGAGGTCGCCTTCTAGGTGGTGGAGAACCAAAGGGAGCTTGAAGTCTAGAGTGGTAGCAAAAAAGAAAGGAGAGAAACACCTTGGGAGGTAGCTTTGATTTGCTTGTAATTTTTGGCTTGGTAATCTTTCTTTCATTTTTTTCTCTTGTAACTCACGACCTTGTAGGTGTCTTGGGGGAGTCTTTGGTGCTCAATCCCATCTCCTAACAAGAACCTTTATTTCTTAGTAAATTTAGTTTTTAGTTGGTTGGTTGTAGGAACCAAAGTTCTTCTAACTTAATCATTAGGCTGCATAACTAGTTTATTTGCTTTCTTTAATTGTGATAGCTTAGTGTGTGTCAACTTTAATTTCAACTTTAGTTCCCTTTGAGAAATTTGGTTCAAGAGTGCCTAAGGTAAACTTTGGCTAAGAAAGGTTTGGTATTTAAGAAATCCATTGTGATTCACCTCCATTTCCTAGAAGTGAACTTGGGTGGATTTTGCCTCCTTAAGTCTCTTAAGGAACTTTCTTTAAAATTTAAGTACTTGTTTGTTGCATTACATCTTTTTCAAAACTTTTAAGGATGTCTAAGATTAATTCCTGTGAAATTGGAAGTGACTCTAATGATGATGTAAAACCAACTTCGAAAAATTTAGCAAAACAACTAAAGTTACTTAAAATTTGGCAAAGGCAAGAAATTGTTCTCAAAGAAAAAGAAAGAATTGAAAGAGAAGAGTATCTTACTAAGTTGGAAGAAGAACTTAGAGTCCTTAATGAGAAACAACAAAAAGTCCAAGAGGAAATAAAGAGAAGTAGGAGTCATACAAGGAGGAGTTCTAAAACTCCAACTCAACTCACACACCATGAGGTAGATAGTAGGCTTGCAAACCAATACTATCAACCTCACCCACATAGAATTCATGATAGAGAGCACACTCCGAGAGAGGATAGAGTAGACCTTCCCTATTTCCATTGTAAAGAAGATGTTGAGGCATACTTAAATTGGGAAATGGAAGTTGAAAAACTCTTTGAGTGTCATCAAGTGAGTGAGGAGAGAAATGTCACATTGGCCACATTGAGTTTCCAAAGGAATGTCATGTATTAGTGGACCTTCCTTGTGTGAGAGAGAAGACTCTCTAATTTTCCCCAAGTCACCTATTGGAATGACTTGAAAAGTGCCATGAGAAGAAGGCACATACCCTCATACTATATATAAGCTAATGGACAAGCTCCAAAGACTCCAACAAAGAGACATGAGCGTTGAGAGCTATAGGCAAAAGATGGAGCTCTACATGTTGAGGGCGAGAATTAGGGAGGAAGAAGAGACCACCATCTCTAGGTTTCTAAGTGGTCTTAATCATGAGATTAGGGATAAAGTGGAAATTTTGCCCTACCAAGACTTAAATGACTTGGTACAAATTTGCATTAAGGTAGAGCAACAAATCTTAAGAAAAGGTTTGGAAGTTTTCCACTCTAACTCTAGTGTTAAGAAAGACTACAAGAGGGAGGGTAAGCAAGTGGTAGAAGAAGAACTCTCTAGAAATCTAGGGAGGGAGAAGAGAGAAGAGAAAGAAAAAGAGAGGCCAAGGGTGGGAACATCATCTCACACTCACACTAGTGAAATTAAGTGTTTCAAGTGTCTTGGTAGAGGTCACATTGCATCACAATGCCCCACCAAAAAGACCATGATCTTAAGGGGTGTTGATGTATATAGTAGCCAATATGAGGAAAGTGAGAGTGAGAATGAGAGAAGTGGTGCAAAGAAATAACAAGAAAAGTGTCTTGGTAGAGGTCACATTGCATCACAATGCCCCACCAAAAAGACCATGATCTTAAGGGGTGTTGATGTATATAGTAGCCAATATGAGGAAAGTGAGAGTGAGAATGAGAGAAGTGGTGCAAAGAAATAACAAGAAAGCGCAAGTGAGGATGCCCATCCTGAGGGAGAACTTCTTATGATAAGAAGGGTTCTCCATAATCAACCTAGTTCACAAGAGCACACACAAAAATATAACATCTTCCACACCAGATGTAAAATCTTAGACAAAATATGTTCCCTTGTTGTGGATAGTGGCTCATGTTCAAATTGTTGTAGCACTAGTTGGTTAACAAGCTTGGATTAACTACATTTCGTTATCCTCAATCTTATAAACTTCAATGGATCAATAAGGACACAGAAATGAAAGTTAATCAACAAGTGATGGTCAAGTTATCCCTAAGAAATTATGAAGATAGTTTGCTATGTGACATAGTACCTATGGATGCTTGTCACATTTTGTTGGGTAGGCCTTGGCTTTTTGATAGAAAATATCTACATAACGGCAACACCAATGAGATAACCATCACTCACAATAAAAAGAAGTTTGTACTTCATCCTCTCACACCTTCTCAAGTGGGAGAGGATCAAGCACAAATGAGAAAGAAAATAGAAAAAGAAGAAGGTAAAAAGAATGATGCATAAGTTTCAAGAATGCCCTAACAAGAAAATTATGATGTTACGTGCCAAAAGCTTGTGTAAAAGTGTAAATGTCTCCTTGCCATCTTCCACTAGAAGCATGGCAAGAAAAGACCCAAAGCATCCTTGTGTGGGAAATAAAATTTTCAAGATACTCCTACTTTCCAAGACCTTAATCATTCATTTGATTTAAGGTGTATCCTTATTGGGAGCTATATCCTTCACATACTCACTATTATAACACTTTTTTTAACTTGTGTTATAAAATGGTTATTTGACGCTGGTGGAAAAATAAGGAATAATTGAAGATTTTGAAGAAAAGGAAGTTGCCTTTAGCCCATCTTGAAGATTTGAGGACAAATCCTTTACAAGAGGGAGGGAATGATGGCATACCCCTTGCCATGACCTAGCATAATCATGAAGATTTGGAGACATCTATGGAAGATGGACCTAGACTCTTTCTCTTGGGCCATCTTAAGTCATCATGAAGATTTAGTAGAGTAAGAATAGTTTTGGGCCTTGTATTTTGGGCTAAATAGTCTAGATTTTATTTGGGCTTTGTATTTTGGACCAAGTAGTCTAGATTTTATTTGGGCTATGTATTATGGTCCTATTAGTGTAGGACTTCAATTGGGCCTTGTATTTTGGGCCAAGTAGATAGGATTTTGACCAAACAAGTCAACAAAGGTTCAAGGCCCAAAGTTGACTATGCTTGGACCTCTAAATTGGGTGTGTTGACCAAGGGGTCAACATTTTAGCTAAGCTTGAAGAACAAGGGAGAAGAATTTCGTCCTAGACATGTGGAAGCTTCCCATTGGAGAGTTTTCCTCCTAGTTAATGGCCATGTGTCACTCTAGGAATGGAGAGTTTTTCCATAGGTAGTGGCCACATGTCAGTCTCTCATTTGAGAGGATTTTTGCCACTTGTCTCCCTCCTATTGGAGATGATTTCTTCTTACTCTCCAAGCCAACCAAGGTGGCTCTTTTAGGTTAAAGTTTCAGCCAATTTTGAGACACCTTAGCCTATAAATAGAGGTGCTCTCCATCATGTAATCACCTTTGATTTAGAGTAAAGTTATGTTGTCATTTTTGTGCCATACTACTCTTTTAAGGTCACCCTAAGCTAGAGCAAACCAAGTGGCCTCCTCTAGCCACCTTCCTCCAAGAGTTGGCCCAACCTTTCTTAGAGAACCCTTAAACACATCTTCCATCACCATACAACTCACCAAAACCATGTGCTAGCAACACCTTTCACCACCACAAAATTTCGCAATCTTCATCCATGAACTTATGGCTTGATTTGCTTCTAGATTTGGCTTGTCCTAGCTAGAGCATTGCCATCAATAGGTTAGAGAAACTTACCTTGTCATTAGATTCATCTAATGTACTCTCAGCATTTCTTGCCACAAGGAATACTTTGGCTTCTTCATCCCCGTTAGTTGTGTCCAGGTCTTCCCAGGTGCTCATCAGCGTCTTCTTCTTTTCGTATTTGGGCCCAACTGACTTCTTTTTCATCTTTTCAATCTTAGGACATTCTGATATGAAATATCCAGGTTTGTTGCACTCAAATCAAACAATTGTGTCTTCTAGTCATCTTTCCTTTAGGTTGTTCTTAGAGCCAGATCCGAATTGTCTACTTTTGAACATTATGCCTCTTTTTTTTCCTCCACATGGATTGAAGCTTTGTTATAACAAAAGAGAGCTCTACTTCTTCGTTCTTGTTCATGGAGTCTTATTTATCATTGGACCCCTCATAGGATTCATCGGTCTTGAGCTCATGTACTTTCAAAATCCCAACCAGCTTTTCTAGACTCATTTTGTCAAGATTCTTTGACGTTCTAAAAGTTGTGAGTTATGGTCTCCATTATCTAGGAAGACTTCATAGGATTTTATCAACATGATCAAAGTTGTCATATGACTTTCCTAGAGATATGAGGTCATTTAGGATCGTTTGGAATCTGCTGAACATGCTCTGGATGTTTTTGTTTTCCAACATAGTAAACAGCTCGTACTGTCTTGTAAGTAGGCTCCTTTGTTACCAATAAGGAGTATTGGTAAAACCTGAAGATGTGTTTTGATGATGCTACAACTTATAGATTTTGGATGTAGTAGGAAAATATTTAAAAAAAGCAACTTGTAGATTTTGAATGTAGTAGGAAAATGTTAAACATTGTAATTTTTACTAGTATAATCGATTATGGTTAAGCAATAATCGATTATCACAAGTCATACTTGAATAATCGATTATCACTTCATATAATCAATTATCACTTTTTTGAAAACTCTGTAATGGACTTGAATAATCGATTATCAATAATCGATTATTCATGGCAGTTGGGAGCTGACCTTTGGCATTCAGTGTACTTGGCTATATAATTTGATTTGGAGAAATCAGAAAAATACGTTTTTTTTGAACTGAGAAAGCTTAGAACACTGTGTGTCAGAGGAATGTTCTTAGAGAGCTTTTTGTTCATTGTTCCCTTGCTTGGTCTTGTGAAAGGAGAGGCTCGCGTATCGTGTGTCGATAGTCGGAGCAGACTCTCTTCAAGTT
The DNA here is from genome assembly GCF_029865625.1 of Vigna umbellata. Classification (NCBI taxonomy): domain Eukaryota; kingdom Viridiplantae; phylum Streptophyta; class Magnoliopsida; order Fabales; family Fabaceae; genus Vigna; species Vigna umbellata. The sequence goes on from NC_142175.1 coordinate 6,895,713, forward strand.
AGCAAGGTACTCTGCCTGGTCTTGTGAAAGGAGAAGCTTGTGAATCGTTGGTCGATTGCCGGAGCGGTTCTCTTCAAGTTGGTAGAGTGGTTCTTTTCGTTTTATTCCTGTTCATTTGATTGTAATCTGTTAAACCATTTTTAGTGAAACTATGAATCACTATTTATAGTGATTAACGACTGGACGTAGATTTTGTTGAATCGAACCAGTATAAAAATATCTGTGTGATTTTTCTATTCCCTACACTCATATTATTTTACGTATAGCAACTGTTTGATTAATTTTATGAAAAAAAATTATTTTTACTAAAAGGACCAAATTAATTTTAATTGTGATCAAACACGCTTTCCGCTCTTTGAGTTTTAATTCCGCTGTGCTATACTCTTCGAAAAATACCCCCTCCGATACCAACATCCTCTTGTTTCTCTTTACTTCATTTAATACTTTGTAGGTGATAACGCTGACGTTGATGTGATCAAATTAGTACTACTAAGCTATAGCAACTTCACTATATATAAAATGGTAGCCAACAAAATAAAAAGGGTAAATTCAATCCCAAGTCATCTCCCAACGAACACATAATTGATTTCTAACAAATTGGTTCTTATAAAAGCTATACAAAAGGGGTTAGTCAAATAAAATAATAGAAGTGTAATAAAAGAAAATAAAAGAGTAAAGAACAAAATTAAAAAAGATTGAAAGAAATAAATTTATAAAAAGATTTAAAAGGATAAAAACAATGATAAAGAAAATAGGTTGATTTCACTACTTTTTTCAAATAGGATTCGTCATTGGTTATCTAAAGATTATTGATCAATTAATTATGATCTTAGATTTTCAAATTAATCAATGTAAATTCGCAATTAATTGGTTGGTGTTCTCACTTTTAATCAAAGTACATTCTCACTTAAAAGCAAGAACTTTGTAAATTAATCATAGTAAATTTAATCAAAGTACATTCTCAATTAAATATTAGTATTCCTAATCATGTCTATTTTTTTAACTCTTATATCAAGTAGAAAGCTAATTAACCAAAGTACATTCTTGATTAATTATTATTAAAGTTTTTACCACTAATCAAAGTACATTCTCAATAATTCACAAAAACTCATTAAATAACACGAAAGTTTCTAACTTTAATCAAATTAAAGTCTCAATAAAATTAAAAATTGTGGACAATGTAAAAATCATTACTTTTACTAACTTGATTGATATGTTATGTAGATTTAACACCATACTAACTTTATACAAAGTAAAAACCATTACTTTTACATGATTAAGAGACAAAAGACAGAAAAATATAAATCACAACAAGAATTAAAAGAACAAACAAATTTATTCATCTAACCTAAAAATCAAATTAAGAAATTACAACAGAATCAACCCCAAAGGCTTAAGACTCCATGGAATGTAGAAATAACATGAAAATAGAACAAGAGAGGGTGAAGAACATGAAAGAAGAGACAGAGGACGAAATTTGAAACCCTAAAGGGTTCCTAAACTCCACTAATGTGATTTCCTAAGTCTCTTTATATAGAAATTGGATTCAACTTTGTTTAAGGCTTTTCTATTTTTGTAATATTCTTTATGATAATGTAATCTCCTCCAATCATCTTCTAAATAATTCAATATCTTCAAGATATATTTGATTGTTGTGGAGATCTAAAAATATTTGAGAAGATATTTGCTACATTAAAAAAAGATTTGGCAAATATTATCGTGTGATATTTATTGATATAGTTAAATAAGGTTATTATTTAAAAATATGAAATAAAATATCTTAAGATATATTTTCCCCAAATTATTTTTAATCATAAACATTTATCAATTATCAAAGCACTTTTAGTAGAAAAAGTAAAGAAAATCGCAAGATCCAATTTTTGTTGTTTGTTCCCTCTTCTTGGCTTAGCCTAATATCTTCCCTTCTTCATGCTATGCTTGGATTGAGTTCTTGTGGTCTCGGTTATTTTCTATTCTTGGGTTTAGGTTTCATGAAACTTTAACCAATTTATTTTCATATCTCAATGAGCTCAACTTAGTTGTAGTTGCACTAACACACCTCAAAATATCCAAAGAACATTTGTGCAACTAAAGTTATTTTAAAATCTTTCTATATCTCATGCTAAATAAACCAAATTATAAAAAATGTGTAAACGCTTTTTGGGATAATTCCTTTTTAGAGCGAGAGCGACTAACATGTTTCTTCTTTTTATATGTTTTCGGCTTTTAGAGGGTTTTGGTCAAATACATTGACTCAACACCTTTTTGCTTCGTAAGAGTTCAACTGAATACCATTAGGTATAGTATAGCTTACGCGTTTAGCATAACTCTCTTTAGACACTTTGACATGTAAGTCGTTTAGCGCTGCGTTTGGAAGCTTTTAACCTAGTTGTCTTCCTAAGTGTTTTCCAAAGGTTTTTCTATGTTGATGGATGATTTAGGAATCTTGTTTTTGGCATTTGTGTTTCTACCTATCCTATTTTTTTGGTTTAGGTCATTTCAGATTCTTATTTCGTTTAATGTTATTTACTTAAACTTCAAAACATGAGAGTGTTTAGACATGTAAGTTGAATAGACGATTTTGTCTTAGCATATTTATCATCCTCTTGCCTAGGCTCCATGCATGGGTATGAAATTTGTATCCATTCACAAAGAAGGTGTGTCATTCATTTACACATCGTAAATGACCAAGTGATAAATCTTTAAGATGTTGGTTCCTCACACTTAAAGGATCGTTATGAACCTACAACCATAAAATATATGAAGGTATTCAATAATTTAATGATTAAAGATTTCATGAACAAATGTATGTGGATGAATTTCATAAGTCTTACTTTATCCCTGAACCACAATGGGAAATTTTTATGTATATATGTTGAAGAGTTTGACTCAGAAAGTTAATAGGTATGTAAGAATGAGTTGTCCACATGTATGACGATATTGGGTCAAAGACAATTTAATAAATAAAGTGAAGTATTTGGGAAAAAATAATTATTTTGAAGGCTTACTCAAGGTAAAGTTGAATTTCATTGCAATTGATCAACACATGTAATGAGGTCAATTCTTCATCACTTAAGAAATGAGTTGATTCCCTCCCATAATGATGACTAGGTTGGTCAAACACTGATAATATTGTCCTAAGCCTTTCAATTCCAGTCTTTACTTCATTTCTACTGCTTTGTGGTGTTAACATAAAGTTCTTGAAATAGTGGGAACAAAAATGAGTTGTCTCTTTATGCAAATATGATGCGAAAATTGATCTTTCAACGCTAGCTTTATTCTTAATTGAACGTTTAACATATCTCATGAACCTAAACTTATGAAAGTCATATGTTAGGATTATAAAATATGCCAACTAAATTCAAGAGTAAGATGTGATATTATCACCTTTCAAACAGGTACATCCACCTATATTAGACCGGTCCACCAAGCCTTGCCTCATATGAAAGATAGACAGGGAGATGTTTCATGGAATCAAAGAATGAGGGGGGGAATATTCTTTCCATCTTGTAGAGAATGATTGGAAAGTTTTGTTCCATCTTCTGAAGGTCAACCTCGTTTAATGTCGTAAAACACAAATATGTGAAAAAATGACTTATCTCTATAATGGGATTTAGAACATGAGTTGGTAAAGAACTCAACGCTATAGGAAGTAAGCATTCCATAAATGTTACCAATGAGGAAGCATTGATGTCTTAAAAATAATGATTTTGATGATGTTACAAAGTGAAGAATATAAAGACCCTTGTTGCATTAAGTATAAAAGCATTTTTGTATAACAGAAGATACCAGGACCAAGCAGTTAGGACCGAGCAGTAGAAGGTATGACCAAGACCATGCGGTTAGGACCGAGCAGTAGAAGGTATGACCAAGACCGAGCGGTTAGGATCGAGCATTGGAAGGCATGACCGAGACCAAGTGAGGTATGACCAAGACCGAGCGGTTAGGACCGAGCAGGGGAAAGCATGACCAAGAGCAAGCAAGGCATGAACGAGACCAAGCGATTGGACGGTGAAGTTGTGGGAGGAAGAATTGAGTCCTGACAACCGAGCAAAGGCATGACTGTGCCTCAACGATCACTAACAGATGAAGGATGAACACTAGCTGAACATAAGCCGAATGATGTTAAGTGTCGAATAAAATGTTAGAAATTGGAAGGCGGAGAGAAGTTTAGCCAAACGATGGACAGTGATAAGAAAGAAGAAGAGCACCAAATGGTGGAAAGCTGTGAGAAAGAAGAAGAAGGAAGCCGAACACAGAAGGCTGTAAGGGCTCAAGCCGAACGACAGAAGGCTGTGAGGGCTCAAGCCGAACGATAGAAGGTTGTGAGGGCTCAAACCGAACGGTAGAAGGAGTTGAAGAACTGTAGCCGACTGGTTTGAAGCATCAATATTCAAACTATTCCAAGTCTCGCAGATAATCGACTATCACTTACAATAATCGATTATCATTGGCAGTTGTAATACGTCATTTCAATTTCAGACCATTAGGCTATATACACTCTCTTCCAAATCCTTTGAAAGTAGCTTTGTGATTTTGAGAATATAATGCAATCTGAGGAAGTTCTCAAGTGCTAGTTCTTACTCTTGTCAAGTCTTGTGAAAAGGAGAAGCTCGCGCTTTGTGTGTCAAAGGTCGGAGCGGTTCTCTTCAAGTTGGCTGAGTGTTCTTGCTTTCGGTTCATTTGTCGAAGGAAGCTGCTTCCAGTTCGTTTGTCGAAGGAAGATTGTTCTGTTCGTTTGTCGAACGAAAGGTGTTCTCATTTCTTAATCTCCATTCACTATCTTGTAATTTGTACAAACTGTGAAATTGTTTTTAGGGAAAAAGGTTAATCAATATGCATAGTGATTAACGACTTGACGTAGAATCTTTTGATTCAAACCAGGATAAAAATCATTTGTGTGATTTTTTTTTCTTATTCTCTTTACATTTTCTGCACATCAATTGTTTGATAAATCATTTATAAGAAAATTAAAGGAACCATTTTTTAAATTGACCGAATACACTTTTTGCAATTTTATTCCGCTGCGCGACTCGACAATACCGATTGTTTTAACCAACAATAAACACATGATAGTCATGACTTTTCATCCCAATGAGCTTTCCCCTAGTCACATCAACACACCTTGACAAGTTAGAAGAATATCTGTCAGGCATCTTAATATCTTTTAGCCAATGACAAATTTGTTTTGTTTGGTCTACTAAAAGTGTATAATTTTCTTTTAGCTTGCAAATCATTCCATTACTACGACTTTTTAGCTCAAAGTCCACCAAGTCTTGCCTCATATGAAAGATGGACAAGGAGATGTTCCATAGAATCAAAGAATTAGGGAGGAAAATATTCTTTCCATCTTGTAGAGAATGATTGGAATGTTTTCTTCCATCTTCCGAAGGTCGTCCTCGTTTAATGTCGTAGAACACAAATCTCTGAAAAAATGACTTATCTCTGTAATGGGATTTAGAACATGGGCTGGTAAAGAACTAAACGCTATAGGAAGTAAGCATTCCATAAACACATGGTAGTCATGACTTTTCATCCTAATGAGCTTTCCCCTATTCACATCAACACACCTTGACAAGTTAGAAGAATATCTATCAGGCATCCTAATATCTTTTAGCCAATGACAGATTTGTTTTGTTTGGTCTACTGAAAGTGTATAACTTTCTTTTAGCTCAAAGTCTTTTCGTCTACAATACAAACTTAAATTCATTTGGGCCTTTTTATTGTCTTTTGTCTTCCCACTCATATTCATCACAATATTAAAGATGTTGTTAGACAATTTTTTTTCAATGTGCATGAAATCAAGATTATGCCTTAACAAATTATCCTTTCAATAGGGTAGATCCCAAAAAATGATTCTTTTCGTCCAATAATGCCACTTGCAGTATCCATCTATTCTTGGTGCACCGTTTTCAGTTACTTTAGGCTATGCATTCACTATATTCCAAACTTTTGTTCTTGTCAGATTTGGTGATGTGTCATCCATGTCCTCTTCCCCTTCTTGAAAGCATTCCTATTCCAATTAAAGACATGGTCATTTGGTAAAAAGCTTCGATGGGAGTCAAACCACAGATTTTTACCCTCATGATATAATCTAAAAGCCTTTGTATGTTCCATGCAATGTAGAAATGTGTGTTTACCATGAATGTTCCAACCAGACAACATACCATAAGAAGGAAAACCATTAATTGTCCACATTAGCATCGCCCTCATCATAAAGTTTTGTCTCCTTGAAATATCAATGTTAGGACACCAGCCCACAACTTTTTCAAGTCGTCTATCAACGACTCTAGGTATATATCCATGTCAACCTTTGGATTGAATGACCCCGGAATGAGACAAGTCAAAAACATGTAAGGTTTATTCATTCAGATTTTTGGAGAAGTATAATCGATAGAATTAGGAGTTTGGTAGTCAAAAGATTGTCACTCCCCAACTTGGATGTCAAGTCATACATAATTAAATTAAATGACTCGTGGTGTGATTGAGGAAAGTTTCAAGCTATTTGACTACTTTTTTCTCATGTCATTGTTGTTTATTTGTCCTGTCATTTATAATTTGAACATTTGTTAACCTAGTATACAACCTCAAAAATATTTTCAAGACTTACGAGATATAATTTTATCTCATTAAAAATGAAGTTTATTGGTCTACTTATATGAGACCAAATCTAATATCTAACCCACATGTGACGTAAGGAATTGGATAAAATCAATTAGAAATTGTATCATAATGAAATGAATAAGCCAATTCCAAATAAGCTAAAATTGTTCCAACATTAAACGACAACATTAATTCTATTGTGTTAGCCATGCATGACTTTTTTATAATCCTAATAATACTCAAGTCAATGCTAACATTATACAGCTTTAGTAAGCTAAAAACATAAAACTCATATCATAGTCACAAAACTTCAAGTCTGATATGAAGTCATCTCAATTATTCATGACTTCAATACAAACCAAAATCAACTAAAAGTTATATCATATCCTAAGACTACCTTACTATGATGATAAAAAAGAAAATAAAAAATAATCTAACTAAATTAACATTAATTAGAGTTGTATAAGGCTGTAACCACTTTCCTCATATCATTAAAATCGTATATTTATGATACAAATTAAAATGAAGTCATATGTCCTAAAAGTACTTTCTCATAATAAAATCATATCAACTTAACACCGTTTATCTATATAGTCATCTATATTCATATTTTTGTTATAAAATTTCTTGCATCATTTTGATAAAATTAACGTTAAAATACATCAATTTGGTAAAAGAAACCCAAAACTTTTAACTTCTTAAATTATAATATTATTGTTTCGGTTATTTGGGGCTAAGTCACCAAACGCCTCCACAATTCGTCTTTTTGTCATCCGGTCTCGCTCTAAGTTCCGTTGTCCACTCCTACTGTCCGGGGGAATCTGTCAAAGATTCTCCAATGCCAAAGTTAGTACGAAAATTGTTGGCTATTCGATGGAATAGTAATGAATGTGCAGTAAATGCAACCCATCTACCACTTACCTCTGACCTGTATTTATAGTTTTTGCTATGCGCTTGGGATTAGTGAAAAGTTAATCTCGGCCCAATTCCAGTCCAATAGCTCTAATCATTATTTACCTTAATCTTCGTCTTAATGAACCATCATGAATATTTATGCAAGTCGCCCGGTAATGTTCTCGGAGGAGTAAATAGAAGAAACGCCGGCCGTCACAAACCTCTCGGCGCTACTTTCAGACCGCCTGGTCCATATGGTACACATGGCGCTTAACGTATGGCATTGACGCGATGTTACCGGTCGAGTTGGGAGAACCCTCGTTACGGCGCCAGATCGAGGATCTTCAACTAAAAGATGAAGAGCTAAGAGTGGAATTTGACTCCTTGGAAGAGCGGAGGGATCAGGCGGCATTGAGAGCCAAAGCGTGCAAACGAATGGTGGAAAGAAAGTATAACTCTAAAGTCCGACCCAGGAACTTCCAAGAGGGCGATCTAGTCTGGAGAAAGACGGGGGATGCAAGGCGGACAACAACGCACTACAAACTCGCGGCCAAATAGGAGGGACTTTTTTGAGTGGCGGAAACAATGGGGAATGGAGCCTACAGGATGCTACATATAGACGGACGCCCCATTCCAAACACTTGGAACGCTACTCACCTAAAATTTTATTTCAGTTGATTAGTACTTCTGATTGTACATTTTATTTGCAATGATTAATACAATGACAGGGTGTCCCCCTCTTTTGACAAGGATTCCCGCGATAAAGGCATTCCTATAAGGCGTTGAATTAAAAGAAAATCCAAGTTGATGAACGGAGAGTTCCAAACGGAACCACTGTCAACTTGGTTGGGCAGTGAACGGAGAGTTCTTCCCGAAGAACCACTGCTGCCCGGACTTTACAAAAATCCAAGTTGATGAACGGAGAGTTCCAAACGGAACCAATGTCAACTTGGTCGGGCAGTGAACGAAGAGTTCTTCCCAAAGAACCATCGCCCGGACTTTACGAAAATATAAGTTGATGAACGGAGAGTTCCAAACGGAACCACTGTCAACTAGGTCGGGTGGCGAACGCAGAGTTCTTCCCGAGGAACCAATCCCGCCAGACTCAATTAATCCCAAGATAATTTTTTTTAAGTAAAACTAAATGAAATAACAAGAATGAAGCTAAACGATCGGTAAAACTATGATCAAACAAACGAGTTGAAGAAAGCAAAAATTGTATTGATGAGTAAGGGGCATACAAAAAGTCGGTCATGGGACGGCCCGACCAACACCTAAACAAATCAAGATGTTGGACGGCCGACCACATAAACAATTACATCAACAAAAAAATTTTAAACATAAAAAGCCCTAACTAGCTATTTATAGTCATTCAGCCCTACGACCATCATCGGCAACACTGGCAACATTAACATCCTCGATCGCTTCGTCCGCCACTTCCACCCTCTGATCAACGACCCCGGCGCTTGAGGGGTCCTCCATCTCCTACGGTTCGTCCTCGGCGACCGGGGCAACAAGGTGAACCAGGACCCCATCAAACATTCAATGTCAAATCCCAAGGCATATGGCTCCTGGATCCCCGCTAAAACGGACACTTGACGGAGGGCCTTGTTGAAACCCTCCTCATGTTCAAAAATGATACCCGTCTCCAGCTCGGATATCTTCTCCTTGGCCTTCGCCAAGTCATCCGTCAATGCCCGATTCTTTTGAAGGAGTCCACCCTCCATCTTATTCTGGCGGGTAACTACGACCTTCAGTTGCCCGCATTCCTCCCGCAGCCGGTCACGATCAGCCCGAGCATCACGAAGTTGATTCAAGGTTCCGGCCAACGACTTTTTGACCTCATCCAGCTCGGCCTGGAGCTTGTCGATCTTCTTGTCAGAATCATCTTGGGCCAGCAACATCTGGTCCATTGCCGCCCGGAGATCTTCCGAGACCTTCTTCTCAGCGAGCAGCTCTGCCCGAACAGCCTAAACCCCCTACGGTCGGCAAAGTCCCTTAGATACCAGGCGAGGGAAGCCGCACGGGTGGACATCTCCAACATTGTGTTAGTCAGATCAGCCTCAAAAAGTGGCTCTATCAATGCCCACTGTGAGGAACTCATGTGGAAGTTCGTCCGGTCACTCATGCTGAACGCGAGACTAAACACCCCTCCCGGTAGTGGTCGAGAAGAAGACCCTTCCTTTCCTTTGCGGGCCTTCTTGGAGGCCGAGCGGGAAGAAGACCCTTCTTTATCTTTATGATGGAAGTGGTGGCCGCCTCTGAAGAGGGATCCACGAACACAGCCGGAAGACTCTGAGGGGTTGCGTTTTCGACGGCAAGGGTGACGCCCTCAACAGCGTTGATGGCCAGAGTGGCCTGAGAACCGGCCGGAGTGACATTCGGTATATGACTAGCAAAAGGCGCTCGTTTGATGTTGGGGTGACAAAGTGCGGACGGGGCAACTCTGTCTCAGGCGCCCGAAGAGCTGGCGCCGACTCCTTTCCTCGAAGCCATAAAGTTGGATTTGTAGGGGGAGAAACAGACATGATATCTGGCAAAAACAAAAAAATTCAGCCAAGTTAACACCAACGTATTGAAAGAAGCAAAATGAATACAAAATACCATACCAAACGCCTTTCGTTCACAATCCTCATGACGAAGGCATTCGACTAAGTTGCAGGTAGAGAGACAGCGAGGGATTTTCTTGGGATACGCTTTTATTTTCTTGGGATTCCTTGTCCAATAAAAAGGGAACAAGGGATTGCTCGTCGCATCATGGAACTCGTGACGGCCGACCTGGTCAATGATGACTTTAAAGAATTGGTCCTTGAAATTCTTATACGAATCAAAGAAAGGACGGAAGAGGGTCCTATGTTTGACGGATGTCAAGGAAACCCAGCCACCTTTCGGGAGCGGGCGTACTTCAAAATAGTGGAAGAAAACCGGAATTGTCGGATTCACACCAACCGCCAAACACACAACCAAAAATGCCTAGACAACCGCTTAAGAGTTCGAATGTAGCTGAACAAGGGCGACATTCATCTCCCAGAGAACAACCATTTGAAACTCCGTAAACAATACCCGAACACAGAGTTAACTGAAAAGATTGGCGTACATATAGAAGAAGTCGTCCGGACTCGTTTCCTTCCCGTGATAGACTCGCTCATTCTGTAGGCTGACTCCCGCTCGAATCAGTCGGGAGTCCTCTAAGTCCCGGACGACGTATAATTGGCCGACTCTCCATGACAACGTCTTTTTTGTAGCATACTCCGACGCAAACAGGCTGGCATCATGAGGTGCCCAATCATACCCCGGAGTGACAACCCTAGTACCGCCCGACTTCAACGGCGAGCCATCCATAGGAATACCACCCTTGAGAAGATGGATAGGTATCCCATAGATAATCCGCTTATCCGTCTCGACGAAACTAGGCTTTGGCCCTAGAGACCGAACGGACTCTTCCAAGAAGGAGGACGACACCGAGCTTGGAGAAGAACCACGCTCGCCATCACCGCCCGCCGACCTCCCGCCACCTCTGCTCGACGACTCCGAAGAAGACTCAACATGGACAACCGCCATTTATTACCTGAAGAAAAATGAATGATCTGAACTTGAGGGAGAAAGTGAAGATGACAACGTCCCCTCTCCCTATTTATAGGAGAAAATTTTTTAAACCGTCATGGCATCCACACCGTTAAAAACTATCACGATTGACGATCCAGATGCGAAGCCGTTTCGACTTCTGCCTCTCGACATGCGACACGTATTTTCTCGCCCAAACCATATCCCAAAAATCAGTAAGCTAAAGCCCAACAAATTTGGCCCAAAGGCCAACATGGGAGCCACCCAGCCCAACCATTGACAAAAGACGAACGATCAATAAACGGAGTCCCCCAAACCCACTGTCGAGATTTCACCCGGTCCTAAACCTGCGTCCACTAGGGCTTGGGGGGCTTGTGTACCATATGGACCGGGCGGTCCGAAAGTAGCGCCGAGAGGTTTGTGACGACCGATGTTTCTTCTATTTAGTCCTCCGACAGCATTACCGGGCGACTTGCATAAATATTTATGATGGTTCACCGCGCGGGTAGCAGAGCAAGACCGGCCGATCGCTAAACTAGGTCATTAAAACGAAGATTAAGGTAAATAATGATTAGAGTTATTGGGCTGGAATTGGGTCGAGATTAACTTTTCACTAATCCCAAACCCATAGCAAAAACTATAAATACAAATTAGAGATAAGTGGTAGATGGATTGTATTTACTGCACATTCATTACTATTCCATCGAATCGCCAACAGTTTCGTACTGACTTTGGCATCGGAGAATCTTTGACAGGTTCCCCTGGACGATAGGAGTGGACAACAGAACTTGGAACGGGACCGGACGACAAGAAGACGAATTGTGAAGACATTTGGTCACTTAACCCCAAATATCGGAAACAATTATTATCACTATTCAATGTTCTTTATGAACTAGTTGATATTATTCATGCTCACCATTTATCCTGAAACCAAGTACTATATTATGAAATCTTAACAAGAGAAAAGAAAAAAGAGATGAAAAATAAATAATGATACTTTTCATTTGATTAAAGGGAAAATTAAAAATTAAAAAAAATCAAACACGAAAATATTTATCCTTTAATTTTTAAAATAATCCCCTAGCCACGTTTCAATTTAAACGTTATACATATATTTCATTGTGAAACCCTTAACAAATGCCATTTTCAAAATCCATTGTGGGGCATTTTTAACGGTATAGTTTCCTCCACCTTTTTTTTCAAATTCGCTGACTAATATAAAGTTTCTCAAGTTGTTAGAGAGTAATTGAAAAAGTAATGAGTTGCTCGATTAAGCAGTTTCCTACCTGTTCTTTCATACATTACCGAGGGCCTTTTAGAGTAAATTATGAGATGCATTTGAAAAACTTTAATGTTCTCTTTGTATTTGAAAAGGGAAACAAAAGAAATATAGATAAAGAAGAAATAAGGTGTGAAAAGAAAAAATACGTTAAGAAATAAAAATGAATTGCAGCTATCTCGTAAAGAGAAATAACTTATGCATAACAAATAAAAAATATTTATTTTAATATTATGAAATTTGATCATAATGAGGAAGAGATTAACCATTAGGACCAAATAATTTAATTAATTCATATTTATGAATAGTTACAACTTATTGTTATTGATTTTTATTTGAATTTTTTAAAATTTACATGCCGAAACTAAAATAGAAAACAATAACAATATTCTTTTAAATTTTTTCTCACATATTTATATTTATCAAGTTAATTTTTTAAAATATTGATTTTATTTAAACTTGTAATTCACAAATACAAGATACTTGGATTTGTTTTGTTTTTAGAAAAATAATTTTCTTCAGCTTAATATTTTATATTGTAATTTTAGTTGGAATTTATCTTTATTTTATTTGAGTTTATATTTTAAAAAGTATTTTTAAATTTTTTCTATTTAAAATTTATAAAAGAATGTCTATTATTGTAATTTACTTGCTCAAAGAGTAAAAGACTCAACAAGAAAGATAGTAGTGCTTGTACTCGTTTTGACACGTTATCATATTTAATTGAAAGATGGGTAAAACTAAACGAAAAGTAATATTAATAACATTCTTTTTAAAATTATTTCTTCATTTTTCTTTTCTATTAAACAAACTACATCAATTTCGTAAACCGTCTCCCCTAAACCAACAAGACATAATTTGCTGAGTTATGACTTTTATGGTTGGTTAAATAGTAAAATAATATGATCATATAAAAAAATATAGTAACTATGACGTAAAAAAAATAACAGAATTAAATATATATTTTTTGGTTTCTAAACTATTAAAGAAAGATAATAATACATTAACATTCAATTTTTTTTATTTTACATCTATTTAACACTAATAAAATTATATTTTTAATTTTAAATATAAAATAGTTTTGGAAAAATTATATAGAAAAATAAATATATTAGGTTTTTTAAGACGTTGGATAGATGTAAAAAAAATTAAATAGTGCTCATATAGCATTTTCTTTACAAAAATAATTATTTCATTCACAATCTAAATTATAAACTTTTGAATCTTTACATGAAAGTTATATACAAGGTGTTTTATCCGTAATAAATGAAGTTTTACATTGAATTATAATATAAATTTTCATATATAATTTATTTTAAAAAATATTTTACATGATTTTTATGAAATTGAAAAGAAAATATTTGATAATTTAATTTAAAAATCAAATAGAATTTCTTATAATAACTTTAAGATAAAAAATATATTTAATTAAAATAAAAGTGTAATGTGAGTTGCTCCCTTTATCCATCATTATACGGTGAGTGAAGAACTTGAAGAACTAATAAGACAAAGTGAACTGCGATTTGAAGATACATTTGCATGCGTGAAACCAATCGAAGAACAAGAAAAACAAACATTCTCTTCTTTCTCTGTCTTGTTTTTCTTACATTACACTTCACTCTTTGTCTCTTCCACCCTTCGGTTAGCAAGTCTCACACTAAGTTTTTGGCGGGAGATAGACCCCACCAAATTAAAAACAAAGCCTTCTTCTCATAAATGCAACAACCCCTCTTTCCCCTTCTCTCATAAACAACCTTCATATAACATAACAACCATTTCACACACTCATCTCTCTCTCAACTTCACAACATGCCATCTTCGTCGGTTCTTACATTCCTCTTCCAAAACGGCTGCGTTCCAATCACCATTCACTTTAAAACGAACATGACACATTCTCTGTTTCTCTTTCAATTTCTTGTTTTCATATTTCACGTTTTGTTCACTTTCATTCCAGCGCTTTCACTCTCCTCCGACGGCCTCGCGCTTCTCGCTCTGAAGTCCGCCATCGACCAGCCTTCCTCCGCTTTCTCCGACTGGAACGACGGCGACGTCACGCCCTGCGCCTGGTCGGGAATCGTTTGTGCCAACATATCTGGCGAGGAGGACCCCCGTGTGGTCGGAATCTCCCTCGCCGGGAAATCCATCTCCGGTTACCTCCCGTCAGAGCTTGGTACTCTGCGCTTCCTCCGCCGACTCAACCTCCACGACAACGCCTTCTCCGGCGTCCTACCGGCGCAGCTCTCCAACGCTACCGCACTCCACAGCCTCTTCCTCCACCGTAACAACCTTTCCGGCCCCATCCCCCACTCTCTCTGTAGCCTCCCGCGCCTTCAAAATATCGACCTCTCCGAAAATGCATTCTCCGGTCATATTCCCGACCTCCTCGGAAACTGCAAGAATCTCCAGCGCCTTATCGTCGCCGGCAACAGGTTTTCGGGTGAGATTCCCGCCGGCGTGTGGCCGGAACTTCAGAACCTCCTCCAACTCGACCTCTCCGCGAATGAGTTAACCGGTTCAATCCCTGACGAAATTGGAACCCTAGTTTCCCTCTCTGGCACGCTGAATCTCTCCTTCAACCACCTATCCGGTAAGATTCCGGCGTCGCTGGGAAAATTACCGGCGACGGTGAGCTTCGATTTCAGAAACAACAACCTCAGCGGAGAAATTCCCCAAACGGGGTCGTTTTCAAACCAAGGTCCCACGGCGTTCCTTGGAAATCCTAACCTATGCGGGTTTCCTCTTAGAAAATCATGTTCCGGTTCGGACCGGGATTTTTCTCCCGGTTCGGATCAAAACAAACCGGTCCACCGGTCAAAGGGGTTAAGCCCCGGTTTAATTATTTTAATCTCCGCGGCTGATGCTGCTGTTGTGGCCTTCATTGGGCTTGTGATTGTTTATGTCTATTGGAAGAAAAAGGATGATGAGAATGCGTGTAGTTGCATTAGGAGAAGAAAGTTCGGCGAAGAGAAAGGGAACGTGTGTTTCTGTGGTGGATTCCCATGTGTTAGTGGGGAGAAAAGTGATGATGATGATGATGAAGATTATGAGGTGGAGGCGGCTGAGGGTGAGGGTGAAGGGGAATTGGTGAGGATTGATAAGGGATTGAGTTTCGAACTTGATGAGCTGTTGAGGGCTTCTGCTTACGTGTTGGGGAAGAGTGGGTTGGGAATTGTGTATAAGGTGGTGTTGGGGAATGGGGTTCCTGTGGCTGTGAGGAGGCTGGGGGAGGGAGGGGAACAGAGGTACAAGGAGTTTGCTGCAGAGGTTATGGCCATTGGGAAGGTCAAGCACCCTAATGTTGTAAGGTTGAGGGCTTACTATTGGGCACATGATGAAAAGCTTCTCATCAGTGATTTCATCTCCAATGGCAATCTCACACATGCCCTTAGAGGTTAGTTCTCTTGCTTTGTTTCACTTAGGGGTTCGTTCTTTTGGTTTGTTTCACTTTTTCTGTTAGTTTGTTTTGGGTTGTTGTATTGATGCATTGAGTTGATGTTTTGGGTTATTCTCTTCATGCTTTGAATGGAAGTGATCTGAATCGGAGTGATATTGACAGAGAACAGTGACAAGGTTTAAAGAGACAAAACATGAATTAATGGTTGGTGGTATTTTTGAACTTGATGCATGACATCTATGGGTTAAAAATGACTAATCATGAGTGAATGAATAATAGATTAATAGTATAATAACGGAACCATCACATACACATATAGTAGTTTTGTACTTTATTGTCCATGTGACTTGTAAATTAGTCTTAATTTCTTTGCTTAAAGGGAAAGTTGATTTAGTTGTTTGGTTTAAGCTGCTGCTCGTGCTGGGACTTATGAAGTAGGACTTGAGTTCTGTGCAACTTTTTTTTTTTTAAATCGCTGACATTTATATCTAGAATATACTCTACAGTCTTATTTTTCAAAAAATATATACCGTTATATTATGATTCGTGAAATGAATTTGTCTAACTCATGACAACTTCTGCATTTCATGAGATAGTAGGTATTAGTAATTTTTTATTGTGCAATATGAGTAATATCTTAAAAAAAATTGGTAGCAATGAAGATATATAGTTTTCTTAAAGAAATCTTCTACAAGGAAAAAAAATGGATTTTCACGATACTGGCTATGTAAATATTTGTGTTTGTTCCGAATGTGATTCGAATTATAACCAAAAGAATGAGTTGAAGGCTCTTGTCTTTCTGAGGTTTAATCACTAACAAAACAAAACTTGTTTATCAAAGTTGAAGTTTCACTCTTCCACTAAACTTCCCTTCTCATCTGCAATGTTGTTTGCCTTTAAAATCTTTCTTTCCTATGATTTTTGAGTACATGGATTGGATCTCCTTTTGTTCCTTTTAAATATCTTAGTTTGTAAGCCGAAACGAAGGGGGCACTCACGTTTGTGCCTTTCATTTGAGAAAAAGTTGAACTTCGTTGTGAAAATGGGTGCTTTTTGTTTCATGATTGTTTGATTTATCTTTTAGGTTAAACATTCTCCATTATGAAGAAGAGTCTTTTGTATCTTCTTCGTAAGGGTCCCACTAGAATTAGTTTCTTATTTTTTCCTTGCTTCCACCGCACCTCTGTCTCAGGCGCAGTATCATTAAAAGAAAGATACTAGGATTACATTCTGTAATACACTCATCAAACAATTCTTTATAGTTGGCTTAAATTAATATCACAAAACTGTGTTCCACTTCTTATTTAAGTTAGATTCGTCATCATTGTGTAGTATATTCCAGTAAATTTTAATCAATAAAATGTGTTACTCAGTGTAGGAAAGTGTCCTATTAAATCCAACATAAATTTATAAGTTATAATTTCAAGAAAAGTGCTATATCATCATCTGCATTTGCATTCTGTACTAAATGTTAGAAATTATTTCTGTAATGCTTTACATTTCATTCAATTTGACTGTAATGCAGGGAGAAATGGCCAACCATCTACAAATCTTTCATGGTCCACCAGGCTGAAAATCGCAAAAGGAACAGCGAGGGGCTTGGCCTATCTCCACGAATGCAGCCCAAGAAAGTTCGTCCATGGTGACATTAAACCCTCCAACATCCTACTTGACAACGAATTCCAACCCTACATTTCTGATTTCGGCCTGAACCGTCTGATCAGCATTACCGGCAACAACCCCTCCACCGGCGGATTCATGGGTGGAGC
Source organism: Vigna umbellata (assembly GCF_029865625.1). Lineage (NCBI taxonomy): Eukaryota > Viridiplantae > Streptophyta > Magnoliopsida > Fabales > Fabaceae > Vigna > Vigna umbellata. The sequence goes on from NC_142175.1 coordinate 6,913,216, forward strand.
TCTTCCTTACATGAAGTCTTCACAGAAAGAGAGAACCGACAATTACAAAGCCCCCGAGGCTCGTGTCCCTGGGTGCAGACCCACCCAGAAATGGGACGTGTACTCATTTGGGGTTGTGTTGCTTGAAATACTAACTGGGAGGTCACCAGAATCATCTCCCACCACATCAACTTCCATGGAAGTCCCTGACTTGGTAAGGTGGGTGAGGAAAGGGTTCGATCAAGAAAGCCCGTTATCTGAGATGGTTGATCCATCGCTGCTCCAAGAAGTGCGTGTTAAGAAAGAGGTGCTGGCTGTGTTTCACGTAGCTTTGGCTTGCACTGAAGGAGACCCTGAGGCTCGGCCAAGGATGAAAACTGTCTCTGAAAATCTTGATAAGATTGGAACGTAACGTTCAAACTTTGCATTGTGGTAGCTCTATGACTCAGTCTGTGATGGAAATTTATTCAAAAGATGCACTTCAATCTAACAATCCATTTCTGTGGTAACTCAGAAGGTTTTATGCTTGGCATCAACATGGTGCTGCAAACCCGTTTCTTCAATTTCGGATAAGCCCCTTTTACATTTGTTTCTGGAAATGAATTAATTTTTTTGAGAGCTGTAATTATCGCTTGTCTCATTCTCATTTTATTATTTTTCTTTAGAGGAAATTGTTAGATATTTTAATTTTTATTCGTATCAGCTTTCCTCCAACATGTGATTGCAATATCATAATGTCTTGCGTTTTATCATTTGAGTTTGCAAGGTAGTTCTCAGTGATATTGTGCATGTACGGCTGTAACCGTTTGGGTCTAGGAATGGGATTATTTGGATGGAGGTTGGAGATAAGAACACTCTTTAATAAACCTCACAATCTCTGTATGTTGCATATTTTGGATTGGATTTGAGCATTTTCCTACCTTACATGCCACACCATCGTGCAAAAAATTGTCCCCACATGCCACAGTTACATCTATAATTCCAACCATGCCTGCTCGTGGCAACCCAGCTTCGTTAATTATCTTTTTCTCCATCCATGAAAAGTTGGCTCCTTCTAATTAGACTTCTCGAATGGTTTCCTTTTTTAGTTATTATTATTATTTATTATTATTATTATTTAATTTTGAAATTAATTATTAAATAAAATACTATTTATGTATTACATTTTAAATTATTGCATAATTAATGATATTGTTTTTATAATTTCAAATAAACTTCCTTATTTCTGAATCATATATTAATTACTATTAAAAATTTAAATTTTGTAAAAGTAATTATAATTAATATAAAAAACTTTATTATATTAAACTTTTTAAATTTTTTTATTTTGATATTAAAATACGCTTACCTTAATTATAGTTGAACATATAAAACTTGTAATCAACTTTTAAATTTTTATATATTAACTTAATTGTTTTATTTAACTAGAAAACGAATTAATATTAAAAGGCTTAAAAATAAATTATACTTGAATTAAAAAAGGAATAATCAAGAGTAAACATTTAAATAATTGACCTAAGTTATTAAATTCAAACATCATATCCAAGGCAGTGGTCTTCTGTTTAGTAGAGCATTTTGATGAGGCTGTGTGATTTGCTGTGCAAGTTTATCCTAATGTCTGACATTTTTTTCATCTCGCAGTACGAACGGATTGTCAACTTCTTCATAATGTGGAGATGACACATTATAAGTGTTTATACTTGTAAATATCTTTTAGTTTGGCATTCCAATTTATACCAAACAAATGATCAGTCTTTATAATTTTGTTAAAATGTAATATGTAAAGTTTGTATCAATTTAAAGTCAAAAATATGTAATATGTTTACTAAGTAATAAGATTTATATAACAAAGATATTCTTAGTTCATTGATAATTTAAGTCCTATAAATTAAGATATCTAATGATGAAAAATTTTAAAAAAAAAGTTTTACACTGTCACATACATATGTACAAACTTATCATGATACAATACTCTTGAATTAACCCATTAACCTAGGTTATGGATTAGATCAGAGGATAATATTTGATGATTTTGATATGAGAGATATTTAACATAATTTTTTAAAAAACATTATTTAATATTTTATTTGTTATTGAATATTTTTGGATGTGTAAATTCACGTGTGTTTATGTGATTCTTAATCAAAATGCTTTTTGTTCTTATTGAAATTTGTTCTAGATGAAACAAGGGATCTTTAGTGAACGGATATCTGAGTCAAAATGATGTTAGTTCAAATTCTTTGACAGAAGCAGAGGAAAATCTACCTTTAGATATTTTTAACACTTAATACATATTACATTAGTTTCTTAGGACCAATTATATCAGTTTTGGAACCAATCACACATCTCTTTAGCTCTTTGGTAAGCGTGACATTTATGTACCCTTTATCATCAGATCATGCATACATTAATGAGTTGCGAGGTTTGAAAATTAACAAGTAGTGTTGCTTTTATTTGTTAGTCCACTTACTTTCTGAGAGTGACTTTCCATTTTTATCTATAGGAATGTAGTTGTCGTGTTTCACAACGTCTCACATGTCAATATGACATATGATTCAAAGAATGCAATAATTTGTTGCTTTTGGTATTCGAACTTTTCACCCATGAATAAGAGAGGATGGTTGATGGCGTATCCTTCGTTTTTCATTCTTCAGGATTGTTTCCTTGAGTCTTGCTAAGAACTAACCCCAAAAGGTTAGCTTTGATACCAATTGAAGTACTTGGAAAAAACTAAAGGGGGGGGGGGGGAGGGGGAGGTTGAATGATGTTAATGGACAAATTCTTTTCGCAATCCTTCTGACATAGTACGTCGTTGAGTTTTAAGTTTTTCTAATAAACGCTTAGTTGCTCGACCTAGATAGTTATTTTTCACGTGCTACTCAGAACGTACACTATAGATTTTGTAAGAACTTCCTTTGTTGAAGAATAACGCTTAGTGCGGAAGGTTCTTGTATTTAGAAATAAAAGCACAATGGCAGGTTTTACAAGAGAAACATTTAGACAAGAGAAGAGATAATTGCATAAATAGTTTTATACTAGTTCACTCTAAATGAGCTATGTCCAATCTCCTCTGCAAAGGGTTTCACTATAATATTCAACAAGATTACAACTCAATATTCGCATCACTTTTGGTCTTCTCAATTATTGAATAACCTCCTGTTACCCTAGACTAGATGAGTATTCTCACCACTCCTAGTCTCCTCAGTGAGCAAATAACCTCATGTTATCCTAGACTCGATAAGTACTCGCATCACTCCTGGTATTAAGCAACATTGCCTAGATTTCTTTAACTCAGTTGAGTTCAACAAGTGTTTTAATTCTCTTCAAAATTGCAATCAACGATTTCTTACAAGTCATTCAGACTATTACTCTCACAAAGAGGATGTGATTACAATACAATGCAGTCTAAACACTCCCAGGTGTTTCTCTCTTTTCTCTTTCTCTCTTTCTTACAATCAGTAAGCAATATTATAATGAAGAGTATTGCCTTTCTTCTTTTCTCTTCTTTTCTTTTTCTACTCAGATTTTTTTTTTCTTGAGCTCTTTCTATGTTTTTCTTATGAACGTTTATCAAAGGATGAATATTTTGTTGTATGTTATCCTCTTAATTCTTCATTTGAATGATCTTCTATGTAAAAGCTTTTTGGATAAGTGTCTGTTAGACTAAGGTTTTGGCCTTGGTTCTTTTGTCTTCTTTTTTTTTGTACAACAGTCATTGGTTAAAGTCAACTTGTCAGAGCAGACATGCTTTTTCAGTACTTTGCTTGAAGTAGGTTGTACTTTCTTTTAGACACCGCTTTAAGTGAAGAACATTATGTGAATATCTCTTTTGTCTCTAACATCCACTTCTAATATTTTAATTTAAAGCTTGTTGATGCGTGTAAAGTAGCTCATCTGCAAAGAATAAAGTAGATTATGCATACAACATATATGCCTTTTCTCTTATCATTTTTGTTGTTTTTGAACATTGAGCATTCAATGTCATTTAATGTTTTATCATAACAACAAAGTGTTTTTTGATTTCCTACCGTTGAGGTAGCGTTTAACAATTAAGTTTTTCTTCTAAAGATACTAAGTGTTGAGTAAAGACTTCATCGTTAGACAAAGTAATAATTTAGATCATGGTATCATTTAGACAGTGTTTAACATTGTTTGTGTTTTCTTTGATGTTTTATGTTTTATGTTTTAACATTTAGACAGTGTTTAACATTGTTTCATTTTTCGAGAGTTAAACTGAATACCCTTTGGGTAGGATAAGCTTTACACGTTTAGCTTTAACTCTCTTAGACGTTTTTGACTCAACAATCGCTTAGCATAGCGTCTGGGTGTTTTAACTTAGATTTTTTTTTATTCCCTAAAATTCCTAAGTGTTTTGCTAAGGTTTTTCTATATTGGGTGTTGAGATTGTTGATGGGGGGACACAAGTTTAACTTAACCCACAATCTCAGTAATATCTGAGTTTTTGATGATGACAACACATAATTAATAACACATGTATATTCTCTGTTACATGTTCTATGTTTACATGTCATATGCTTTTTTTTAATGTGGTAAATCTGTTAAAGCATATATGAGAACATGTTTGAGCTATGTTTGTGTTGTTCATTACATATCACTGTGTGAAATATGTGATTTTATATGTGTATGCATGACATATGTTTTCGGGAAAAGAAAAATCGCAAGCACTATGGTTGAAATTTAAATGTGTGGCAAAACAATAGTTTTAAGTCGATTACATTATGGGGTGAATCGATTAAAACTCGTGTGTTTGCACAAACTCTTTAGAAGTGTGCTGTGAGTTTTTTCAAAGAGAAAAGTTTTCAAAACTGTGCAAAAAGATTTCACTTAATCGAATGCATGCATTATGTATTCGAATAGTTTAGTTGATGTTTTGAAAATCTGTTAAATGCTGGTAACAACTAACATAACGGTCATATTTTTAAATATGTTGACCAAGCATTAAATGATAGTCGATTGCATTAATTGTACATTCAATTATTTGTTTGACGGTTGTTAATTCTATTATAACTGATTGTTATCTTCGATTACGTTAGTAGCTCAATCGATTAAAATGCGTCTGATATGTGTTATACTATAAATTGACGCAAATTTGAATTTTGTAAGAACTTTTTGTGATTCTAAAAATTTCATATCATTTACAGAAAATTGTGATCTTATAGAAAGAGAGGAAAAGCTCCAAGAAACAAGATTGACCGTGGTGATCAACAACTTGTGATTTCTTGAAGAACAATACTGTTGTGTTTCAAAGACTGATCAAATCAGCACACTTGGGTGTTACTGCGTGATCAGATTCTGCAATCTCGTGAAGATTGGTTTGAGTTCCCTGTTGTGATTACAGGAAGAAGAATGCATGTGTTCTTGACATTGAGGGTGCCTCAAAGGGATTAGACGACAGAAGAGGGGATTCTTGCTGTTGGTCTTGTTGTTGACTGCCTATATTAGATTAGAAGGTTTGAGAGGTGTTTTATATTTTTGACGTGAGGTCTCTATAAAAGCCTTATTGTAAAAACCTTGATCTTTATAGTGCATTGGCTTTTTGTAGTTGGAAGGACACTAAATGTAGGCTTGGTCAAACCATTATAAAAACTCAATGTTTGAATTTTCTAATCCTTACTCTATTTTATTCAATCGATTACTTTTTGTACTTATTCGATTAAGTTTCCGCTGCATTGAAAATCTTTTACCGTGCAATCTCTCAATTAAGTGACCAATCTGCATCTCCATCCTTTTACATGATGCTTCAATGCTTTTTTGAGTGGAGATGGACTCTTGCATAAATTGTTGAAAGACGTCATCTAACTTTGCAATTCTTTCTGACAGAGAGTTTTGTTGCTACCATTGTTGTTGTGGTAGTCTCTCAAATTGTCCGGCAGCTAAACCAAATTGACTTTGATCCATGCTTGAGTGAGATTTCCTCCACTGATTGAGATTACCTTGGTAGAATTGAGTGCTCATATAGTTAAATTCTTGTCCGAATTGCATCCTGCAAGCATTAGGCACAAAACCCTAGAAAACATTTGTTAGCTCAAAAAGATAAAAAAAATAAAAAAATAAAAAAATAAAAAGATAAAATAAATAAAAAATAAATAAAAAGATAAAAAAATAAAAAAGATGAAAAGATAAAAAGATGAAAAGATGAAAAGATGAAAAGATAAAAAGAGGAAAAGATGAAAATATGAAAAGATGAAAAGATAAAAAGATAAAAAAATATAAAAAGATGAAAAGATAAAATCAAGTCAAAGCTAATCAATAATCACATAAATAGAATAGTTAAACCACGAGTCCCCGACAACGTCGCTAAAAACTTGATAAACAAATTTTTAATTCCCAGCAACGGCGCCAAAAACTTGTTAACACACGGCAAGTGTATCGAATCGTATGAAGTAATAATAAAGTGGTAAATCCAAGTATCGTTTCCCAAAGGACTCACTGGCCTAGACAATTATGTGATTTCTTGATTAAATTAGACTTGTAAACAAAATCATTGTGTGTATATTACGGAAAAATAAACATGAATGCAAGTGTTGATCAATTGGACCGAAAGATGCAAAAGTGATTGATGTAAAATATGGAATGATGATGTTGTTGGGGTTTCTGACTTATCCTATCCACTCTCATGTATTCATGAATAATCTTTCTTCATTAATGTTAATGTCACTTTCTAATTTACCTTAAACCCGATGTCTCGGTGCAGAAAGCCTATCCTAATTACTAGTTTACAATGTCTTGTCTCCCTAGCAATTATTCATGCATTACATTCGCATAAAAGCTTAAAGGCAACCAATCCTCCTATCCCTATGTCTAGGTAATATTGCTCTAGGGAGAATTTCTTCAGTTCTAGATTTATCTATTTGTGTCCATATAAATAACATCAATGATCATGCAATTGAATGAGTTAAACAAAGCATGCAAAGAGCATAGAAGAAACACACTAACAATTAATGAAGTTAAGCATATATAATCAAGAATCAATTCAATACAAGAGAGTTTCAAAGGATTACATCGATTCCCCAACAACAATGGAGGTTTAGTTCACCATAAACATGGTGAAACTAGATGAAAAACAATGAAAGAGTGAAAGATAGAACCTTAGAATTTAAAGAAAGGAGCTTTCGCATCCAAAATCCGCTTCCAAGGGGTGAAGAAAGTGTGATTTCGCCTCTTTCTGTCCAAAGATGTCAACCCTAAGTCGACTAAAACCTTATATAGTTTATTACAAATTACAGAAAATAAGCCCAAGCCTAAATAAATGGTACTCAACGGTATTTTGGCGCTCAGTGGAAAGTGTGACTCTTCAGTTTTGACACTCAGCTGCAGTTTTGCTCCTCAGCAGTGACTGCGATACTTCAGAGTGTCGCTCAGCGGTAAAAGTGGCGTTGAGCGGTGATTGCGACTCTTCTTTTGTGCACTTTTACTTCCTTTCCTGAGTCCAACTCCTTACTACCTCAACTTTTTTCATATTGTTCATCTTAATTCCTGCCAGAAAAAAGGGAAGCCAAGCATAAAACCCATCCAACTCTCTTAAGCATATTGTTCATATATAGTGATCAAGGAACCCATTTTTGTAACATATCCATGCAAGCTTTGCTTAAGAAATATGGGGTTGCGCACAGAGTCTCTACACTATACCACCCCCAAACTAATGGGCAAGTCGAGATTTCAAATAGGGAGATAAAGAGGATCTTAGAGAATATTGTCCATCCCAACATAAAAGATTGGAGTAACAGGTTGGATGATGCTCTTTGAGCGCATAGGACTGCCTGCAAAGCACCTATGGGGATGTCTCCCTATTGGGTTGTCCTTGGAAAGGCATGTCACTTACTTGTTGAGATAAAGCATTAAGCATACTAGGCTGTGAAGACTTGCAACTTCTCTATGGATCAGGATGAAGATGAAAGGAAGTTGCAATTGAATGAACTTAATGAGATCCGTATGGAAGCTTATGAGAACTCAAAGTTCTACAAGGAGAGAACCAAGTTCTATCACAACTTGATTGTTAGAAAGGACTTCGAGGTTGGGCAGAAAGTGTTGTTGTACAATTGTAGGCTTGGTTTTATGGGTGGTAAGTTACGCTTAAAGTGGATTGCACCTTTTATTGCTACTAATGTTTATCCTTATGGTGTAGTTGAGATCAAAAGTGAATCCACAAATAAAAGCTTCAAAGTCAATGGGCACAAGCTAGAGCCTTTCCAAAGCAATCCTTCACTGTTGGATGCAATTATGGAGGAGACGTCTCTACTCGATCTCGCTTCTCATTCCCCCTAACTTAGGGAGTTTTCTTTCTCCTTCTCCACTTTTATTGCACTTGTCCAGATCTTTTGATTGTTCTGATTCTTGATCTTTTGTTTATGACACATTGAGCATAATATGTAGTTTAAGAGTGGTCTATTAGGAGAGATTTTTCTTTCTTTAGGTTTTTTTAGTTTGTTTTTCCTTATTTTAAGCTTGTGCCTATGTAAAATTTTTCATGTTTCTCTTGATTTCTCAATTTTGAGTTAAGTTGTGGGCTTTTCCTTCACTTTATTGATACTGGTTGGTGTGAAAACATTGCTTTTCTCTGCTTGGAAAAATGATTATGATTTTTGAGAGGTTGATTTGATTGTGACAGAAATACCATGTGTGAGGATTTGAGCCACTTTATGTTCTTTCTTGTGTGTGATATATCTCTTGATTGTTTGCACATATGCCTTGGGCTTGACTCTTTTTTGATTATTCTTGACTGATATGCATGTTTGGAAGTGATAAAGGCAATTTTGTTCTTAAGTCTCTAAGCCAAATAAGCCTACCTTGATCAAATCCTTTGATAATCCTTTTGAGCCTAAGTTTTTTTTTTTTTCATTTTCTTTGTTTTGAAGCTCATACATTAGGCTTAAGTGAAAAAACATTATTACCTCAACCTTAGGAAATTTTGGAGCTTTCGAATTATTTTGGGAATAAGTGTGGTCTTCATTGGATTCTTATGAATTGGTAGTTGGTTTTCTTGGATCCTCTATTGCTTCTTGAGTTTATATGCTATTTATCTTGTCTCTTACAATTTATGTTCTAAAAAAAAAGAGAAAAAAGACAAGGCAAGAAAAGAAAAATAAAAAAAATGAATGGTGGAGTCAAGAAGAGGATTGAAATTAGATGTTTTGGGTGTGCTTTTATTTATTTTTCACTTGACCCTTTATTTCCTTTTGGTGTGGAATGCTAAGTGAATATGACAAAATAATGATTCATCAGAAAGCTTACCTTTGTTTGTTTATTGTTGTATGGTATGTGTTCTTGGTTATTTTGATTAATAATCCTTATCTGATATATGTTTATATGATTATGATTATGGTTATATGTTGTTATTGTTAGGTAAGAGTTTGTGTATGCATGGGCATAGGGTTTATGTTATATTTGTGTTGGATTTTCCCTATGAATGTAATATGTATGTTTTGTTGGGTTATCCCAACAAAGGGTTTGATGTTAAGGAAGAACAAATTTATGATACTTAGGGATTTCCATGCAAATATATGTTATAAGTGTTGGGTTATTGGACTCCCTTCCTATGTAGAGAATAGGCACAATAATGTGGACCCTTCATCAAGAAAACAATAATAAGACTTACCTACCAACCGCTCAAGCATCTGATCAATGAAAAGCAAGGGGGAATGATCTTTCCTTGTTGCTTGGTTAAGCCTCCTATAGTCAACGCAGACCCTCTAACTATTCTGCACTATTATAGGAATGAGCTCATCCCTCTCATTTTTTACTATAGTGAAGTCAGTCTTCTTTGGAACAACATGGAACGAGCTCACCCACTAATTGTCCGAGATAGGATAGATGATCCTAGCTTGGAGAGGCTTGATTACCTCCTTCTTTATAACATCCAAAATCACTAGGTTTTTCCTTCTCTGTGATTGTCTTACTGATTTTGCTCCATCCTCCAATAGAATTTTATGCATGCATATGGATGGGCTGATACCAGGAATGTCAGCTAAGGTCCAACCAATAGTCTTCTTGTGCTTTTGTAGCTCATGCAACAACTTCTCCTCTTGAACATCATTAAGAGAGGTGGAAATGATCACCGGTAGTTTCTCCTCACCCTTCAAGTAAGCATACTTGAGGTTTTCCAGAAGCGGTTTAAGCTTTGGAGTGGGTGACTGCAAGTCAGATTTATCTATACTTCTTGCAAAACGGTTAATGTATTTGGACTCTAAAGAATTTACATGCAAAGACACAACACTCATCTCATCATATTCAACATCAATATCCATCACAGAACATACATCATGTTCAGATTCACAATCATCAATATAAAAATCAACATCAATCATAGATTCATACTCAATATCATATTCAATGCATGTATAAAGAGAGGATAGAAAAAAATGTTCCCTATCATGCAAAGAATCAAATTTAGCAGCATATTCATCAACAACATCATCCAAAATTAAGCAGCATAATCATGACACTACTCATGGTGGTTTTGAAGGTGGTTTTCAATGGTCACATGGGTATGTGATGCTTGAATGCATTTATGATGTGTTAAGTATGTTTCCACGTGATATATGTTGATGTATGTATGTTTGAATGTTTGAATCAAGTCCAGGATGTGCTTTTATTCGGCAATAATCGATTATCATTAGTTATAATCGATTATCACACTGTATTTTGGTGAAAAATGACGAATTTGATGAAGAATGGACGTGAACCAAGCCCAAGGAGCTGTGGAACATTATGATAATAAGAGATTGTGGTTAATGGTTATGTTTAGGATCAATTTGACTTATGGTTAAGAGTGAAACATGAGTAAGTGTTGGGATGTACCTAAGTATGTGATTGGTGAGCATGAGAGTAGAGGATAAGTCTACTTTTTGTACCTCGTAAATCTTGGTTCGATTTGCGGATAGGTGCTTCATTTTGCCTTATGTGCATTGGAAGGAGACAGGCTACAAATGTCCTATAGGGAAGGCTACATGTGGGCTATAGGAGCGACTACAATCGGTGAGGTAGGGTACAAGAGTGAGATGAATTATTTCCACTATGGTATTATGGTACGGTGATGCTCATGATGTTGTTCATGACTGGGATATTCATGATGGTGGTGTATCTATGATGATGATCATGATACTTGAGATGCTTCTAGTTATGTTATGTTGATAGTGGTGTTACTATAATGGTTATGTTAAGTACTTAGCATGGATGCTAATGAGTGTATAGATCAAGGGTCTATGTGTGAGATGTTAGTGATGACATCAAGGGTTAGAGATCAAGGATCGATGATCGAAATTCAAGATCGGGAATCAAGTAATTCAGTATGATTGAATGGTTTATGTTAGAGGATTATGAATCCTATTGTTATTATTACTACTATGTATTGATGTTTGATTATGGTTTATATAATAAGAGGTATGTATCTTGTGTGTTTGGTTATGATTGGTATAATCAGAAGATATGTATCTTGTTGTGTGTTTGATTATGGTTGATATAATCAGTATGTATGTATCTTGTTGTTATGATGGTTTTATCGGTAGCTTACCCCATACATGTTTGTATTTGTGAATGAAATTATCAGCGATGATCGTAGAATATGTTATACGGGAGCAGATGATATTGCAGATGTTCTAAAGGCATGCTAGATTAGAGAGAGCATAGAGAAAAACCTTAGGATTCAATTAAAGTTATTTTATTTTACAAGTTAAGACAATATAATTGGAGCATTTCATTCGTTATTTTATTACTCAAAATAATGTAATTGAATAAGATTTTTTTAAGTACATTTTCATGCTATGATAAATTTTGAATTTTTATGAATTTTAATAACCCATGACATCTCATAAATCAGGAGTTACAATCCTAATGTATTTTCATATTCTTATTTCGTTTAATATTGGTTAAACTTAAAACATGAGAGATTTTAGACGTATAAACGATTTTGTCTCAACAACTCCTTTCATTTTGTGGTTTTGATTTTCACCTACGATGATCGTATTTGTATAGGACCAGATAACATTACAGAGAATGGTGTTGATACGATGTTGAACAAAAGACGAGTAGTGAAGAATAATGCTTGGGTTTCTAAAATGTTAATTTTCTTTTTAATAAATTATTTTAAATAGTTTTAATATATTAACTCCAGTTGTAATTGGATTGTTTATTATTTCTGAAAAGATTCTATTTTCTCTTTAATATAACGAAATAATGTTTAAAAGTTTTACTATATTGTGATTATATTAGAGTTTTATATTTTTTTTAAATGATGAACATTTCCTTTCATTTACATGTAATATCTTAAATTGAGATGTTACATAATTTACCTAATTTACTAATTATTCTCTAAATATATAATATTAAAAAATATTAAGGTGTAATCTAGTTGAGGTTTGGTCAAATATATTTTAAATACATGAATATCTACATCAGTAAAATATTTTAAAATATTTTCTATCTATTAGGTTAATAAAATTTAGTTGAACCATATTATCTATATTATATAGTATATTTATTAAATCATACACACACACACACATATATATATATATATATATATATAGATATATATATATTATCCATTGAAAGAGTAACATCTTGTTAATACTTGATGTTATGGTTTGACACATGTAACAATTGCTTTATATAAAAAGCAATTGAAATCAGGACCACTGGACTTCTACAAATTTAAATTCTTAATTTTCATTTTATCTAAAATTAATTAATAATAAATTGTCGGTCATTCTAAATAGATACGTTTCTTAACATTATAGACAATATTTAGTAATATTTTTTCTGTTGAATTACGTAATATAATAAAAATATTAGCACTGTTTAAATTATTTGATTAAAAATGACAATCCTGAATTAAAAATTTCGTTCATTAATTTTTCTTAAACAAATTTCCTTTTATCATGAGATCACATCATAACTATCTGATACATAGACATCCATCTACCTAAACATCACATGGTAGTAGTACGGTATTAATTATATCTATAATTCATTGCTAAAGTCTCATTAATCATTGTTTCCAATTAACGGCTACGCTGCCAACGCCTATTAACAATTGCATAAACTAAATTTTAAATTTTAATTTTCCAGCTGCCCAATAAACAAAAAGTAAATAAAATTAAATAGAATTTTAATTTTGAAAACAGCATCAAACTTCGTTACTTCACAGCTACGCCACGTGTACCCACTTTGCAACGCTGGGCACGCCCTGGTTCACCGCGAAGGCCATGTAATACCCTGGCGGTACCACTTTCCCACTTGGTGGCGAGGTGACGCCAATCCGGTACTTCCCATCGCCGTCTGGCGCAGCAGAGGAAACCGCCAGTTTGACCAGACGTTGTCCCTGCGAAAACGAATGCGTAGCGAAAGGAGCACTGGCCAAATTCACTTCGACGATCCCCACCACAGGCAAAGAAACTGAAACCACCACATCGAAACTCTCCCCAAAGCGCACCGTTTCGGGCACCTCCTCAATGACCGGTCTAAGATTCGCCCTGTCCGGGGACAAATACTCGGGCGAAAACGCTTCAACTCTTAACTCGGTCGGATACTCAGCGTCGAACCGGTACAGAACATGTGGGTTACTTCCCGCAAGGAGAACCCTCCCGTCAGGTAACAAATTCGCCGTTGCGTGGTACATTCTCGGAACTGAGCCAGGGTTCAAAACCATGAACCGCAACCCAACCGGTTGATCAGGCCGGTACAGAACCGGGTTCAAACAAGGATTACTAGCCGACTCAAACCCTTGTGTTCCGGACATAGCTCCATTAATAACCAAAACGTCGCCGTTTGGAAGCATCACCATATCCCCCATTATTCTTCCAAACGGCATGTTCTCCATTTCCCATTTCGGATTTTCGTTGTCCCCCAGAGCTAGTATGCGCCCACAGCTACCGTGCGCCGGGGAGTCCGTACTCCGCAGCAAAAAAGCTCCGTATTGCGCGCCGCCGCACACAACAATCTCCGCTTTTGAGTAGTCCTCTTGTAAAGCCAACATCGCGGAGGACCCTGCAGAAGGGTAGTTTCGCGGACCGCCCTCCAATTTAGGGTATTCCTTAACGATGACGTGGCGCGTGAAATCATACATCACCGACCGCGTGTTGGCGAAAACGAAAAGGTGACCGTTAGGAAGAAGATGGACGTAAGGGTATAAGTTATCCATCTGCGTGTCTTCCGTTTCAGCCAAAAAGGGAAACGAAACCGCACCGTTTTTGCGTGGAGGGAAAAATTCGACAGTGTTGGAGCCTCTTCCACCGATTATAATCACCGATCCGTCCGGCAAAATCTGGTTAGTGGCGTACCATCTGCCTTCCGCCAATTCGACTTCCTCTAGCTCTTTCCAGTCGCAGAACCCGGTTGCGTCACACGGGCTGAACATTCGGATCTTTTTCAACCCGTCAATGTCGCCGCCGGTCTGCAGAAGAGTTCCGTCGGGGAGGAACTGACCAGAGGAACACCACGTGTCGGTGAGGATTTTCAAAGGACGGACCTGGTTAGTTTCGAGGTCGAGGTGGACAGAGTGCGCGTAGCAGTCGCGCTTTAACAGGGCATCGTTCCGGTCGTAGCGGCACTGGCCCTTGGGGAGGAGTTTTCTTGAGGGGCCGATGTTGGTCCGGTCGAGGAGGACGGCGGTGTTGAACCGCGTGACGGCCGTGTGCATGGAGGCTATGCCGGCGTCGGCGACGAGAACCTCCCACGTGCCGGGGAGGTCGGCACGTGCGGGTGCTAGAAAAAGGAAGAGAAGAAAGGATGACAGGTAAGCAGAGAATTTTTTCATCGTGAAAGAGTGGATAAGTGGAGTGGAGTGGAGTGGAGTGAGGTGAAGTGAAGCTTTCATTCTAATTATTATATAGAAAATATAGAAAATGAATAGAAATGGTAATTGCAAATTTTGATGGAAAAGTGCAATGTTACTTCGTATTAGCGTGCATTGTTGTGTGATGTGATGTTGTTGGGTGCATTATTAGTTATTAGTGTTATAAATAATGAATGAAAATGTGTAAGGAGACAAGAATAGGGTCGTTGTCGTGGACAGTTGAGATGATGTTGAAAGTAGGCGGTTACTGTAGCAAGATGTTAGTTAAAGTGGAGTTTGGAAGATCAAATTGAATGTATGCACTATACTTGTAAGCAGTCATTTCCCCTTTATATGTTCTATAATTTATTGTTTTTTCGAACTAAGTTTTGTTAACAAGTTGTTAACTTAGGTTATCAAGAGACGAGGAATAGTTTGGCAAGACATGACGTGTTAGATAACAAAATTAAAAGATAAGGAATATAACTTCTACTAACAATGACATCATTATAGTTGCTATATAGGCGCATTTTAATGGTTCTAAATATTATATTGGAATGGCTTTAGTTGTCCATTGAATATTTTTTACTTTATGTCAATTACTTTGAATTAAAAACTAAATTGTCTAATATATGTTTTTAATATTGTAGTTTAAATAACTTAATTATGCACACCAAATAATTTTTATGTGATATTTTATCTATTTATTAATATATATATATATATATATATATATATATATATATATATATATATATATATATATAATAACTTAAATATGATTGTTTCGATTTGTTTACTTACACAAATTGTCTTTTTATTCGAAGTTTAGGTCACAATATAATCTTGAATCTTTTTGTATTATTCAGTTCATCCGGATGTTCCTTGCAGAAAGCATTCCAAGACTCAAGTTAGTGTTTGTCTACATAGTCTGATAATAAATGCATAGTAAAAAGTATCACACTACCTGAATGTCAAACCTGTATTTATAAACTTCTTTGATGAACTTTTAATTAGTTATAACCGAATTACGACTCATATGCTAGTAATATGGTTTAGGTTTAACCTAATTATTCTTAATAGCTTATCTTGTTTGTGGTCTGACTGATCGGTCATTTCGTTGTTGGATGGTTGATAGCTCGGTTCATGGCTGATCGGACGGTCATACAGTACGCATATAAGAACTGAGAAATTCAGAGAAAGTGGAAAGACATGTGTATGCATTTGAGTGGACGATCGGTTTTTTACGGTAGTATATAAGTAAAAGTTTCAAAATTTTACTCCATTCTATGCATGCACTCTCTCTCTCTCCAAAGTTCTGATCTCTTCTTTTCTCCTCCTTCTCTCTAAAAAATCTCTCATCTTACTTAATCTACTTTATAATTAGACCAAATTTAAGTCATATTGGAGTCCAAAACAACATTTTCAACCGATCAAAGTCTCGTTTAGGGCTGGTGAGTCTCGAGTTCTTGAGTTCTTGTGAGATTCCAAAACTTTTTGAAACATGCAAGTCAATTTTCTAGTTGCATGTGCTCATCTACTTCCTCTTCCCATTTCTGATCATAAATCTGATCTTTTGGTGGGTTTATTCTTATGAATCGGTGAATTTTAGGTGGTGATCGAGTTTTACCGCCGTTGAGTGTACGGTTCGGTCAAAAAGGCAAGGGAAACTAGTTAATTTAATTGCTTAGTTTATGATGTATGAAAATGTTGTGTCTTGGGGATGCATGTGTGTGAAACTGAATGATTGTGTGCTTGATATGGTTATTGAAGAATATTATATGTTGTATTCATGTTGATTGTGGTTCTGCATAGTGTTGGTTCAGTGACCGAGTGGTATTGGAAGGAATTGTGGTAGTAAAAGTGGAGAATTTGGGTTCGGTGAGTTTGGTCTGTATGAGAAATGTTTAGATGTTCTTTAGAAATGTATAGGTTTGTATAATATAAAATTGGGAGGATTAGAAGTTGAGAAGAATGAAAGAAATTGGTAAAGATTTGGTGTTGATCATAATTCTGCAGTCATTCTCCAGAATTATGTAGTTCGCTGAGGGTCCTTCGTTGACCGTTCGGCCTTCTCCTTGTATCCGGTCTTAACTAAGTTATGCTTATGTGGAACTTTAGTTAATCACCGATCAGTCTTGTACTGGTAGTTGATTTTTAAAATAGTGTTCGATCTAGTATCAGTATTGATATTCGGTCTTAATTGTGTTCGGTCTCTTATAAGCGTTACCAATTAATGATCGTTCTGTTTGAGTTGGTATTCATTTTATTATACCGTTCGGTCATACTATGGTACCTTTTGGTCCTACACTAGAGCTCGGTCTCTTAGTGGGGATAGGTCTTCTTTTAGAATTCGGTCTATATTAGCATTCGATTTTGTTGGGGTGTTCGGTCTAACATTGGTTCTCGGCCTTGCTATAGAATTGGAATGTTATAGTATTCGGTCTCACTTCTAGTAGTCGGTCAGTAATAGTGTTCGGCTACTTCTTCAACATTACCTAGTATGGATCATTTGGTCCTGTTCTTTAGATAGTGAAAGACCGTTCAGTCTCGTACTAAGTGTTCTGTCTAAGTTATAAGAGTTTTGTCTAAGTGATTAGTATTTGGTCATATTCTTAGGTGATAATTGTTACCGTTCGGTTTGACCTTACTAGGAAGCTTTCGATCTGTAAAGGGTTATGGTTATATTGTATTGTGAGTGTTTATTTCAGTGGTTTAAATGTATTATGTATGAGAAATAATGTTGATATTGTAGTATGGTATGAGATTTCTAAAGGTAAATATGAAAGAGAATTCCAATGAGGAATGTCTCGGTGGTTGGTTTTCAATGTAATAGTATGGTATGAATATGGATAGTGGAATCCACGACGTTCATCGTGACATTCTAATGGTTACCAAATCTCAAGTAGAGGTGGGTAATTCATGTCGTGAGAATAACAAAAGGTCCTAGTCTAAGGGAGAAGATCTTAGGTGAGGTATAACGGGCTAACCTCGTGTGGCAGCTGATGGGTTTCTAGTTACTACACCCACGAGTGCACGAACGACCATAGCTACATATTCATACTAGTCCGGACAGTCAAAGTAAAGTGGTCGGTTAATATGTGTATGTGTTTTATGCAAATGTATGAGTGTTTTATTGGTTTATTGAATTGTATGTTAACTTGATTGTTAAATTACACTAGCGTACCCTACTTTTCTTTTTTGCCATGGTTACCCATTCGGTTTATCCTTTGCAATGATCATCCGATGGATGTGAGTAGAAGTAGAAGAGGTCTCGATGGAGCAAGCTTTGGAAGGAGAAGATCCACTAGTTTAGTATATATCGTTCGGTCTTGTACATAGTTTTGGGCTCCGCTATTGTCCGTTCTGGGATATGGTTGGGCTCCTCATGAGGTAGGGCTTTATGTTCCCT
This sequence comes from Vigna umbellata, assembly GCF_029865625.1. Taxonomy (NCBI): domain Eukaryota; kingdom Viridiplantae; phylum Streptophyta; class Magnoliopsida; order Fabales; family Fabaceae; genus Vigna; species Vigna umbellata. Next base: position 6,931,398 of record NC_142175.1, read on the forward strand.
ACTTCTACATCAGTTCATCCTTACAAAATTTTAAGGATCGAGTGGACTTAGTGGCGGAGGTTGCCGATGCCACATGCTTTAAATTAGTTGTTTGCAAAAGGAATGAACGTGTTTGTCACGAGAGTGAAGGTTATGCGATTGATTTTTTCTATGTGTATTCTACCATCTTTCGCAACATGTCCGTTTGGGTTTCCTTTTTTAGACTTCTAGATGGGCGTTCTACGAAAGTTAAATGTGGCCCCCACCCAGCTGCATCCGAACGGGTAGGCATTTATCATCATTTGGAAGGCTCTCACTCTAACTCCGACGCTCGCCTCCTTTTTGTACTTTTTACGCACCCAATCGCACCCTAATGGGTTTTGGGTATCACCTATATAAAGCACTTCAATGTGAAACCTGTATTTATAGACTTTCGTGATAGACTTCTAATTAGGTATGACCCAATTATGACCCATATGTTAATAACCCGATTTAAGTTTATCCTAATTACTCTTAATAGTTTATCTTCCTTGTGCTCTAACCAATCAGTCGTTTCGTTGTTAGATGGTCATACAGTATAATGATATTTTAGTTATTTATTTTAAATGGTTTAATTATATATACCAATAATTTTAACATAATATTTTAATAGTTTATGAAGAAAAATTTATTTATATGTATAGAACAAATTTGATTTGATATTTTAATCATTTCTATGATTAATACATTATTCATCATTGATTAAAAGTTAGTATGCTTATTATATATCATTGATTCCATGTGCTAACTTGAAGGAATTTTAAAAATAATTATAATTTATTTCAAGAACATGTCTCTTTGAACCTTGTTAAGAAAAATCAATCTTTAAGAAAAGTCAATGTTAGAAATCAAATCCAAGCTAAGTAAAAACATTATATAATTCCATTATAACAATTTCAATCAACTATAAGATATCTTGTACTATAATTATAAAACTTGCAATTTTTCTTTTCTTGTCATTGTTGCATGACAATTGTTGTGTTCAAAAGATTTTGTCGTTCTTTGAAGCAGATTTTTGTTGTGTGCTTTCAAGAATTGAAATAGACAAATTTATCTTAAGATTAGGCAAAAACGAAATGGTGGTTCATCTTCTAGTAGCAACCATAAAATTTTATAGTCGAGAAAAATGTTATGAAACCCTAAAATGAACGTCAAATATTATTATTACAAATGAGCATTGTTCTTCAAAAATAGAAAGAGCAGGGTTGAGTTTAATATTCCAATACACATATATTGAGACTAGATATTTGAGTTTAATATTCCAATACATATATATTGAGTTATGGATGAACATCATAATATATCCACTTAAAAGATTGTATAACACTCAAGTTAATAACAACTATTAAAAATATTAGATTTATATTAGTATATAAGTATTAAGTAATAGAGTTGAGTAATTACACTATGATATTATTAATATTTATAGGCTTATTGGTCTCTTTAATAAAGACTAAGTAAGCAAAAGATATAATTAGTTATACAACCCTATAATAAAGACTTAATAACCAAACGATATAATTAGTTGTATCAGTTGAATAATATTACATATCTTTCCGTCAAACACTCATTTGATTGTTAATAAGGAATAAATAATCATATGTAGTTATTAGTTCCTTATCCAAGTTATTGAAAGTATTTGGATTATTTTCATATAGTTAAATATTCGACCAATAATATTTAATAATGATTATTGTACTGTATAATCGTCTGGTCAATGACTATATGAACAATGATTGTTAGGTTAACTATAACCCAAACGATAACTGCTAAGTCAACTACAACTTGGATTATCAACCATCAAGTGTGTAATTGATGGAAGCACCTGCAAGAATCTTACACGAAGGAAGCAATCTAATTTCAGAGGTGTAGTAGTGATGAAGATTAGATGAAGGTATGATGAGTGTGTGAGGCCTCACAACTCATAAGGTCTTCCTACTAAGGAAGGAAGCTAGAAAAGAGTAAGAGAATTTGAAAATTCAGTGTGAATAAAGAGCAAAAGTAGTTGGACACAAATCAACAACATCTTGTTAAGCTCTTAAGTGAGTTTTTACAAAGGCTAGGCTCTCTTATTTATAGGTAAGGGAAAGCCTCAAATTTGGTGCAAATTCCCTCAAAAATTGAAAATATAGAGTCAACTGTAAATGTCAGTTGTAATGACATGAAATCCATGTTTGAAACACAAAGAACGTGGGCTCCAAGTGGCAGACTTGTTAAGACAAAAATTGTCTATGCACCCAAAGACTCTCATGTTTTAAAGTTTAATCAAATAACATTAAAATGGATAGTAATCTGAAAACAACTTAGGGTGAAAACACAAGACCTAGAACCAAAATCCTCAAACATAGAAAACCTACACAAAAACTTAGAACTAGAATCTTCAACATAGAAAAGCTTAGGAAAGCACTTAAAAAAACATCTAGGATAAAACACTCAAACGCATGAATAAACTTTATTGTGCCTAAAGCGCCTAAGAGAGTTGAAGTAAAATGCTTAATGCTTATCATACCTGAAAGAGGTATTCAACATAACTCTCGGAAGCAAAACCATCAAGACGACGTCTATAACAAAACACATTAAAAGACTTTAATTATTAAAATATAAAAAGAAAGCTTTAACAAGCTAAACACTATCTGTCTAAAAAGAGACAAAACCAAAAAAAGTGTTTACTTGACTAAACGATACCATAAGCTTAAAACAATACTTTGTCCAACGATGAAGTCCCTATACAATATTTGGTATCTTTAGGAAATATCTTAATTGCAAAAACCTACCTAACGATTGGAAATCAAAAAACACTTTTTTGTTCTGAGCAAGCAAATCATGGAATTTATAACCAATATTAAACAGTAATCGATTGATCCACAATTGCAATCGATTTCATTTCTTTCCATTTGACTTAATCTCCAGTTGTTCATCCAGAAGCAATGTTCCTGCAAAACCTTTCAAGATCTTTTCCAGATCAAGCATTTTAGAATCATTGTAATGCAAGAATTATTACAGGTATAATCAGTGTGTGTAAATGTATGAATGCAATGATAAACAGTAAAGCAATCAACTTCATACACAACACAATCGACTTTAATCAGATATAAATCACTACTTTATACAACTGTCATTTAAGATTCCTAGTTCATTTCGAATAGTATTAAATCTTTCTTTGTTCAACGGTTTTGTAAAAATATGAGCCCATTGATGTAAGGTATCTACATATTCGACCTTAATTTCATCCTTGAGGATGTGGTCTCGTATGAAGTGATGCCTTATTTCAATATACTTAGTTTTCTAATGAAGAACAAGATTTTTAGTCAAATTTATTGCACTTGTGTTATCACATTTTAAGGGAATGTGATCTAGTGATATATCGTAATCTTCTAGTTGGCTCTTGATCCAAAGAGACTAAGTACAACAGCTACCAGCTGCTATGTACTCAGCTTCTGTGGTGGATAATGCCACACAAGCTTGTTTCTTTGAATGCCAAGAGACTAAAGAAGATCCAAATAGATGACAAGTGCCACTAGTGCTCTTTCTATCTAGCTTACAACCTCCAAAGTCAGAATCACTATAACCTTCAAGAAAAATATTTGTACCATTTGGATACCACAGTCCAAGACTTTGTGTTCCTTTAAGATATTCCAAAATTCTTTTTACAGTAGTTAGATGTGATTCTTTAAGTGAAGACTGAAATCTAGCACAAAGACATACACTATGCATGATGTCAGGTCTACTGGCAGTTAGATATAACAAAGATTCGATCATACCTCTGTACATCTTTTGATCAACATTCTTACCAGCTTCATCAAGATCTAAATAGCAGTTTGTAGCCATGGGAGTTGGAGCTTCATTGCAATCCAACATTTTGAATTTCTTCAACAGATCAGTACAGTACTTTGATTGGTGAATGAAAATGCCACTTTTAGCTTGCTTGACTTGAAGACCAAGAAAGTAAGTAAGCTCTCCCATCATGGACATCTCAAACTCATCCTGCATAGTCTTGGAAAATTCTTTGCACAAAGTAGGATTAGTTGATCCGAAGATAATGTCATCAAAATAAATTTGAACATATAATTTATCTTTATTTTAACTTTTAATGAAGAGAGTTGAGTCAACTTTACCCTTTGAGAATCCTTTCTTTACCAGAAACTCACTTAAGCGCTCGTACCATGACCTTGGCGCTTGGTTCAACCCATATAAAGCCTTTTTGAGCTTGAAGACATAGTTTGGATGTTATAAATCCTCAAATCCTGGTGGTTGTTCCACATAAACTTCGTCTTTAATATATCCATTTAGGAATGCACTTTTGACATCCATTTGATATAGCTGGAATTTCATCACTGGTGCAATAGTAAGAAGAATTCTTATTGCCTCTAGTCTAGCCATAGGTGCATATGTTTCATCATAATCGATTCCTTCCTCTTGGCAGTATCCTTTTGCAACTAATCTTGCTTTATTTCTTATGATTTCACCTGAATCATCCATCTTATTTCTGAAAACCCATTTTGTGCCTATGACCTGCAGGTTATTTGTTCTTGGTAACAGTTCCCATACATTATTCCTCTTAAACTTGTTTAGTTGCTCTTGCATGGCCATCGTCCAATTTTCATCTGCAAGAGCATCTTCAACCCTTTTTGGCTCAATCTTAGACACGTATGTAACATTCATACAAAACACATTCAGTTTCCTTCTTGTAGACACACCTCTCGTAATATCACCAATTATGTTTCCTGTAGAGACATTTTTAGGAACTTTCCATTCCTTAACCGATTCTGTTATGGGAGCATCGATTACATCTTCAGAGTTCTCTTCTTCTGGAATTTCCTCATTTTCTTCCTCTTCTCTAGTAGAGTTGTCAGCTTCTATAGATTTTCTAGTCTGTTCAGGATTAACAGTGGTTTCAACATACTCGTCAAACGCAACGTGAATCGATTCTTCAACACCCATTGTTCTCTTGTTGTATATCCGATAAGCTTTTCTTGTAAGTGAATGTCCTATAAAAATTGCTTCATCAGCCTTGGAGTCAAACTTACCAAGGTTTTCCTTTCCATTGTTTAGTACAAAACATTTGCATCTGAAGATCCTTAGATGTGAGATATTTGGTTTTCTTCCTTTGAATAACTCATATGGAGTTACTTTCAACATTGTTCTTATTACAGTTTTGTTCAACACATAGCATGTTGTACTTAGTGCATCTGCCCAGAAATACTTTGGCATGTTCCTTTCATTCAGCATTGTTCTTGCTAACTCTTCCAATGCCCTATTCTTTCTTTCAACCACACCATTTTGTTGAGGTGTTCTAGGTGCTGAGAAATTGTGAGATATTCCCATTTTCGCTTAGTATTCATCAAATGCTTCATTCTGAAATTTTTTTGTCGTGGTCACTTCTAATCGATTTGATTCTGAGTTCCTTCTCATTTTGAATAATAGTAGCAAACTTCTTAAACACTTTGAACGTGTCACTCTTGGCAGGGATGAAGAAGGTCCAAGTGAAGCGAGAATAGTCATCCACGATTACTAATCCATAAGAATTTCCACCTTGACTTTTCACCCTTGAGGGACTGAATAAGTCCATGTGTAGAAGTTGAAGAGGTCTGGAAGTTGGCATCTCCCTTTTGTTCTTGAAGGACTGCCTAGTTTGTTTTTGGCATGCATCACATAATCTCTCAGAAGCGTAGCCAATGTTGGGAAGACCAATGACAAGATCCTTTTATACTAGCTTATTCAAAATATTCATAGAAGTCGTTAGTAACAGAGTTTAATCTTGCATTGCAAGTAGTTGATATCAGTTCAAATGCAGATTAACTTATCCTTCTTGTTTGAAAAACATACGCCATTTTCCAGGATCAGTCGATTTAACAGAAAACGTAATCGACTAGTTTTTCAAATATTTTATGAAAACTAGCTCTGGTGCCAATTGTTCAAAATAGAATGGCTTAGTTTTCAACACCAAGAGGGGGGTGAATTGGTGAAATACAAAAACAATGTTTTCTTTAAATCTTTTTCGCAAAGTAGATGCCTTTAAAAGCTTTCTTGAAACGCAAGGAAAAAGACTTTGTAGTGCAGCACAACATAGTCGAATGCGTGAAAAATAAAGTCGACTGAATGTAACAGAGTAGGGATAAAAAAATCAAACACTGGGTTTTTAAACTGGTTCAGCCAAGGTTTTTACAACAAAGCTTTTATAGCGACCTCCATATCAAAAATATAAAACACACAAAGACCAGCAGCAAGATGTCCCATCTCCCGCCGTCTTCAACCCTTTGAGAAACCCCTCAAAGTCAAGAACGCAACACGCTCTTCTTCCTGTATTCACAACAGGGAATCAACCCAATCTTTAGTAGATTGTCAACTCTGATCTTTCAGTAAACACCTCTCTGTGAAGATTTGATCAGCTCTTTCAAAGAACATCAATCTTGCTCTTCAAGAAATCACAAGAGATGATCACAACGATCTTCTTCTTTGATTCTTGGAGCTCTTCCACATTTTGTAAGATAACACTAATCTATAATGAATATGAAAATGTTATAATTCACAAAAGTACCTTACAGAATTCAAATTCGCGTATATTTATAGTTTTTCACAATTCTGACGCTCTCAAGTCGACTTAGCTACTAATGTAGTCAAATACAACACTTCAGTCAAAGCAATTAGCAACAATAAATGCAGTTAATTGAATGTACAATTAATGCAGTCGAATCACAATAAATGCTTGGCAACATATCTAAAAATATAGTTGTTGTAACATTTAATTCAAGCATTAACAGAATTTCAAAACTGTAACAAACTTAGTCGAATGCAGGTTGCATGTAATCGACTATACAACACAATTAAACAAAGTTTTGAAAGACTTTCTCTTCAAAAATTCTCACAGCACACTTTGAAAAAAATTGTGCAAAGCCACGAGTTTTAATCGACTTACTTCATAATGAAGTTCAACAAAAGTACATGTGGTTTTTCTTTTCTAAAATTTATGTCATCATTCACATATAAGATCTCATGTAAAACTCAGTGAATTGCAGCAATGACAGAATCAACACAAACATGTTCTCAAATAACCATAAACATGAAAGCTATGAACATGTAACAAATAAACAACACATAACAACACATGTTGTTATTAATAATGTTGTCATCATAAAAAACCAGAAGCTCTGAGATTGTAGGTTTAGCTAAACTAGTGTTCCCCTTATCAACAATCTCAACATCATTGATACAATAGAACAGTTGATAGAAGGAGGAATAAAAGTTGTCCTTATAATTTTATAAACCATCACTCAAATTTAAAACTTAATACAATCCACACTTAAATAGAAACTAAAAATATGGATCTCGTCCTTATAACTAAATGCCAGTCGATCCTCCATCTAATGCCTGCTCCACCGGCATCTCATCACCTTCTACTCACACCCACCGGATGATCATCGCCAAATGAAAACACACAGCACAAAATAACAACCACACAATAGACAAAACAAGGGTGAGCTAATGTACCAGAAAACAACATGGTATATTTAAATTAGTAACATAATTTTCAACTTACAAGTCAAATTACTCAATCATACAATAAACATACCATAATTATCATAAACTCAACTCATCCACATAATCGTATAAATATTGAACTCGTAGTTGGTTCAACACTTGCAGTGGTACTTTACTCAGATACATCCTATCCTACTATGTCCTCCAAACTGGATCTTCGGATATGGATGCACTCATAAGCTAGCTCAATTATCCTATCCTACTTTATCCCCAAACTAGATCTTCGGGTATGAATACAACCATTGAAGCGACATCCTTCCTACGTCTCCCAAAGTGGATCTTTGGTAAGGATTTCCCACTATCCACCACATAACTTTCTCTCTATGTGAGATTGAGACTATTCAGAGCTTCAGAATGAACCTCTAAGTCGGAGCTCCTACATTCATACATACAATACTTGACACGAACTCAACAAGAAGTTCCTCCTTGGAACTCTACTCCACACTTTCCATTCATAAATATACATGTCGACATACAATATATTATAATCTTTAGTCATATCTCAAGAAACAACTCTTACATACTCAGGAATTTCATATTATCACAAAAAACATCACCTATTAGCACATATTTCTTTACCGCCTATTAATCAGAATACTTAAGTAGTTCAAACAGCTTGGAGACCCTCACCAATGGCTCCAAAAGAGTCAAAAACTCCTAGAACGACCCAAAGAACATCCAAAACAGATATCCAAAACCCCCAAAACATCCAAAACACGTAAGTTGCCCCGCGTAATTCGCTCAAGCGAGTTTTCACTTGCCCAAGCGAATGGAGCGTTCCAGACTCACGAAAACTCACTTTCTGGTCCATCCCAACGTTTCCTTTTACAATCTAGAGTTTCCAGACATCAAAAATTCATCCTTAATCATCACAGATACCAAAAATACTCTCAAACATCAAAGATTTATGTCTTAACTCTACAAATTTCATTTTCATCATCAGTTGTCTTCTTAAATAAATACCCAAACCATATACAATTTTCACTTATCAAATCAATAACCCAAATTAATCAAACTTTTATAAACATCTAGAATCAATATATTCATGAGAGACAATGGATAAACAGTATAATTCAAGATTTCATATCAGAAGCCTAATCTCCTTTTAAATCCATAAACATATTCAGAATCATCACCACATAAGCATACTTTCATTTAAAAACATTTCACCGATTCAAAATGCTTAATAGAAACAAAGTCTCTCCATTAATCCTTAATTAGATTTAAAACCATCAAAACACAAGCATATCACAATTCCAAACCGTACCCCAATTCAAAAGATGTAACAGAAGCATAATTTCATTCTAAAACCATAAAGAGAATCAAAATCCTAAACATATACAAAATTTAAAATCATAAAGAAACAAAAAGACTAGAGATTAGCTCCCCTTACTGTTTTCTCCTAAGCTTGCTCGACAAAAGCTTCGTACACAGGTTTCGCTGACTCAGAATCCTCTCTCTCAACTCCGGACTCAACTCTAGGACCTCTATATTTCAAGATTACGGTGCTCTGATCTCAGATTCTCTTCTAAACCTCCCTAACCCCTGAGAACGCTCTTAAATTGCCTGAAAACAAAAGAATTTCCCTCAAGCGAAATTTCATTCACTCAAGAGAAAAATCGACAACTTTTTCCATCTTTCGGCGCTTTCTAAATGAATCTTGACTTTTAGGTCTCGCTCAAGCGAACTTCCACTCGCTTAAGCGAAGCACCGACAGCTTTTTCGCTCAAGCGACATTTAACTCGCTTAAGCGAGTTTACCAACAAGTGGAGACTTCACCAGTTCGGTTGAACCCTTTCTCGAAGTTAGAATTATGTGTATGAGTACTCGAATCGAAGCTCTTCGAGTCTACGTTATAATGGAAAAAGAATCAACTCAATATCTAATTTGTACAAAAAGTTATAATTAAAATATTAAACCATGTCAAAGTTGACAACATTCTATTTTACTTTATAACTTGAACTTTTTTACAATTTGATAATTTTCTTGAGTTTCTTAGTCTTCTAATGACCCAAAACTTACATATACACTCTTAATTTCAAGGGTCTTACAAGTGGTGCTAATACTCAGTTGTAATCGTGTGAAGATTACAATATAAAATTACTTGTGCAACTATATGTTCTCTTGTCTAAACGGTCCTCTTACAAAAGCCTGTAGTTGCGCTTTATTTTCTAAACACAAGTGTTGATAGGGGGAACTTTAGCCTCCTTATATCTTGGTTTTTGATGATAAACAAAAGAATGGTTTAATGGTTTCTGGCACAACAAATGGCATAACAAATGTTTTATCATGATTATGTGTGTGCTTGATATATGAATTCATTAATGTTGAATGAATCATGTGTAAAACAGATTAATAATCCCATTTTTGGTTGAGATAATCAATTAAACATGGTATATAATTTGTTATATCTAATCAGATTACTTATTAAGCTTAACAGAGGCTAACTGTTTTGTAGTAATCGATTATACAGGGTATATAACCGATTAAAACAGAAAGCAAGCCATAATTTGTTTCATAAGTGAGAAATTTTTTTTATAATGGAAATTGGATAGACAATTTGCTTAAGTCTTGGAATAATCGATTACATAAGTTTCCTAATCGATTAAGTCAGTTAACATAATCTAATCCTTTACATTTATACACCGATCTGTTATAACTGTCAAATGAATCAATAACTGGCTTAAGTGTTAGATAATCAATTACATGCTCGGGATAATCTGTTAAAACAGAGGAAAAAGCTTAGCAGATTACATAAATATCTTAACCAATTATAATGTGACACGATTTGAAAAATCCTATATATATGTGTCTTGAGACCCGTTTAAAAAAAAGTTATCATTTTCAAATACTAATATTTTCATTAAGTTTTGCTTACAGGTGTTGTCAAGAAACGTTCTTGGAGAATCAAAGCTTCATTGGTTGATTACCTATCAAGATTCGTTCAAGAAGTTATGCTAAAGTTGTTTTGATTTTATCTACACAAGAGGAGTGCGACTTAGATATCAGGTTCTTCATGGACAATCTGTGTATTGTTTTCTTATGCGGGTTTGCCAGGGGTTAAGGGCTGTGAGTCCTCTTGTATAGTAAGAGATTGAGGTTGTTCATCTCTTAAGTTGCTATATTGATTTTGAGTGGTGAGAGAAGTGCATTGAGAGGGTTGTCTCTGTATTTTTGTATACTCAATCAATTATAGTGGAATCCCTTCAACTAAGGTTGATGAAGGATGACAAGATGTAGGCTTGTGATAGTTGAACCAATAGATTGTGTGTGTTGATCTTTCTTTATCCTTTCTCTCTTGTTAATTCATTATCTTTTGTTCATTGATTTCAAGAAAGCAAAGAATTTATAAAGATTTCAAAAAGATCATAAAGAAGGGTTAATCCAATTCACCCTTCGCCCCGTCTTGCTTGAGATATAAAGGTCTTTCTTTTCTAACGATTGACACCAGAGCTTTGAATTTGAAAATTACTCAAATTTTAATCGATTGTGTTCTCAGCCTAATCGATTAAATTGATCATGATGGAAAATATATCTAACACTATAAGTAAAGGTGTAATTGATGATGAAAACTATTGTTTCTTGAATTCAATAGTCAAAGGTGTATGGGATGTTGTGACAAACAATCCCCATGAACAAATCAAGACAAGAATTGAGAAGGTCAAAATCAAAGATTTCTCTAGATCAAGAAGGCTAAATCAAGAAGAGAAAGGATACACCAACACCTTGAAGTCTGCTGCTGAAATAGGTACGATAAATGGCGAAAATTCAGAGAATGAAGAAACAAATCTTATGGCAAAAAGGCTTTCTAAATTTTTGATGTACAAAAGAAAAGCTAACTTGAATTTTGCAGGGAATAAAGGGAACTCTAGAAAGTAAGATGAATGTGCTACTCCTTCTAGTACTAAATGTGAAAGAGAAGAAGGACATACAAAACTGAAATTTCTTTCACTCAAATTGAATCAAAGACTGAAAAAAGAAGATAAAGGTAGAGATGAATACCGGCCCACTAAAGGAGAAAATGTTGTCCCAGTAAATGTGGAAATGTCTACTATGTAACGCCACAAATTTCCAGGGTGTCACGGGTTACTCAAAAACCAGTAAAAAATTAAACTTTAACTTTGCTCGGAAACATATTTTCAAAAATCTCAGCATTTAACATCATATTTTATTTCAAAACATAATAGTTCTAAAAACATTTGTCTAATAGAAATAACAAAGTAAATAAAAAAAACTTCAATTACTTTGTCTAAAATTCAAATGTAATAACTTTGAATAAAAACCCCATGTTTGTCCTCTGTCATCTCTCAAATCTATCATGCCTCAACACCATCTATAACAACATATGCTCACGTATAATGCATTATTCAATCATCATCGATAATTTCATTCACAAACACACAACACAAACATGTATGGGGTAAGCTACCAATAAAATAATCATAATAGCATGATATAAACATACTGATTAAATCAACAATAATTAAGCACCCTAAAAATATTAGTAATAACAATAGGATTTCTAATCCTCTAACATAATAATTAGATCAAAACGAATTACTCGATCCTCGATCTCTAATCGTTGATGTCCTCACTAACATCTCACACATACATCCTTTGTATATCTACTCATTAGCACCTATGATAACTACTTACTATAACTATTATAGTAACACCACTATCACATATCATCACCTGGAGCATCTCAACCACTATGATCACCATCATAGATACATCATCATCATAACTATCCCAGTCTTGAAAAACACCATGAGCATGACCATACCATAAACACCCGAGTAGAAAGAATCATTCATACTCTTGTACCCTACATCACCGACTATAGTTGCTCCTACAACCCCGTCTGTAGATTTCCCATACAGATACATTCAAGTAGTCTCGCAATCCAGCTAAGGAACTTGTAATCCTGCCACACAAGGATTAATTATGAAACACTAGTTTCCCTTTCTCCTTTTTATCTATTCTTATTATGTCTTTATCTTTTTAATTAAAATAATATTTACAACCACTAAATCTTTTAATTTTAGATTTATTTTACTTTCCTTTACTTTCTACACCCGTATAACTTAATTTCTGCATTAATTAATGAGGGTAAAATGATATTTTTGCCCTTTGGCCCAAAATCCAAATTAAAACCCAAAATTTTACTTTAACTCTCTTTCTTTCTAGAATTTGGCCCACACTTATTCAATCCTAAATTATCCTTCTACCCTCAATCCAACACATCATATTAATAACAACACTCTACACAAATCATTCAAATAACAATATATCAATCATATGTTCCACTTAATCAATAATAACATTAAATGATAAACATAATAATTATAATATTTAAAAACATCTAATCATCAAACACCAATTATCAAACAATAATGTCCAAGTCTCATAACCACATTATTCCCTAATTACCACATTTTCCTAGGGTTTTACATACTGCAATACCTCCTTATAGACCAAAAACTGACTTTGAAAGATATATTGTCAAGCAAATGCAAACATTGGTTAACCATCATTCCACCTACACCTCTAGGCTTGACAAACTGGATCAAGAGATTGCTGCACTCTAGAAGCTAACGGGGAATCAAAATCTGGGTGGTGAAAGAGTAGCAACAGATGATGAGGTTGAGGGAGAAGATAATGAAGATGATGGCAATGAAGAAAAAGAAGGAGAGCAAAAGGAAACATATTTCTACTTGATGGCAAGATCTACATCATCTCAAAGCACTGTGAGTAGTTTTGAACCTGAAAGAACTAAAAATAGGTACTATCAACTAGTTGATGCTTTTCAAGAATTGTATGAGGAAGTTGTGAAACTTCAGCTCTTAAACAACAAGTTTAAAAGTGAAAACAAGTACTTAGAAAATAGAATAGAGGTTCTAGGTAATGAAAATAAAAGTCTGAAATCAAAACTAGACTGAGCTTGTAGCCTTCCTACTTGTGTTTTCTCTTTCTTTTTTGCATACTAGTCGTTGGGTAAGTCAACTTGTCAAAGCTGACATGCTTTTTCAGTCATTTGCTTGAAGTAGGTTGTACAACCTTTTTAGACTTTGCTTCAAGTGAGGAACATTATGTGAATATCTCTCCTTTGTGCTTAACGTCCACTTTTTTATATTTGATCTGTAGCATTGTGGATACGCATAGAATAACTTATCGACAAGATTAGAGTAAATTGTGCATGCAACATATACGTCTTTTGTTATCACTTTGCTCATAACAACAAAATGTTTTCTGAAGATACCAAGTATATATAGTTACTTCATCATAAGATAAGGTACTTGTCAAGCTCATGGCTTTGTTTAGTCAAGTAAATGTTTCTTTAGCTTGTCTCTTTTTTAGACAGATAATGTTTAGCTTGCTTAAGCTTTCTTTTATACTTTAATAATTTTGTTTCTTTAATATGCTTTGTCAGAGACATTGTCTTGGCTTATTTTGTTTTCGAGAGAAGTTGAATACCTATTACCTCTCTTAGACGCTTTAGGCACAACAACGTTTAGTCATGCATCTAGGTGTTTTGACCTAGATGTTTTTCTATGTCCTAAGAACTTAAATGTTTTTCTAAGTTTTTCTATGTTGAGGATTCTAGTTCTAGGTTGTGTTTGTTTAGGGTCTAGGCTCTAAGTTTTGTGTTTTCACCTTAAGTTATTTTCTTATTATCTCATTTTAATGATATTTGATTAAATTTCAAAATATGAAAGCGTTTAGACGTATAGACAATTTTGTTTTTAAGAGTCATCTCATCTCACCTACTTAAACATGCTTTCTCTTTTTCACTTTGGCGTTCTCTCTTTTTTTCTTTCTTCTCTCACCTAAAATCTTAGGATACAAAACTTTTTATGCCAATTTGTAAAATATATGACACAAATACCTTTGTGAGCAAATAATTCTGAATAATTCACTCTGTACTTCCATTAAATGAAATTGGACTTTAAATAGTCGTACATTGTAACAGACCAAATACAAAATAATAAAAACATAATAAAATAAAAAAATTTCGAGCATCACACTCTGGCTGAGAATAATAAAAACTGAAACAACTATCACAATTGAAAAACCAAACCTAGTAACAAAAACTTGGTACATGACAACTGTAAACCAAATAGTAAACAACAAATAAGCCGTCAATCTCATGGATGTACTGGAAGAGATGAATCTCGCATGAAGGAGAAAAATGAGAGGGAGCGTCCATGAAGGTCTCCCTAGCCGACAACGATGAAGCAAAGATAATTGTCCACATCAACAGCACGACAACGACGGCGACTCTGACCAGCTAGAGGTGAGCGCCTATGAGACCCATGGCTTGGTGTTTGGTAGTCCACGAGAAGAAGATGATAGATGAGAATGATGATTTTTTATTTTTATTGAAGAAAAGGAGATTAAATAAATTGTCTTGGGTCATGGATTCTTTTCGTGCACCCATGTTTGCTACCCACACCACCCTTTTTTGTTTTTATTATTATTATTATCTTTATTTCATTTTAATTTGTGCACCTCCCAATGTACAAACTCCACACCCGTCTGCCTTTAATTTTGGGACGGGTTGTATTCACTTCCTACACCTGCGTCACAAATGCACACACCCTACCTTTTTTATTTTTTTTTAGGCCTGTTTTTATCTTCTTCGTTGCACCGCCGTGTTTACTGCACACACCATACATATAATGTTCATCACACCACTTATTTACTATCTGCACCACCTGTATTATTTATTTGTTTTTGGACTGATATACTTCATGCACCCATTCACTTACATGTTGCACCCCCATAACTTGTATTCTACTCGTGGTATTAAGAATTTGTTAGGGATGGTAGCCTTATTTAAGCCCCTATAACAATACAAAATCTCTAACTGTCATCTCTTTTCTTGACTAGGATGATGATAGGGCTTGAGTAGGGGTTAAGGTAGGATTACTAGGTCTGATAATCCCTGTTCTCAGCATTTCTAAGACTTGGTTTTCAATTTATGTATTCATCATGTACGAAAATTGGTGAGGTCTAACATTAATAGGATTTATCCCTTGCTTAATAGGGATTTTATGATCCATGTGTCTACTAGGTGGTAACTCATGCGACTCTTGAAATACCTTTTCACACTCCCCCAAAATGATTTCCAACTTTATCTATTGTTTTGGAGTTAAATTCTCCTTCAAAACCTTCATTTTTTTCCAGCACTATTCTTCCCAAATCCTTCATTAATCTGAAAGCTTCTATCTCAGTTTCTTTCAATAAAGGTTACAGAGAAATAACTTTTTTGGTTAAGGCTGGGTCTCCCTTAATCTAAAATCTCATAGTTAAGGTTTTTGATTTAACTTGAACCTCTCCCAATAAAGCTAACCATGTTACTCCAAGAATCAAATCTACTCCTCCTAGCTCGAACAAATAAAATATTTCTTCCACCACATGATGCTCTAGTTATACGACTATGTTGCGACAACATCCACCAGTGAGCTTCCGATGGCCATCTCCTAAACAAACCTTCTATGGGTGTTGCTTCCACTGGCAGATCCAGATAAGCCACTAGATCTGTTGAAATAAAACTATGGTTTGCTCCACTATCAACTAAAATCAAAACCTTCTTCTCGTTCACCCATCCTTGTAATTTCATTGTGTTGGTTTGAGTCAGTACCCCTATTGAAAACAATGACAGTTCTAGCTATTTCGGCTCCATTTCTTCCTCTTCTCTCGTTTCGCCTGCCTCCTCATCTTCAGCCATTATTAGGACTCATATATTCTTCTTTGGGCATAAGTGTCTAAGGTTGTAAGCTCCCCCACAAAGGAAACACCTCCTTCTAATGTACTTCAGATACGGGAGATTGCATACTGCTCTGCTCCTAACTTCCCCTACCGAATTTCCTCCAATCTTGGAGCCAACTGAGGTCCCTCTTCCCTCTCTTCTGACTATACTAATGTTGTTGTCCCTTTACATTTTCTCATTCTTTTGAAAGTTTTTGTTTTGGATATTGTCCCCATTCCTCCTTGATATTGAAATGAGGAATTCTTATTTCATAATGTAGTTCCTGCCGTTCTTGATTCTTTCATCACATCTTCCACATCTTTCGCATTTCCAATTGTCCTAATCAAGTCCTTGGGATTATAAGACCTAATTTGACTTTCGATTTCACTTTGTTGACCCATAAAAAAATATCTCAAAAGTTATTCTTCTAACAGTTCTGATAGGTTTCTTTTGTCAAGAAATCGATCAACACTCCTCAACTCTCGAGCACACACGAAAAGACACAAACCAATATGTATATTATTGATATATGAGTGAAACAATGTACAAAGAATCACCCCCAAGGAAGCCTCTCTCCCTCCACTGGAACAATTATCCAGTCTGCACCAAATGTACAAAATGACTAACTACCCGTGTAAAAAACACACACTCTATTTATAAACTGCCTTCCCTTTTCCACTAACTAACTAACTGTCAAACAATTCTTCCCTCCTAACTGCCCTCATTTTCTAAACCCATTATAACCTATCACCTTATATCCTATCATTACACCCTACTGCAAAACAACCTTGTCGTCAAGGTTGGTATAGTAATACTTGTTCCCATGGCTCTTCTTCATCATAGGAAGGGAACCCACTGGTTGCTGCCCTCCAATTTCGGTTTGGAGGCTTGGGTGGTGGTCTATATGAAAGAATTGTTGACTCCTTTAAGAGTTTCTTTTTTTCCAGAATTCCCATGGACCCTATGATTGTTCTATATTGCCTTCTGACCTGGTGACCACTTACATGGGCCTGGACTTTAACTCTTTTCTGATGAATGATCAAGAATTCTTTTCTCTTCTTCCACCCTAAAACCTTTTTTGTACTTTTATAGCAGTAGTACTGGCGAAGCCCTCTCCTTGCCCAAATTTGTTCATCCTAGAACCTAAAAAGGAAAGAACTTGTTGATCTGACCATCCAATTCCTTCATCATCATCATGTTGAGCTAACTTTTTCCTCTGAATGTTAAATTGCAGCCCTACAAAAAAATATATCTGCCATTGGTCTTCTAGTGTTTTATATGTTTGTGACAACCATATTTTTCCCCACTCAAGACAGCTGCATCTTCTACTTTATTTCCAGCCATAATAGTCACCCTATTCCCACCATATTCTGCTTTCTTTCCTCTGTCTTAACCCTTCTTCACTGTTTTGACATACACATCACAACCTACCCCATTATCTCTCCTAGAAACAGTAGCTTTTTCCACTTCTTGGGCAGCAACACTAACAATGTCTCCATCACAGTTTTTGTCTTCTGCACTGATATTTCCTTCCCAGAAACAACAGCTTTTGCCACTCCCTGGGTAGCAACACCAACAACCTTTTGAGCAGCAGCTTCTGTGATTTCTGTAGTTTGGGCTAACTTCTCAAAGACAGAACCTCTATCTCTTTCTCCGAACCTCCTTATCAACGTCTTTGTCAACTCTTTTCAAGAAGGGTTCTTGGTTTTATTTTTCCAAACCCTGAGCCAATAGATTGCACCTCCCTTCATGCTAGTGTAGGCCAATCTTAATTTTTCCCTTGCTGCCACGTTTTGGATCTCAAAAACTTTCTCTAGTCTGGATATCCATCCCTTTGGATCAATCCCCTCAAAAGTAGGCAATTCTACCTGCTTCCTCCACTTTCGTTGCCCTTTGCCCCTGTTTTCCTCCAACTCTTCCTCTGAACCATCTTTCTTTCCTTTCATGACAAATTCATCACTTCTTGTTGAGCCCTTAATTTGAATCTTGATATTCTGCATCATTTCTTTTGTTTCTTGGGTAGTTCTTCTCCATCTTTCACTACTTTGTAGATGTCTCTTTTCCTTCTTCTCTTCATCATTAGCGAAATACTCTCCTTCACATAATTTCTTGGCTTTCTTGATGTTGTCCAGACTGCCTTTCACAGCATCCCTACCCTTCTTTACTTCTTTCTTTCCTTTCTTGTTGTCTTGCAGAAATTCCTCTTTCCCTCCCCTTCTTGCTTTGTCAAGAGATTTCTCCCTTCCTTTTGAGTCCCTTTCTTGATTTTGGTCTTCCAATATCATTTCTTTTATTTCTTGGATATTTCTTCTCCATTTTGCTAGTACTCTTTTTTGTTCGTTGGCCCACCTTTCCACAGTATTGATTCTTCCTTCCAAAGTATTGATTCTTCCTTCCATCACGTTCTCATCTCCAAGGGATCCGGTAGGTCGGAGCAATCTTGATAGATTTCTTTTGTCAAGAAACCGATCAACACTCCTCAACTCTCAAGCACACACGAAAGGACACAAAACAGTATGTATATTAGTGATATATGAGTGAAACAATGTACAAAGAATCACCCCCAAAGAAGCCTCTCTCCCTCCACTGGAACGATTATCAAGTCTACACCAAATGTACAAAATGACTAACTACCCCTATACAAAACACACACTCTATGTATAAACTCTCTTCCCCTTCTCACTAACTAACTAACGGTCAAACAACTCTTCCCTTCCAACTGCCCTCATTTCCTAAACCCATTATAACCTATCACCTTATATCCTATCAAGTTCTGAAATTTGCAAACACTATAACACCTCAAATTCTTCAACATATTCTCTCATTCCCCTATTCTGTCTTAAAGTTGCCGATTTTTCAAAGGCAAAACTTTTTTTCCTAAAACTGTTGATGAGTATCTTTGTCCAATCCTCCCAAGAAGAATTCTTGACCTTCTTAAGAACTTCATAGGATCGACCCTTTCAAAAGTGGATAATTTCACCTTTTTCATCTAATACTTTTGAATTTCCTTCTCTTCCCACTTAGATTCTTCAATTTGTTCTTCTTTCTTCCCCTTTCTTCCTTTATTAGTAGAATTCTCATTTTCTTTTAAGTCCTTTTCGTGATTCTTGGACTTCTGCAACATTTCTTTAATTTCTTGAATATTGTCTCTCAATTTAGCCTTATCATGTTCGCTAGCCCATCTTTCAATGCATTCATTCTACCTTCCATGATTGTTCCTCTTCTAGATCCGATAGGTCGAACTAAAAATGTTAGATTTCTTAATAAAAGAAACCTGTTTATAAACTCTCACACGCGGAAAAGGGTATCACACACTCCAAGAACATTGAAAATATTCTAGTACAAAGTTTCTAGGGACAATGTTCCCTCCTACACAGGATAGCAATAATCATGTGCTCTCTTCTAAAAACAGAAACCTCCTCTAAACAAGGCTATAACTTGCGTATGTCATTTTTTTTGCTTTTGAATTCTAGATTGAATATAAATAAAAATAAACTTAGCCAACACTTCCAATCAGCATCTCTTATTTCTTCACTCATCGACTAAATGAAATTCGTAATTTTATTTAAAATGCTGACTAATTTCAATTTGAAAGAGTTAAAATTACAATTACAAGTTTGATCTAAAGTATGTTCACTCAAATTCCGCCCACATAACAAGCCTCTGGTTGAAAATTTGATTAAACTCTCCCCTTGTTACAGGCGATATCAATGGAATTAACTTCAGACATAAGTAGGAACCAACACCTATTTCTAGAACGAACTAATACAGTGAAACGGCATCGAAGATTCAGAATTTACAGAAATGACATGCTATTAGAGTAAGATTCTCTTTCAATTAGACTCTGACAAAGATACCCCATCATCCTCATAGAACTTAACCTGGCAAAGCCTTCCACCTGCTTCATCCGCAAAGGCTATTTTTTTCCTCTCTTTACGCACTACATCTTGAGTAGCTGGACCCTCATCAGATAATTTCTGAATTTATCAAGAGCAGTAATTAGCCACACACGAAAGTGGAAAAAAGAAAAAGAAAACTATAAAAACTTATCAAATTTAACAGCTTCAATAGTAACGTAGGAGATGAGCAAACCATTATTTTACAGAAACGGCTGCAATCCCTTGACATGAAGGCCAGGCATCGTTTTGCAGCTTCTTCAGCTCTTGTTGCATTCTTGACAGCCACTCTTGCCTGAAAATCAATCGTTAACTATTGACTAGAAACCAAATTTATCAATTAAATACATAATTCCACTAGAAATTTTGAAATTACTAGAAGTTAGCAACACTTTTCATTTTGGCTTTTAACCAGGAACAGAAGAGCTATAGCCATCAGTAGGGGTATGCATGGATTACGTTGGGTTGGGTTTGAGCAACCCCATCACCGAACCCAATAAAAAAGTTTCGGATTGAGTTGAGCCTAGCAGGCTTCAATCAAATTATCACTATTTCTACTGCAGAAAGTAATATTCACTATTAATAGGACTGCGGTAATCATACCTCATTTACTTTATGCCTCAAAGACGTATTCAGACAGAATTCAGATCGTAACATGTCATCCACAATGTCCTTCATTGACTTCAATTCCTTTGTCAGTTTCTTGGTAAGACATTCTGCATCATGCATTTGTTGCTGTGTAAATGCAATTGCACTCTTTGAGCAGCTTTGTACAGAACTGCAACCTAGGCGGGTGGCTTGGCGAGAAGAATGAGGGATCTTGGAAATTCCTTTAGGATGGGAAACTCTTTTAGTCCTAGGAATAACACTAATTTTGTTAGGGATGTCACTAAATCGAGCGCCTGTGATATCATCACACCCTTCAGCTGTACGATTATCAGTCTGCTCGGAAAAGTATTTTTGTCGTCCCTTGCATTCTGAGATCATTGTAACCCAATATAAGTAAAAATAAATTTAGGTAAAATGTCAAGGTACTGAAATGAAATAAAATAATTATGTATGCATTACAACAAGAAATTAGATATCAAAACAGAAATTCGTTGCAGTTTTCATAGAAACAAGTTACATTTGAAATTTGATAGAGGGAAAATTGAGAAATGAGTTCATCAGAGTCGTATGAAATTACTTTTACTCATGAAATAAAAGCCTAATTTATTTCATTAAGATTTTAACTATAAGTTAGTGGATCAAAGTTAGAAATATTGCTTGTTTCAAACATAGTTTATCAGAGAATAAGTTAGGTTTCTTGGTGACAAGAAACCTAAATTCTATCTCAAAATAAACAATCAAAAACAGAGACAAGAAACCTCACTGTGAGGCAGCAGTTTATTGAATGAGAAATACAGAAAACATTCAACAACATCAAAGGGAAAAGATTCTCTTCTACATAAGACAGTCCCTATTCAGAATTAAAATACTCAACAACCAGAACTAGAACACCCCCTCCTTAAAAGAAAATATTTGCCTAACTACTATTTAAAACTTCCCCTAACTGTTGTTTACACTCCTCGTAACTACCCCTAACCACTTCATACTAACTTCTATTTTTTATTGTTGCCAAACTATCTAAAAACTGTCTAATACATTACATATATTATTACTCACCGATGCAAAACAACCTTATCCTCAATGTTGTAATCTAAAAAATGGTCCTTAATAGTTGCGATGAGACAACTTTCCATGCAACTGCCTCAAGGCTTCCTTTCACCTGTTGGATTAATCCTTGAATCTGCAAAGATCTAACTTTGACAACATAATCTTTTACAAATAGATGCTTAATAAATAATCTGACTCGGTTTCCAAACTCAACAAGTTTATTACTGGAGTTTGCTAGCAATCGATTTGCATAACCGATAGGTAACCCAAGACAAAAGTGAGATCGTACAACTTTCTTGTCCTTCTTGCATAAGGCCTGCCACTTTGTCAAGAAATACTCCCCCAACTGGTTTTTTGATCTTGGCTTTACTAGAAACACCAATATCTTGAATTCTTGGATGACTTTTTCCTCCCTCCCTATCCTTGTTATTGTTGTCATCCTCTCATTTAAAATTTCCACACTCCCAATTTGTGTTACTGCTACCAAAATCTGAAATAACATGTTTCCCTTGTTCCCTTCAACTACCCTTAGTTGAGGTGTTGCAAGATCTTCCCAAGAGAGGTTATGAGATTTCTGTTGCCAGGTCTTGAACCCCTTGACTGCATTTTTTCCCATATTATTGATGGTTAGGTGTACTACTATTTGTTCCTATGATCTGGACTTCAAAAACATTTTCTGTCCCAACACCAACTACCTTTGAACCATCTACACTCAAAACAACCTCATCTTTTACTTTACTCCCATAAATAATGGTTACAATGTTCTCACCACATTCGGCCTTCTTTCCTCTGTCTTTACCCTCCTTCACTGTTTTGACATATTCACCAAGACCTACCACACTGTACCCATTAAAACAACTTCATTATGAGAAGCAAGAGTCACAACATTTCCATCACAATCTTGGTCTCCACCTTTCTCTTCATTGATATCCTTCTCTTTTTTCTTCTCTCAATTGATGGAATTGTCTCCTCCATTTGAGGGTTTCTTGGCTTTCTTGATGTCATGAAGAAATTCCTCTCTCCCTCCCTTTCTTGCTCTATCAAGTGATTTCTCCCCTTATTTAGAGTCCCTAATTTGAATCTGGACATTTAGAATCCTATTACATTCCTGTATCATTTCTTCTAATTTTTGGAAACTTTTTCTCATCTCTTGATGTCATGCCCTCGCCTTTTCTAGTTCGCTAGTCCCCCTCTCCAAAGTATTGAAGCTTTCTTCCATGCTTTTCCTCATTGATCCGGCAAGTCAAACCAATTTGTTAGGTTTCTTGGTGACAAAAAACCTAAATTCTATCTCAAAATAAACAATCACAAACAGAGACAAGAAACCTCACTATGAGGCAACAATTTATTGAATGAAAAATACAGAACATTCAACAACATCCAAGGGAAAACATTCCCTTCTACACAGGACAATTCATGTTCAGAAATAAAACCCTCAGCAACAAAATCTAGAACACCCCCTCCTTAAAAGACAAAAATTGCCTAACTAATTGAAACTTCCCTTAACCGCGGTTTAAACTCCTAATAACTACCCCTAACTACTTCATACTAACTTCTGTCTTATTTTTGCCAAACTATCTAAAAACTGTCTACATACTATTTAATACATTACATATCCTATCAAAATATTATAATTAACAATTTAAATCTTACAATACAATACATTTTAGCTATTCCACCGATTCGTATCTTAAGATGAATCTTAAATGACTTCGTATGTTACAATACATGAATGAATCTATATAATTTGTCATTGATACTTCAACAATTCATTGTTTTTCACTTTTTTACCAATTCTTAAGAAAGAAACAAAAGTAAGGCGAGCTCTGAATATTTGAATGGAAAGAAATTTGGAAGAACACATGTATTTATTTGTCATTCACTCGTTCAATGTATGTATTCTATCTAGTAATTTAACTGTTTGGTTTCCATTCTTCTAAAATAAGGACCTCACAAACTTAATATACCTAATTGTTTTATTTTTTTTTTTATACATGTTTGGTCCATATTTGTAGTTTGCATTGCCTACATTGAGCACTATACATAATCTATGATATATTTGGAATAACTTTCACTATACCTAGATCTTACGAATCTATACAAAATTAAGATTCAAGATTTAAAATATATTTTCACAACCATGATTTGAATCGATTCGATGAGCTTGATTTCGAACATTAGTCAGACTGCCACAACAACCACATCATGGTTTAGCTTTCCCATGTTATGATACTTTTAATACAGCCTATATCTATAAAACCACATTTTTATCTTTTTCAACAAAACCTCTAATTTCTCAAAATCCATATTTCTTTCTATGATTGTTGAGTTCATAGTTTGTAACAAATAAAGGTTGGCGGATTTAAATATGTAATTTTTGATGAATCCAGATCACAGCATAATAAAGAAGATGGTGTAATTAAATGACATACTCAATTTGTTTTTACGATTCAAATCATTAGTCTTCACAGCTTTACAGTGCTTTTCCAGAGAAGATGGTGAAATTTCCTGTAGAGAAATCAACTAATGAGAGGAAGCGCAATCAAATAAATCAAGTCATATAAATTTATTGATGATATTTGTACCTTTCTTGTTGATAATAGCCTTTCAGGATGATGCAGCTTTGAACTACCATTACATTCATTGTTTTCAGCAGCAAATGATTGTATTTCCTCATATTCCATAGTAGGACTGGTCTCTACGTCTACCTGATCCTCAGCACCAGGAGTAAATTCATTATTACTGCAGTCACCGAGAAGAGTGTTATCATCTTTAAAATCTACACCCAGGTAATCAAGATCTTTATGAGTAGCCACATTACGCAGGGTGACTGCAGTGTCAGTGTCACCATCCGGTTGACTGTCATGAATATGAAGGATTTCGTCTTCAACCATAGAGATTACTGGTGGGGCGATGTAATCGAGATCTGGATGAACCATACACTCTTCACTTTTGAATTCTATTGCAGGCATGTCCGGAAACTGCTCATTGCTTAGTTGATAATTTCTTCTCACAACATCCATGTTAAATGGACCCACCATTCGTAATGGAAGAAAATCAATACACCTTTGCCGCTCATTTTTCAATTCACTCTCCAAATTCCATTCATAGATTATCTCCGCTTCTTGTACTTCCACAATAGAATAGTCATCTGGCCCACCAAAAAAGTCAGTTTCAGGAACCTCAGATTTCACTTCAACAAGGGCAGCCGAATCTCCATTGAAGGATAGAATCTCTTTATTGTTATCAATCTCTTCACTGGAGGGTGTGAACTCTTGACCGTCTTGGATCTCCTGGCAGGAGGGTGAGAAATCTTGACATACTTGGATCTCTTCCATAGAGGTTGAGAACTCTTGACAGTCTAGGATCTCTTCGCTAGAGGGTGGGAAATCTTGACCGTGTTGGATCTCTTCACTAGTGGGTGTGAAATCTTCACTGTCTAAGATCTCTTCAGATTTGACAACTGGCATAACCTCTTGGGTATAAGTAGAGATTGTTTTTTTGAAGCACCTTTTCTTCTTTGCCTTCATATTATTTGACAGTTTAGATTTCCAGTTGCTGAGAGTCTCCATGAAATCAGAATCATCATCAGCTTCCATTTGCTCCTCACCGTAGTCATCCAGGAATGAATCTTCAATTTTTATCTTTCTTATAGAAGACTTCAGACCTTGTGAGCGTTTTCTCTTCCTGGCTTCGCAACTTTCTTTAATTTGGCTTAGGGTGATATCGTCAAAGTCGTTATCATCCAAGTTACAGATTCTCTGACCATCATCATCATCATTGACATTACATTCTGACGCATCACGATTGGTTTTCACATTGGTTTCCTCAATTTCACCATAGCATGATCTTTCAGCCATTACATCATCACTATGAGACAATAAGCCATCATCATATATGTCTGTAATATTTTTAAATTTAAGTTTTGGTTGTCCACGAGCAACATTAGGGACTTTTGAAACTAAACCACCTTTAATTGCCAGAATGAAATGAAGATAACCACAACCCCGTAGCTCCATAAAGTTGCTCTACTGCTCAGCTAACAAATCAGAATCTTTGCACAGTTTTCTTCCAATTTTCTCTGAATCTATCGAGAATAAAAAACACTGGAAAGAGTAAAAACAAACATTTAGAAAAACAATTTAAGGCAACTCACTGGTAGTACTTGCAAAAATAACAAAGGAGAAAAGTATTTTCCTTGAAAGAACGAATTTAAACATCAAAAGTGAATCGATCTTCTTTAGCCATGTTAGTTTTGATATAGTCAATCTATGAGGTTTTGTCCACTGTGAAACCTCATGTCTCTCTAACGATTTTATCTTTAAAAAGCATCTTAATAAATGAAGAGACAAAAGTGTATATAAGTAGCTTTGGCCTTAACATCTAAACGACGTGTACTGTTTAGGTTGTCCTGGAATAGAACACAACAAATGCTGACTATGACTGTTTTTAGCGATCAAATTTTAAAATCACGCCTTAAGCTTACTTATGTGGTACTATCCAAAAGATTCTATCAGTGATGAATTTTCGATAGGATAAATACACAAAGGAATCAACACAAATATTAAAATAGGAGAAGACTAAAATAATTGATTCACAATTGAATAAGATGGGAGGATAGTTATTAATCAAAACATTGTCAAAAATCAAGTTCAATGACTGAAGATCATTGAAAGTGAAAGCCATCGACTGTTTATAGTTTTTCGACGTAGAGGTTATCAACTAGAAGATTGTCAAGAAAGAAGTTACTCAAATACATCGACGGTGAAATTATGTGAAGACTTGAAATCATAGACTACAAAAGTTACCAAAAGAAGAACCATTCTGGAAATGTTGCAAGTGGGATGATGCAAATCTTGGGTAACTGCTGACAACTGCATCGAGGGACAGTCTATGTAGGGCTTCTTAGTTAGAAATAAGGTTGATAAACAAACACTTTTACTTAAAAAGACTCTCATGCTGATAATGGAAATGGCAAATAGTAAATCGAGAATAATGCTTTTGGTCACCCCAATTTACACTTTTCTTCACAATTGCTTGCTTTCTTGTTGGTAATTTCTCATTTTGATTTACAACAAAATAATACCGCAAAAAATTCAAATAATTCCAAAAAAATTTAAATACCTGAATTACACGTTTCAATATATCACAACTTTCTTCTTCTTGTCTGGTACAGATCCAAAGCACTTGCGCAACCTGTATCAATTGCAACATTAAAGAAACACAATTATTAAAAATGCTATCACCCTTTCATAAACTAAACCGCAGCTAGCAAAAAAGACAGAAGCCTAGAACTAAATCTGCACTATGAGAACCACGAAGCAAGCAAAAACACCATATAACAGGAAAAACGGAGCCATACTCAAATCGAAGCGATAACACACAGAACAGCCAAAACTAAAAAAGCAAAAAATATAAAATCATTCCACCATCGGATTCACTCAAATCTTAAGAAATGAACCCTAAAGTCAGATTTCAGACGGCTAAATTAATCCTAAAAATCGAATGGATTCATCACCAGTTTCAAGATCCTTTTTCAATAATAAAATTCACACCAGACGGAAAAAAAAAGATTGAACAGAAGACAAAAACTGCAGTAGCCTCTAGAACCAAGAAAATTAACCATAAAAAGAGTCATGGGAGGGAAAACACAACGAAGCATTTAGGAGGTTTAAAAATCCAAATGGGAATAGCTTAAGAAAAATTGGTGAGAAATCGAAACAGAATATAAGAAAAAAAAGCAGATTCTGAATTTTCAGATCTGAAAGAGAAAGACATGGTTTCGCAAACGGAAGAGGGATTCATGAACAACACTCGCCTGAAGTTGGATGAAACGCTGCGTTTTGGAGCGCGGAGGAAGAGAAGGCACGGATCTGAATTAGGGCGAGCTTCCGAAAGTCAGAGAGTGTGTAACATTGAGAACATGTTTGTGACTATTCTATAGTAATGAAGAGCAAGCGCGCCAAGTGATTTTGGCGGGAGCGCATCATATATTTTTTTAATAATTTTAATAAAAATATACTGAAAACTATGAAATTAGTTTTGATTTTTATTTTTAATAAAGTTAAGGTAGAAACGAATTTCATACCTACACCCATCACATGGTACACTTATCGAATTCCTGTGTCCGCGATTATTTTAATTATCTTTATTTAATAGTATTATATTATAAGTTTATAATATTTGTAATTTATTGAGTTAATATATAAGATAAATTTATAGGTGTTAATATAAATTTCAATGTATGTTTATATATATATATATATATATATATATATATATATATATACATATATATATATATATAGACGTGTGGGTATGTGTATGTTGAAAAAAAAAAAGCATTAATGTATGTCTTATATTTTAGAATAAAAATTAAGAGATTAAATCAAAATTGGTGTTGAGAATGTGCTTGAATTTTTCTTGGGCCATCTTGAGCGTTTACGAAACTTTTATTGGAATATGAATAACTTTATTTCTTATACTTTGGGTTAAGTATTCTATCATTTATTTGAGGTTTATAATGTAGGTTTAGTAGTGTTGGATTTATTTTGGATTTTGTATTTTGCGTCAAGTAGAATAAGGTTTTGACTAATCAAGTCAACAAAGGGTCAAAGCCTAATGTTGATCAAAGTGGAACATGATTTTGGGTTTGTTGACCAAGGGATCAAAGTTTCATCTAACTTGGTGAATAAGGATGAAGTACCTATAAAAACACTAGAAGGGATTGAATAATGTTATAAGAAAACTTGTTGCGAAGAAGATAATTTAACAGTTTTGTTGATGATTGAAAAGTTTACGTAGTTGTTAAACACTCGACTTCAAAATTCAATTCAAACTATAAGTTCTTTTTCGCAAATGTTTTTTAATCGTTTAAATATGTTTGTTGCAGCATTTTGATAAAACTAGCTCTTAATAAAAGAAGTTTAGTTACATGAGCTTTTGTCGTGGTTAAAGTAATGTACAACTGCAGGATGTGTAAGAAAAACTTTTAGAAAAAATAAAGCAATAAACACAGTTGTTTTTATACTAGTTCGCTCCACCAAGCTATGTCCAATCTTCTTTAACACCTTAGAGGGTTCCACTATAATCTTCAACAAGATTGATTACAAGAAACTATTTCTCACCACTCTTGTATCCCTAGTCACTCCAAGAAACTACCATTACTCTGATTAGTGTTGAGTTTCACCCACTCTTAGTTGTAACACCCTTAATGGGATGCCACGTGTAAATAAATAATCAAACTTACTCGACGCAAAATGTTTAAAATCGTTCTCATCAAAACTTTTATAAAATAACATAATATCTCTATTACAAAACTCTAAATGAAGTGTACAACGAAAAATTTTAAAAGCTAAAACCTCGACCATATTCCCTGTCTTTCGTCATGCTACTCCAAACCAGCCTCATTTACAACGACATTTACTTCTGTACAAGTACGATAATTGCATATGGAACCACAACCACAACAGGCAAAGGGTCAGTAACCAAAAAATATATCAAAAGCATACGACACAATATAATATCATCAAACACATACTATATCAGATATTACATCACAATAATCAACTCATAACCCATACCGTATCGTTTCTTTGAACTTTGCCGTACAAACCTATTTCGTAAAACAGGACAATTCGAGTCATCTTCCATCATAACTTCAGACCTATCTCCTCGACTCCTCAAGAAATAACAAGTAAAAACACCAATACCACGGGCACCGGTGAACTATACTCAACACAAGTTGAAGCCATTGGGCGAGACATCCAACCATTTTCTTTCCTCGTGTAGGAGAAAAGGTGATACTCGAATCGCTGTCTCCACGTGAGACCCAACCTTATTATCGTATCAATATATAAAAGCTCACACATTCGACAAAATTACAAGGAAATAACATAGTTTATATCCACACCATCAATCCATACATATTACTTAATAACATGCATAAAATCAAACAAACCATAAGCCAAACCAAATTGCAAATAATCACAACATATGCTTAAATAAGATTTTCTTAAGCACCTCCCTAAGATTGTAACACCCCAATTTTTGAGATGTTACAGTGTAAAAAAATTTTCAAAACATTTCCATAAAACATTCATTTAAGATAATCAAACTTTATTCGATTAGAATGCGTAAGCAAATCATAACTTTAAACATCGTTTGTTCAAACGAAAGTTTAGATTATCTATTTTACAATAAAATATCGAGTTTGAAAAACTTTTTAAATGATGAATAAATAATCAACCCCGAAATAAAAGATCCTAACTCTCGACACCTACTTCGATCCGGTGTTATTTGCAACGTCATCTACTCCCGTACAAGTACGATTATCGTAGGTGAAAACCACAACCACAACATGCAAGAGTGAGCAACCAGAAATGTCATAACACACAATATACAATAATTATTTTCAACACATAATAATAAAGTACAAACATATTTCATCACAACATTTACATCCCAATCAAACCATTCACGAACCAATGTTGTTTCCGTCTACTGTATCGTCATAATTTGTTCTCACTAACAAGAACGTCATAACATATTCTCATTAACAAGGCGATTCGAGTCGTCTTCTATCGCAACTTCAGACTTATCTTGTAACACCCCAAATTTTGGAATGTCACGGTTATGAGTGAAAATTTAAAACTTTTAAAATCATAATACCATTGCGAAAATTCAAATTCGATAAGTCTTTACAATTCAAGAAAAATAAACCAAAATTTCATTTTAATTATAAAATAAATTCCAAATAAAATAGTTTATTCAAACAACCATAAATTTCCCAACTCTCTCATTCCACTCATCGAGCTATACAGCGTCTGAACTAACTGCATGATCATATGCTCCCATATAAAAACGATTATCACAGGTGGAAACCACAACCACAACATGTAAAGGTGAACAACCAGAAATATCATAACACACAATATATAACAATCACTACAAAAAAGTAGGGTATTACCGAAGGCCAGAAGCCCTCGGAAAATGCCAAAGGCCGTCGATAATGGGTGTTTACCGAAGGCTTATCGACGGCCAAAAATCCTTCGGTAAATCTGTTGTCGCTAACCATTACCGAGGGCTTCCGCCCTTCGGTAATTACCGAAGGGCGAAAGCCTTCGGTAATTACCGAAGGGCGGAAGCCTTCGGTAATGAGCAATCGAGGGTATTTACCGAAGGGCGGAAGCCTTCGGTAATGGGCAGACGAGGGCATTTACCGAAGGGCAAAAGCCTTCGGTAAAATGCAGAGCAGGTTTCAGAGAAATGGTTTTCCCTCTGCAACCCAGACCTGTATAACAAATTTCATTTACAAACAGACCTGCATAACAGTTTTCAAACACATACAAAGATGCATAATGTGCATCTCAAAGATCCAAACAATGATCAATATCCAAGGCACATCATCCACAGGACATTCATTAATGTATAAATAATGTATTTATAGTTCAAACATAAAACAATGTAACACAAGGATGTTGTAACATCCAAAGTCTGTAAGTACATCTAACATTTAAATGATATCAACTCAAAATGTTCTAATATCCAAATGTTTGTCTAACAAGTAATAAGAAAATGAAACCTAATAATGTACATAACTATCATCAGAATGATTTTCATCATCCTGCTCCTCTATTGATGGCTGGACTGGTGTGGGTTGGACTGATGAGGGTTGGACTGATGAGGGTTGGACTGAAGTGGGCTGCTGAGTGGCAGCAGGTGATGAGGAAGGTCGTGATTGGGTGGGAGGGATATTTTGTACGTCCTGTGAGGTTTGAGGCAAGACAGTCATGACCAGGGCCTTCAAATTTGTAAACTCTGCTCTGAGATCAGTGAGCTCCTGGTCACGTTCATGGAGTTCCCGCCTGAGTTGAAGAACCTCGTCAGGAGTACTGGTGGAAGAAGAAGGCTGGTGCTTCAGAGTACCTCCTCTGGATGCTGTATAGTTTGCAGCAAGCTGTCCCGCACCATAGACTCGTCCCTTTTTCTTCCCACCAACGGTGTCGATCCAGCACTGCGTCCTACGGATGTCATCATCTGCATTACTGGCATCATCCGGTGTAGGAGCTGACTCATGTTCAGATCTAACCTGTGAAAGTCTCGTAGAAAAGTCTTCCTGTTGAAACATTAAAAGCAATGTCAGGGAACGATAGTATAACATAAATGAACAATTACTAATAGTGTTATTTGCTTACATGAGTCTTCCGAGATCTTTCATCAACAAATTGATTAGTTCCCTTCCGAACGTGAGTCTGTGCAAATACCTCATCAACATGGACCGCCCGTCCTAGAGCCTGTGCCTGTAACATAATTAAGAATTACAAGCGTACATATGAAATACAATATACATAACTTATTTATGAAAGAAAAAGTTATGTAATGAGATTATACCATACGAATGGCATGCTCATGAATGGTGATCGACCCACCAGTATGCAGGGTGCCACCCCTTTCAGACGCTCTGTTCCGCTGGGCTTTGGCACACTTATTGCGGAACTCTACTGTATTCCAATGGGCCAGTAAAGAGTTCCAAATGTGCTCACCCAGCCAGTTAGGGCGCTGTCCTGCAATCCGGGCATCCCTAAACATCTCTGACAGCCGATGAGATGCTTTCATGTGGAAATTTCTGTGTATCTGAGTTTCATGTTCAGGTTTCCACTGCACCTTCATCTGTAACATTAAACAGAACAAACATTGATTACAGAACGTACTAAAATAAGACGGACATTAGTGTAATAGATTGCTCACCTGAAAGCGCTGCCAGAATGGCTTTCTGTCGTCATGAGGTATTGCTCCCCAAGTAGGCCATGGAGTTAAAAACTGTTGCTTTATTGAACGTGTGATGGCCTGGGAAGCAACCCTAGATGGAATAAACCTGCATAACAAAACTCATTTCAATTACAATATGGTTTAAACATCAAATGATATCAACAGATTATAAACTTACCCTTTACCATAGGGCTCAATCCATGGTCGATCATGGAGGGGCGGGTCAAGATCTTCAGCATCACCACTTGAATCTGGATCACCAAGTGGTGTGACAGTCTCAGAAGGAGGTACAGAAGATGAGGAAGGTATAGAAGTAGGGTCAGGGAGAGGAGTGGGGGTAATAACAATAGGGGGAGGAGTGGGGGTGGCAATAAGAGGAGGAGGAAGAGGGTCTGCTGCAGGGGTTGTAGAAGGGTGTGCTGCACGAGGAGGAGAAGGGTCTACTGCAGTGGTAGTAGAAGGGTGTACTGCACGAGGAGGAGGAGTAGGGTCTACTGCTGGTGTAGGAGTCTGTATACTAGGGGTAGGAGGAGGCCCCACAGATGATGAACTACCGGGAGCAGGGGTAGGTAGTCTAGCAGGCACCCTAAGTACATACTTTGGTGCCTGCCGTTTCCTCTTTGTAGGCCTTGCTACCCCTTTTCCTTTATCAGGACGCTCTGTACCTTGTGCTGTCATTACTGCATTGAAATGGTTACATACAAAGCGAATAAATA
The DNA here is from genome assembly GCF_029865625.1 of Vigna umbellata. Classification (NCBI taxonomy): domain Eukaryota; kingdom Viridiplantae; phylum Streptophyta; class Magnoliopsida; order Fabales; family Fabaceae; genus Vigna; species Vigna umbellata. The sequence goes on from NC_142175.1 coordinate 6,964,748, forward strand.
TAAATAAATAAAGAAGGATGAATTGTTTTCAAAGTCAATGTACAAGTCATTGCATACAGGTTAAAGATGGTATTTTAGATAATGGTAATGAAATGATAGTCCAATTTGCTACAATAGATGTTCAACATTCAATCATCGTCATCATGATCATCATCTTCATCTTCATCTTCATCTTCATCTTCATCTTCATCATCGTCTTCTTCTGCTTGTTCTTCTTCTTCATCGTCATCATCATCATCTTCTTCTTCTTCTTGTTCTTCTTCATCTTCTTCGTTTTCTTCTTGTTCTTCTTCTTCTTCTTCTTCCTCTTGTTCTTCATCACCTTGTACTGTTGCTTCTAATTCATCTCCATCACCATCAGGGTCGACCAATGCGGTTATACGTTCAACTTCGATAATTTCTCGTGGTTGTGACATTTGGTCAAGTTGGTAGGCTACATCTTCCTCAACTTCATTTGAGTCTATGCGACCTCTAGGCTTCGTTTGTATTGCTACGGCCCAACCACGCTTGTCAATATTGCGAAATGGTGGATATGGCACATAATAAACCTGTCTCACATTAGATGGTAGAATGAAAGGATCAAAAGGCCCATATCTTAATCTCTGGTTCAGTTCGACAATATTAAAGCGTGGATCGACTCTAGTACCAGCTCTAGAAGGATCAAACCATTCACAATAGAAGAGTACCACTCTGTTTGGAGAAGTAGTGCTGTTGTACTCTAACTCATATATTTTATGAATGATGCCGTAGAAGTCATCATAAGAGCCCTCTGTTAGGCCCTTGACATACACACCACAATTTGATGTTTTCTTTCCTTTAGACCATTCATGTGTATGGAATTTGTAACCATTGATGAAGTAAGTGTGCCATTCTTTGACACATCTCATTGGCCAATTGGAGAGATGTCTTAACTCTTGAACCGTGGGAGTTAATGCCTGATTAAAAACCTACAAAGGTAGTAACGGCATTATAAAAGCAATAGTCAAATTAACCTTGCTCTAAACGTAGGAAAAACTACGGACCTGATTTCTAAACCAATGCGGAAACTCTGAGTGTATTCTAGCAGAAGTATTTCCTTCTGCGACTTGCTCAGCCACAACAAATGAGCTGGTACAAATGAAATTCATTAGTGTATAACAATTAAACCGTTTGAAAGATTAAAGATGGATGATGACATACTCAAGGTACGGCTTTACTTCACTGCAATTGATCAAGACATGGACATGAGCAGAGTTGAATTCAGCATCAGTTAACCAGTGAGTGAATTCTTTCCCTGCGTGACGGCCTGATTGTCGGAAAACTGATAATGCACCTTCACGTGGTTCAACTTGCCATTGCATTTCATTTCTGACATGAGTGGGAGACAACATGAAGTTCTTGAAATAATGTGAACAAAAATAAGTTGTCTCTCTGTGCAAGTAAGCTGCACAAATTGACCCTTCCACTCTAGCTTTATTTTTAACTGAGCGTTTGGATTCTCCCATAAACCTTTCAAAGGGATACATCCACCTGTACTGCACGGGTCCCCCAAGCCAAGCTTCATATGCAAGATGAATTGGAATGTGCTCCATTGAATCAAAGAATGCAGGAGGGAATATTCTTTCCAATTTGCAGAGAATAATCGGGATATTTTCATCCATCTTTTTAAGGGAATCTTCCTTCAGTGTCGTGCAACACAAATCTTTGAAGAAGTTACTGATTTCTATCAGTGGATGTAACACGTGCATTGGCAAACAACTGAACGCAAGAGGGATGAAAGTCTCCATGAATACATGACAATCATGACTCTTCAACCCTTGAATAGTACCGTTCTGAACATTGGCACATCTGGACAAGTTAGAAGCATATCCATCTGGCATTCTAAGCTCCTTGATCCATCCACACACTATTCTTGTCTCGTCTTTTGACATGGTGTAATTTGCTTTTGGTTTAAATAATCGGCCGTTACCTTGTGCCTTCAACTCTAAGTCTTTTCGTCCACAATACAAAGGTAAATCTTTTCTTGCTTTCTCATTATCTTTTGTCTTACCTTTAACATCCATGACTGTGTTGAAGACATTGTCAAAGAAATTTTTTTCTGTGTGCATGACATCGATGTTGTGTCTTAGCAAGTTGTCCTTCCAATAGGGAAGTTCCCAGAATATGCTTCTTTTAGTCCAATTATGCCATTCCCCAAACCCTTCTAGCCTATTCTGACCAGATTCAGTCACTTTTGGATAGTCTTTTACTCTTCTCCACACGTGTGATCCAGTCAACTTTGGCGGGGGCATATCCGCTTCAACCTGTCCTTTTCGAAATGCCTTTTTGTTTCTTCTAAAGGGGTGATCAATGGGCAAGAACCGTCGATGGCAGTCAAACCAACTACTTTTCCGGCCATGACTCAATTGGAATGACTTTGTATGTTCCATGCAATGTGGACAAGCTAATCGACCATGTGTGCTCCAACCAGATAACATGCCGTACGCTGGGAAGTCATTAATAGTCCACATCAAGGCTGCCCTCATAAGGAAATTTTGCCTCCTTGAAACGTCATACGTCCAAACACCATTCCATAACTTCTTCAAATCATCAATCAAAGGCTCCAAGTAAACATCAATCAATGATTTGGGATTAGATGGACCTGGTATTATACACGATAAAAACATGTAAGGCTTTGTCATGCACATCTCAGGTGGTAGATTGTATGGGGTAACTATCACGGGCCAACATGAATACGGTGATGCAGACGCCTGAATGTACGGGGTAAACCCATCAGAGCATAGACCAAGTCTGACGTTACGCGGTTCACTAGCAAAGGATGGATGTTTACGATTGAAGTGCTTCCAAGCTTCACCATCAGAAGGATGACGCAAAAGTCCCGGAGTTTTGTTACCATCATGCCATGTCATGTGTTCTGCTGTTTGCATTGAAGTAAACAATCTTTGTAATCTTGGAATTATAGGTAAGTAGAACATGGACTTTATTGGAATTGGTTTTTTTTGCCTCCGTCCAGCATGCATTGTCTGATATCGAGGTGAGCCACAAAACTTGCATTCCACCAACAGTGCATCATTTTTGCCACTGTCATTGTCATAGAATAACATACATCCATTAACACAACAATCAATCTTCTTCACATCCAATCCCAACTTTGAAACACATTTTTTGGCTTGGTAATAATTCTTTGGCATCAAATTGTTTGGTGGTGTCAAATCTAACATCAGTTTTGTATAGAAGTCCACTGCTTGAATGGGAACGTTCCAATTAGATTTGCCAGCCATGAGTCTAATGCACACTGACAATTTTGACTCAGATGAACCTTCAAATACAGGTAGATTTGCCTCTGTAAGTAAATTGTAAAACCTCTGCGTCGTTTCATTTGGAGGCTCTTCATGATGACTATCGTCTGCTTCTGCAGCATGGTGACGAAGAGCATGGTCGACCATCTCTTGCATGTAGGCAAATTGATCTATCTCACATGTATGTACAACAGTATTCGAACCTGATGCAAGCCGTTTTTCAGCTGCAGTGGAGGTCGAAGGAATTTCTTCACCATGAAATGTCCAGACCGTGTAATTAGGCATGAACCCTTTTTGGTAAAGGTGAACTTTGACGACTTCATCTTTCAGAATGCTTGTACATTCGCACTTGATGCATGGACATCGAATCCCTCCATCAAGGGCATAATATTGATATCGTCGGGCTGTCTCCACGAACTCTTCAACTCCGATGACAAAAGATTCCTTCAAACCTCTCCTTCCACTATAACAACGGTCGTACATCCATCCACGATGGTTGACAAAATGGGCCATGTTCTGTGACAAGCCAAACAAATAAAAACTTAGCCAAAACAGCAACACTCCATGTGACAGAAGTAATAAACCTATTACTACTCAAGTCGACCATGGAAGGCAATTTGAACACTATGGTCATAGGCATTCAATTAGGGCATCCAAAGAGAAGTCCTCCGTATCGAAATGCCTTAGACACACTAAGGGGTTGTGTATTAAAGTTGGAGGAGACCTGGTATTATTACTACTGAAGTTCTCTTGTCTAGAGTACTTCCAAATATTTTGTAGGTTCTAAGTGTTTATAATATTTTAACCCTTCTCATTGCATTGAGAATGTGTGTAGTACCATAAATGAAAGACAATATACATGAACATACAATATGGACATCAACATAATTTAGGCAATCAAATATCTATAAAAGCATGTTGTTGTTTCAATGTTTAATACACTATGCATTATGACCACTTTTAGTGTATTCTACTAACTAGTTTTAGGTTCTAAGGTGTCATATTTTGAGTTCTACGTTGTTTTTCTAGTGTGAATTTCTTATTAGCATTGTTTTACCATCCTAAACTTCTTAGGACAGTTTGTTTGAAGTTTCTTAGGCTACTTTAGTGTAGTGATCAAAATTTGACCATTCTAGTGCATTTATAGTACACCTTTTGAGGTTTCAGTTCAGATTTCTGGATTTTCAGGCTTGGAACAAGTTTGTTTGTTGATTTCATATATGTTTCAAGTATTAACAATCAGTAATACACACTGACATTCAAAATATGTGATTAAGTTCATCGAACTCTGATTTTACATTATGGAGTAAAAGTGAGTTTGTGATCTACTGTGCAGCACACTGTTTCTGCCAGTTTTGTTGTATATAAAACTTGAGACAAGTTTCTTATGTCATATTAAGCATGTCTGAAGTGATAGTCATTACAATCAATCACAATTCTGCAAAAAACAGTAGTTGAGTTGATTTCAATCTGGTTTTTACTATTGTATCAGAATTTTATGAGCTTTCCAACGTGCTGCATCTTTGCCATGTCTTAGGACAATTATTAATCACCTAGTTCTTATTCAGCAACTACATCTAGTTGATTAGGATGTTTCTTGTACATTTCATTGAACCAGCCACCATTGAATCTGCTGTTTTTCTAATTCTGCATCAATGATTAATGCATTTTCTGCATTTTGAGCAACTGTCACAGTGATTTCATGCATCACTGTATTTCAGTGCAGTGTGAGCATTTAAACAACTTCAATTAGTCATTTCAAAGTCACGGCAAAGCAATTAAAAGTGGGATAGAAGTAAATCCCAGTAAATCCCAGCTGGAAGAAGTAGTACAAATGAGGATTGAAACCTTTTTAATATAGAAACCACAGTGCAGTAAAAAAAACACACACAGCCACATTTATGAAAAGAGACACTCACGGACAAGGAGCTCCAAGTGGATGCAAGCTAAAAGAGGAGACAACACATGAAAAGGTGTGAAGAGGGGATTGACATTTGGACGTTTTGCATTCCAGACTTCAAAGGGATGGTTTTCAGCATTTAAAGAAGGAAGGAAGTTGGCTGCGGGGGTACACACTCGGATACACGCTACTCTTAGTTACAGACACTCTCTGGGCAACGTTTTAGAAAGCTACTGGGAAGTTTTTGCTGCTGGAGTTCCATAACTGAATTGGTTGGAGGGCAACGTGCAGGAGAAGACGTTTGGCTGCCACTGAGAACAGTTTGTGGTTGAGCTTTCATTGCAGACGGTGTCCAGAAGGAAGGGAAAGGAGCTTAGCTTCAATAGGTGTTGTTGTATCTTAATGCTTGAACCATTCTTATTCTACACGTTGGAAAACATTGATTGAAGTAGTTTATTCCTCTGTTAATGTGTTTTATGTATGATATTTCCACCATGAATTGTATTGGAATGTTTAGCTTATGTGTTGCATCGTATTTTATTCCTTAAGCAAGTGTCACTACACGGCCATGTTCAATAATTATTGGGATATGATATTTGTTTAAGTAAGGGATAAGGCTTTAGGTGTGCTTGAATAAAATATAATGTGAGAGAAGTGGTCACGGCATGCTTGCTGAAAAGAACATTCATTTGCATAAAGTGTAAAAGTGAAAAAGGTTTGTTTAGAAATATAGCTCATGTGGTGATGAATAAAGAAATTGAAGGTGGAATCTAGATGGCATTATGTGTCACGGTCTTGTGAAGAAAACGGAAGTGGAGCTCTCTTTTCATTTACCTGCACCGAGAAAGCACACACACAAATTGGAATGACTAGTTGATTTAATGTGTATTACTTTATAGTATTTTAATGGACTTCATTTCAATTGAATTTTGCTGGAAGGAAATGGCCTACGACCCGTGAACAAGCCATCAACTTTTGCATTAGAATATAATATTCATTTTGGTTTGTTTTGGAGTGGAAGTGATGGAGTATGTACGTTAAGTGGTGTGCATGGTTACGTGATGAGGTTTGAAGTGGTATGTGTTAGGTGTTTGAAGTGCCACGGTTGCTGGAAGAATGGGAGAAAAGAGAATGGTTCTTTATTTAAGCAAGGTGCTTGTTGATTAGATGGGTTTAGGTGTACGGTGATAATTTGGAGAGAATGAAGCACATGCAATGTTCATCACGGTAATAGGAGAATGGTTTGATGAATGGAAAAGGTGCTGATTTACCTTTCATTTTAGATAAAGCTTGGTGTTTTCTAAAAGAGGAGTGGTGTCACGTCTTGGTTCCAGCACACGCGCAAGAAGAATAAGGAAGTAGATTATCTTTGCTTATGGGCACATGAACTCATTGCTTGAGTATGAGAAGTAAAACACGTTCCAGAGAAGTGTAGCATTGGTAGTAGCTTGTTTCTATTTTCTTTCTTAGGGAATTGTACTGGCCTAATACAGTTTTATGCTACAGCCACTAACTTAGTTGTCAGTATACCGTCAACCTTAATTAGGAGTCGTTAGTTGTAGGTTCTAAGTCTAAAAACTCTTACATATTTGACAATCAAATTCAAACAATTCAAAACAAAGTTTGACAGAACTCAATGTATACAGTATCATAAACTCCATTCAACATAACTTAACATTCAAAGTGGACATTCACAAATGGGATAACAACATCAAATTCATGAAACAAGAATGAAAATAACATATCACATATAATCATGCAATTTCAGTTTAGGTTACCATACCTTCGCCTTTCTTATCCTTTCCTGATCAAGTCTTCTTTGTAGACTCTCTTCCTCTACTTCTGCCCACAATTGCTTTAAAAAATCACCTAAGACATCAAATAGAAGTGTATTTAAGGTTATTCATTAGATTTTGTTCCATTAATTTAATAACCACAGCAACAGTTTAAGCATTACCTAATAGTATCCAAAAAGGAATAACAATAACCATCTACATATATCTCAGCAGCTAGCTAACAGTTTTTTCAGTATACATAATTATGAAATTAACTCATCTAGATTCTCACCTTGTGTATATATAGAGCTGTTAAAAACTTCTTAATAAGAAAGTAAACACAGTGTGAATAATATAGTTTCAAACACCATGATTGAATTTTTTTTAACATCGCAGCATTACTATATTCTTTCAGTCTTTGAAATCTATATTTATTTTCTTCATATTCAATTCATTTGTATCATGCAGCTTGTGGATTGGGTTTGGGAAGAAGGGATGCTAACTATTTATATCAGTATAAAAAGTCAGATGTTAAAGCAGAACAAGTTAATGCAAATTAGTAATATGTTAATCAAAGGACATTAAATAATTCACTTTTCAACAAATTTGGAGCATATTATATGTATCCAACAACAGAACAAGGTGAATAATGTTGATGATTGTTAAATCCAGCATGCTGAATAATCCTTAAGGAAGAAAGATACATGGAGATAAAAATCCAAGCCAAGAACTGATATGTACGAAAACCTAAAGAAACAATAGCATTCACGGTTTAAAATGAAACCAAGCAGGAATAGTGTCCATTCACGGTTTAAAATGAAACAATGATAGGAAAAGAATGTCAGCAGAACCTGACATCATAATTTAAGAGGGCAGAGTGTCCATATCCAAGCAGGAATAGTGGGTTCATTTTTTTAATCCCAAGAAAACAAACTCTCATTATCCTTCCTGTCTCACCCTAGCTAGAAAGGGACACATCAACACATCAACCCCATCAAAAACACAACTGATTTTTCACCAAAAGCAGGTACTATTCTACAGCACAAGGGAGGAACAGCAACAGGGGTATCAACAGTGGCAGAAGCTATGTGATAAAATCTGCAGCAAGTGACCGACACACAGTGCTGATTGGTCTGGCTGCTGACTTAGGTTGTGGAAAAACTACCTTCATGAGGAGGCTTACCAGTGTGTTTGGAGGAGCATCAGAACCACCAAAGGGTGGCAACCCTGATTCCAACACTATCATCAGTCACACCACTACAGTCATATGCTTGGATGATTACCACTATTTGGATAGAACTGGCAGAAAGGACAAGGGAGTCACTGCCCTTGACCCTAGAACCAACGATTTTGATCTCATGTATGACCAAGTTAAAGCAATCAAAGATGGAATTGCTGTTCAAAAACCAATCTACAATCATGTCATTGGTCTCTTGGACCCCCCTGACCTCATCAAACCTCCCACAATCTTAGTCATTGAAGGTTTGCACCCAATGTAAGTTTCTCATTTTCTCATTTCATCGTTACAACCATTTCACTGAATTAATCCTTCTTTTATTCAACTTTTGAGGAAAGTTCTGTCACTCACAATTTTACTTTTACATTGATTGAAACTTGGGAATAATGTTTAATTGTATTCCTCGTTTTCTTTGATTTTCCTATACTACGGTTAAAGGTTATTTAAACTTTATAACTGGCATGCCAATACCTTGCCCCTAAAGGTTAAAGATTACTTGACTGTCATATGCAGAGATTTCTACACCACCAAAATCAGACTTGTACTCCACCATTTCAAATGATAATAAAACTAGTTAAGCTACTTTTTGAAAGGACTCCAATTTGGCTCCTAGTAGGTCCAATTGTTAACTAATTAATCACATCCTTTAATTAAATAAAACACTTTAATAATTTGTGGAAGAGAAATAACAAAATAAGGATAACATGGTCTTTCCTCTAATATTTTGTCCACAAATCATTTACTTAATCATATAACTTCCAATTCACAAACATTAAGTCCTTTGCTCTTTTGCTCTTTAACCTATACTGCATTTCCTCATTATTTAGTCTAACCACACCTAATTATTTGATTTTTTATACATTATGTCTACCATTTTTCCATTTTTAACATCAACTCAACAGGATCTTATTCACAAATTTTTTCATTGTTTATTTAAAGATTTCTAATTACATTTCAGAATCTAAGTCATACCAAGAGAAGACTTAGTACTCTGGAAAGCTTATTAAAAGGGAGGCCATATGATAGCAACCACGACCCTACACATACAGGGGTTATTAAATTGGAATACAATTTATTGACCAAATCTGTCTTTGGTGTCAACTAATTCCTACGTATATTCATGCTCACAAGGCCAAGATTTTAAAGAAAACATAAATGAAGTAAACCTTGGTTTTCCTTATGAAAATATCTGAAAAAATACAGACTAAGGAGACTCCTTCACACAACTGAACCAACTAATAAGAGTGACAAATGAGGAAGGTCACCAGACATGTTTCAGTGGAGACAAAACCAATCTCAAAGTTATACCAAACTTCAACCATGTACGAAATTATTACTCCAATCCATGCTTACTTAAGGCAGAAAACACAAACAATGAAATGTAAAATCTTCCTCTTCAACTTCAATTTATTCATAGCGGTTCCATCATATAAGCATAATAAAACAAAACTCCTCACAGTAGTAAACTATTCTACACATCTACGAGAATCACTTCATCCAATCTAATTGTAAAAATAAACATAAGGCTTACACAGACACAGAGAACATACCTCGACGCAATGGTCTCCCAACAGCCTCCCTTGACGAACACAACCACCCTCCTGACAGCAACGCCCACACACCGTGATCTTAACGGACCACCCACCTGACGGCAACGCCAACAATCTGGTGGAAGAAACACTCCAACACCACTACACTGGAGGTTCGACAACTGAAACCTAGGAACACAATGCCACCGGACGGAAGGGATACGGAGAGGGAGAGGGAGACAAACGTTAAACAGAAGTGAGAGGGAGACAATGGGAAGCACAATGGGGCGAGAAATTTCAATTACAACAGAGAGGGAAAGAATGGGAAACAAGACGAGAAGGTAAGGGTATAGGGTTCTGTCTAACAAAATTAGGGACGACCTTTGTTTAAGAGGTCGAGCCACTTACCGAAGGTCACTAACCGTTCGGTAATTCTCTTTTGACCTTCGGTAACTATATTTCACTATGTCCGTCTGTAATGATCATTTTGGCCCTCGGAAATACATTTTTACCGAAGGCCTACAAGCCTTCGGTATTAAGCCGCCGGTATTAAGCCAAAATCTGGTAGTGAATCATTTTAAATACATAATAATATAGTTATATTTCATCACAACATTAACATGACAACCAAACCATTCATAAACCAATGTCGTTTCCTTGCATTGTGTCATCATAACCTGTTTAGCACAACAAGGCGATTCGAGTCATCTTCCATCGCAACTTCATACCTATCTCCCTAACTTCTCAAGGACTAACGAGTAAAAACACTGATACTATGCGCATCAGTGCACTATACTCAACACGAGCCGAAGTTATTGGACGAGACATTTAACCCTCTCGAGTCCTCGTGTAGGAGGAAGGGTGACACTTGAATCTATGTCTCTACTCGAGACCCGAAATCCTTAACGTAGCGCAATATGAAAAACTCACACATGATCTATAACAATACAAGGAGATAACATAGTTTCATATTCGCATTACCAGTCAATACACATTCTCAATAACATGCATTGCTCACCAATCACTAGGTTTATAACAATAATTATTACATTTCACACATAGTCACCACAATATACATTAACTCATCAATCTCAAGGTTCTACTATAACATGATAATTATGTAATTTAATAAAAGATATATATAAGATAAAATAAATTTATCTTTAACCTAATTAATTCTGATAAGTCCTTAATATATTCTATCTTATTATTATTATTTTAATTTATTATAATAAGTCTATCAATAATATATTATTATTATTATTATTACTATTATTATCTAATAATAATAATATATAATTACATCCAATAATATCTTAAGATAACTTTTAATTAAAAATTTCTCAAAATATATTTTAAAATATTTGGCCATATCTAATAATGATTTTTCCTAATAATAATATCTCTTTTAATCTCTAAACCCCCAAGATTATATCCTCTATTTTCTCTTAACCACTTTTTAAAACAATAACACTAAATCTTCTAAAATATTTATATAATATCTTTTTATTAAATTTTCATATTATTTTATTTGCATGGTTTTACTTTCTACGCTCCCTATTTGAATTTCTACAACTAATTAATAACGTGTAAAAAACCCATTTGCATTAGGCGAAAAATATAAATATAATCAAAGAAAATAACATAACAATTATGTTCTAACAAGGATGTACACTCAAGAACACTTATTATCAAACCAAAACACCAAAGTCTTAAGACTACATTATTTCTAAAACCCTTATTTTTCTAAATTGAGCTAAATATGTTTTTAGTCCCTAAACTATCAAGCAAATTTGTTTTTAGTCCCTCTTTCAAACTAAGCTACATTTTGATCCTTCTCCTTAAGGAAACCATAATTTTTCGTCCTCCAAAACTAAAGGCGTTAAAAATAAGCTAAGGTGACGGTGGTGTGCCACGTCATTTTTTTTTCTGACACTAGTTAATCTTTCTCAGCTCCTCTCCCTCCCTCTCCCTCCGACTCTACCCACCTACGGCGCCACCTCGAACACCTTCGGGGCCACCATCAACCGTGAAACCCCCATGCACAACCATCCTCCACCACGCTTACCTCCATGGCCAACGTAAAACCTCCATCTCCATTGCCCAGAAAACCCCCAAATTGCGTATCAGTTCATCTCCTCCCACCACCACAGAGACCCAAATCAGAAAACTAAAACCACCCAAACCTTCATCGCGATCTCTTCCATCATTAAAGATCATAGATTTTGTCTGGTAATATTTCAATCTTGATTGGAGAACGGTTTGCTGCATCTGGGTTTGTTTTTGTGTGATCACCCATTTTCTTGTTTTGAAATTTGCCATGGAAGTTTGATTATTTTTTTCTTTCTAATTGGTGTTCTAGGCAACGTCATCATCTCCCACCACGGGGAGTTTCTTCGTGATGTCAACTCTTCTACTTCTAGTAAGCCGAAGCCAAAATCTGCTCCAAAAGCTTCTACATACACTGATGGTATTGATCTTCCGCCTTTTGATGATGAAGATGATGATCTCCTAAAACAGGAGGAAGAGAAAAATAATGCATCGAAACGTGGAAGTCAGCAGCAATGGCCTGATTTAAAGCCACTTGATGTGCCTATTGTTGATAAAGATTTGAAAAAGCGTGAAAAGAAGGATCTTTTAGCAGCACATGCTGTTGAGTAGGCAAAGAGGGAGGCTCTTAAGGATGATCATGATGCATTCACTGTGGTCATTGGAAGCCGAGCTTCGGTGCTTGATGGGGATGATGATGCTGACGCTAATGTGAAAGATATAACAATAGAAAATTTCTCTGTTTCTGCTCGTGGTAAAGAACTTTTGAAGAATGCATCAGTGAAGGTATCTCATGGGAAGAGGTATGGTTTGGTTAGACCCAATGGAAAGGGCAAGTCCAAACTGCTGAAACTTCTTGCCTGGAGGAAGATACTAGTACCTAAGAATATTGATGTCCTTCTAGTTGAGCAAGAGGTAGTTAGTGATGACAAGACAACTCTTGAAGCTGTTGTTTCAGCTAATGAAGAACTAGTTAAAATTCGACAAGAGGTTGCCTCTCTTCAGAATGCAGCTTCTGCTGAAGAAAGTGTAGACAAAGATGATGATGAAGAAGATGATACGGGAGAAAAGCTAGCAGAGCTATATGAAAAACTACAATTGATGGGATCTGATGCTGCTGAAGCTCACGCATCAAAGATATTAGTCGGTTTGGGTTTTACAAAGAATATGCAAGGTCGCCCTACAAAATCCTTCAGTGGTGGCTGGAGAATGAGAATTTCCTTAGCTCGAGCACTTTTTGTACAACCAACGCTATTATTACTTGATGAACCCACAAATAATCTCGACCTGAGGGTTGTTCTCTGGTTTGAAGAGTATTTGTGCCGTTGGAAGAAAACTTTGGTAGTTGTCTCACATGAAAGAGATTTTCTCAATACAGTATGTATTGAGATTATTCATCTCCATGATTTGAAACTTCATTTCTATCGTGGAAATTTTGATGATTTTGAGAGTGGATACGAACAGAGTCGTAAAAAGATGAATAAGAAGTATGATATTTATGACAAGAAGTTGAAAGCAGCTAAAAGGAGTGGAAACCGAGCCCAACAAGAAAAGGTTAAGGATCCACCATTCTGCTCCTCTGAATCAGGTACCTTTCTTGTTAATTATTAACAAATCCATAATGCAATTGGGTTGCGTGGTGCTATCTGTGTCAGAAGCATGTAAACAATTTATTAAAGTATTGATGCCAATTTCTATCACGGGCATGAAAATAAGTTTTATTAAATTGTTGATGCTTGTTGTTTGCAGGTTTGCGATTCTTGTGCGAATTGGGTTAATGATGGAAGAGATCGCGATAAAGGTTTGGGTGATTTTATTTTTCTGATTTGGGTCTTTGTGATGGTGGGAGGAGATGAACTGATATGCGATTTGGGGGTTTTCTGGGCAGTGAAGATGGATGTTTTACATTGGCCATGGAGGTGAGCGTGGTGGAGGATGGTTGCGCATGAGGGTTTCACGGTTGATGGTGGCGCCGGAGGTGTTCGAGGTGGCATCGGAGGTGGCTGTGGTAGAGTCAGAGGGAGAGGAGCTGAGAAAGATTAACTGGTATCAAAAAAGAAAAATGACGTGGCACACCACCGTTAGCCACCTCAGTTTATTTTTAACGCTGTTAGTTTTGGAGGACGAAAAATTATCCTTTCCTTAAGGAGAAGGATCAAAATATAGCTTAGTTTGAAAGAGGGACTAAAAACAAATTTGCTTGATAGTTTAGGGACTAAAAACATATTTAACCCTTCTAAATTTTATATACATCCCCGACTTTTCAAGGATTAACGCGAAACATGCAAACTACCTTTAACTTAAGTCAAAGTGGGACCCAAACATCATTCAATGCCCATAAAAGAAATACACAAGGATCTATAATTCACTGTTGCCCCTACTCCAAGACGCTACTCAACTTCCCAATGCAAAACACATTTTGCCATTCAAAGAAACCCTTAGCAATTATTTAAGCTATAGAACCCACTTAAAATATTCACTTCCTAACGTCAACTAAACACGAGCAATGGGTAAGGAGATACCAAGCTATTTCCTGGTTTGAACCTAATGCAATTAATGTAAACGACAATAGTTATTTTAGCCCATAGGCAGCGGTTCCTGAACCGAGGCATATATAGACGAGGCAAAAAGTCTACTCATTTTTGCCTCGATTGTGAACCGAGACAAAAAGGGGTAGGATTTTGCCTCGGTTCACAAGTAACCGATGTAGTAGGGTATTTGATTTTGTTTTTCAAAGGACTTTTCGCCTCGGATCCTACTGAACCGACGCAATATCCCTCCAATACAAATTAAATTAAGATCATGGAACATTTATGCTTGCATATCTTTCAATTCCAACACACTCCAAAAGTCAGTTGAACATCTTCTTTCAATTCCAAGACACTCATTAACCTCACATTCAATGAGTCACATAATCACTAAATTATAAAATTTTAACATGCTCATTTCAATCATTAATTTAAGAGTCAAAATTGAAACACGATGTATTCTTAGTGTCAACTGAAGAAAAAGATATAAAATAATAAAACTTGAAATTTACAAGACAAGCATGAAGAGGACATCGTTATATCATCATCTGCTGTTGATAGAACAAACTTGATCCATGACAGGTTCCTCAGTCTTGTATATACATTCTCCCTATTCATCTTTCACAGCAAACATGACCAAAATAAAGAGTAATTGATAGCTTATTGTTGTGAGCACCCAATTCACTACCAACTAGGACATCAAACACACATTATGTTCATCTACTTACTATGCAACAACAATCCCTGCACTATGTATTCCTTTAAACAAACCCCTACACCTATATACATATTTACATAACTCATTCACTACATCTTTTCATTCACCAAGTGCTAGAAACTAAGGCACATATAAGCAAATATTATATATATATATATATATATATGATCTTTTTCATTTTTAATGAGTACTTTCAAGAAAACGCATCGGTTGATAATCTGATGCAGAACCTCTGCTTAATAATTTGACTACAATAGTGTATATTAATGATTATATTCAATCTACGAACTAGCTCCTAGAGTTTATTTAAGTATCAAACAAAGTTCTAGAAAGCATATATGGTAAGTTTATAATTGCATTTGTTATTATGAAACACTATTATCGGATATGTGAATGTTCAGTTATCAGAAGCTATGTTTAGAAATTTAGCATGATAAGAATAAAATATGTATAGGGATTACACTAAAATACTCTTGTATTAAACGATGTTAATAACTTCATTAACACAATTCTCAAATATATTTCATGGGAATTACGTATTAATCTACCCGCATACACTACTATAATTAGTCTGAATTAATTTACCTGTTGACGATCTCAGAATCATCAGCCAGGGCTCCAATAACCCAATAGACCAAGCTTTGGAACATGGCATCTAGCAATCCAAAACTAAAGTACAAGACAAAAGGTCCAGCAAAACATTGGAGTTGTACCTAAGCTGATTAGCAAGTGCACCACCTCAAATTGCAGTCCCAAGAACACCAACCACCACAACTCCCAGCAACCCCCTCACCCTTCTCCTCTCAAAGTTGAAATCTAGCAAATAACCAATCCAACAGAACCGAGCATCTGAGCCCCCCAATAGAACACACTGTTGAACTCTCTTCCTCAAATTAAAAAGTGCCTCATTCACATCATTGAACTGGTAATGGTAAAAGAAGTTTTTGGACCAAGTTGCGGGAACCATAAGAAGCACCTTCCAATTGGAAAACAACTTGCGAATTTTGACACACTCAGTGGACACATTGGACTACACCCTTCTTAGAACCATCTTGGATCGTCCTCCTCCATTCGAAGATCCAAAACCCCTCTTCACAAAAGCATCACCTCCACCCGTCTCCTTAACCCCTTTAGGTTTCTCCACATTCCCATCCCCCTTCACTGGACACCGACAAAGACCGAGGTTGCAAAAAAAACCTTGGTCTCCCTCCATCAGCACCAACACTCTTGCTACCAACGTTGGATTCGCCCTTCTTCTTGTTCCAGTCATTTGAATCAACGCCGTCGTTGAGCCAAACCCAATAACCTTCCTCTCTCTCTCAAACCATCCACCGTTGGAGGCGAATCGCCGCTCTGAAGGCACAAAGCTCTTATTCGAAATCCAGCTCTCCGAATCGTCGCTCCGAAGGCACAAAGCTCTTATTCGAAGAACCCTTCTCTATCCCTCTCCCTCCTCTCAAACCCTCATGAAGGTTTCTTTTTCGCTGCTCAATTATCAGTCTCGTCAGTGCGAGAAGGGGGAAGCTCGCAATTGGAATCTCTAGCCCCAAAGGAACCATTTCCCTTGGGCTCGTCAGAAACCCTAGATGAACCCCAACGGGAATTCGACGAGCCACCCAACTTGGACAACACTTCGTCGGAGAGAATAGAGGGGCCGGTGGTGGACGAACTGTGGCGGCACGGCTTTGGATGCAGCGAGCAACCCGCGAGAGAAACTAGACCGCGAAGTGGAGATTTCTTTGCGTGAGAGAAATGGAGGACGTGAGGGCTATGCGTTTGGTGGCGGAGGTTCGCCTAGTGGCGGTGGAGGTCGCACGGGAAGAAGAAGAACGAGGAGGCACGCGTTAGGAGAAGAAGAAAATTGTGTAAACTCTTTTCATGTTTCAGTAATTTGAATAAGTGAAAAAGCTACTACCTCGGTTGAACAAATAACCGAGGCAGAAAGAGCACTACTAACTCGATTCATCTGCAAATCGATGCTTAAAAAGCTAAAAAAAGGTTCAAAATAACCTATAAGCCTCGGTTAGAAGGCAAACCGAAATAATATATTATTGCAGAGGATTTTATGCTTTGATTTAGTAAATAACCGAGGCGTATAAGTTCGTCTTAATTACAAAAATGTCACCATGTTTTAATATGTTTCAATTTTTTGAAAACCGGAACGTATTAGACAAGTTAAAAGACTAATTTTTTACCAGTGACTTATTTAATTATCCACACTCACCACTAAGCTCACGACCATGAGTCTCTCGGCTTCTCCAACCACTACTTCTAAAACCCTTATACAAACTTCCTATTCCTCTTCCTTTCATTACTTCTTTCTCCATACCTTGAGGATTCTCTTTTCTCTCTATTCTCTGAACTCCTCTTTCTTCCTCACACTCCCTATAGCTACCCATGCCTACGTATACATATATTTCTTGCATGCCTTGTGGATGAAGACACTCGTCTACATTGGTCCGGGGGTCTAAGTCGATTGCCGCTGTCTCGGCTCCCTTCGCCCTTCTAGCTGGAACGAAGGGGGTGACTTTTAGCCCGGCCACATAACACTGTCGGGCTGTTCGTTGATCTGCCCGCACGGTACAAATGGTACCATGCTCTGTCGGGAACTTCATGGCGAGGTGGGGAGTAGAGACAATTGCCCCAAATGCATTTAGACAAGGTCGTCCTAGCAGGGCGTTGTACAACGTATTTGCCTCGACCAGCAGGAATCGAACTCTAAGTTCAGGTGCCTCCGACTTGTTCCGAGCCGAGTTCGCAGGTCAAGGTATCCCCTGGTGTCTACTCTTTCTCCTGAGAATCCTACAATTTGTTCGTTGAACGGGGCGATGAGATCCTCAGATAGGTCCATTTTCTGAAAGGTGGACCAATACAAAATGTTGACCGAACTCCCCTGATCGACGAGGACTTTGCTGACATCATACCGAGCTATATTAGCTGTGATGACCATAGGATCATCATGATAAGGGTCGGGCGCGTGGAAGTCCGCATTCGTGAATGTAATGTCGGGGATCGACCGAGATTGTCGCTCGACCATATGAACGGACTTCAACTGTCTCAAATGTCGCTTCCTTGCTGAAGCTGACACACCTCCTCCTGCGAAACCGCCAGATATGGTGTCGATGCGGCCTCGGACTGAGCGTTCTCTATCTGTCCGTCGAGGCGGACTGCACGTTCGCCTGCGGTGTCGATCATCTCTAGGGGGTGATCGTTGGGGGCTTCGCCTAGAAGGATCTCTTCGGCGAGGCGTTGCGGCTCTAGTGGAAATTCTATCCTTAATGTAATTCTGGAGATAGCCTCCACGGATGAGTCGCTCTAGCTCGTCTTTCACCATGTTGCACTCTTCCGTGTCGTGCCCATGGTTCATATGGAACCGGCAGGTTTTACTATTATCCGCGTTCTTTGGGGTAGCCTTTCGCCGTACGGTTAAGAGTTCGGCGTGCAAGGCCTCTTCGAGCACTCTTGCTCTCGGGGCATTGAGGGTCGTGTAACGATCATACTTGGACGTCCACCCCGACTCTTTCCGGGATGCGCGATCTGACTTATAGTCGTTGGTCGATCGCTTGGCGGGTTTCTTCGCCTCATGGTTGGAAGTATCCGGTTGCTATTTTCTCCTAGAGTTCCGGAGGTCCTCGATGCGGATGAATTTAGCAATTGTGGATTGCAGTTCCTCCATAGTTGCTGGAGGGTCAGCGTACAACTGTTCCGCAAAGTACCCCGGTCTCAAACATGACGGTAGATTGCTGATGATAAAGGTGTGACTGATATCTTTCACGCGTCGGGCTGTCTCGGTGTACCGTTGCATGAAAGTTTTCAAGGATTCGTCTTTTTCCTGCTTGGTGTTCACAAGCTCTGCCGCAGTCATCGCCGGTTTCTTATTGGTCGCGTACTGCTTTCTGAATAGGGATTCGATTGTTGCGAAACAATCTACTGAATTCCGTGGAAGAGTGTGGAACCACTCCAAGGCCTCATCCTTAAGGGATAAGGAGAAAGCTCTGCAAATGACAGGGTCATTATCTGTGTAGAACGCCATGGCGTCTACAAAGTTGCGCAGGTGATTGTCGGGATTGGCGGAGCCATCGTAACGTTCTAACACTGGGGGAGGTTTATCTGGCATGTGTGCTTGCATGATGGCCTCCGTGAACGGGAGTAAGTTGGTGAGGCGCATGGAAGTAGGCCCTTTCTTCTCCCCGCCAAAAGGATCAGATGGTCCTCCATGGTGACTCTCTTCATTATTATTCTGTCTGTTCGAGGCAGACAATTCTGGCGGTGGGCGTTGCGCCCTCAGTGCCGCCAGCTCCTCTGCCTGCTTGCGTTGGATTTCTTGCTGTTCCTTTATGGTTTGTTCTTGTGCTTCAATCTGTGCCTGCAGCTGCTTGATCAAGTCACGCGTGTTGAAATCCTCCATTGCTCCGGTGGTCGTTGTTGGGATTGTAAATCTCGGCCCCACGGTGGGCGCCAAAATGTTTCAGTAGGGATATGGAGACCAAGATACGCACCTAACAACTCTGGACTGCTTCTTCTCTAAACTGCCTTTGCTGTGCTGTTTCTCTCTCTCTTTTCTGCTTCTCTGTGTAAAGATGGGCTGGGTACCTGCAAAGGCACTCCGACGCTCAAGTCAACAAGGGTGTGATTAGATCAAGAATAATCTTTTCTTAATTCTCTTAGGGAAAAACGTACCTTTTTTCTGATGCGTTTTGTGTATTTAAAATAGTAAAACAAACCGTTTACCTGAAATCTCGGGTGGTTACCGAAGTTGGCTATCTATAAGTTATAACTGCTAGATCGTGTGCTGATATTGAGTCAATTACTTCCGTGATTCACGGCGCTTGTTAGCCAATATGCGTAACTGTTTATCTGTAACCGCTAGACCGCGGTATCGCGTTTTGTATGTCAATCATCCTGCGTGCCAACATAAGTGGACGACTTGTCGCGCGAATGCCTCATGTCGCGACATCACTTATATGGTTGTCGAGCACCAAGTGGTCGACAACACCATATGGTTAGATGTCGTTACGAGTCGAGCACCAAGTGGTCGACAACACGTGGTCGAATGTCGTTATGAATCGCCCGGATTATTGGTCGACCGTTGGAGGATTAGGTATCCTATAGTACACCTACTCTAATAAAATTCTCTCTCTTTCTATTCCTTTATTTCTTCTTCTTCTGTTCCATTCCAGTAACACTCATTTTTCATTCACTTACAACAACCCATTCCTCTCTCAATCATAGTTTCCTATCCGCAACCCTATTTGATGGAATACTGCTTGACAAATCTAACAAATGCTTTTAATAAAATTATAAAAAAATTGATTAATAGAGAAATCAAACTTAAAATAGATATTGAGACACAGGAGAAAATTGAGTAGTCCATTTAGGCCTATTATATTTAGGATTTAAACAATGTGTGACCTCAATTTTAACAAAATATTTATTAAACTGAATTTAGTAAATTAATTATCATTATTATACATTGACAAAACAGAAAATGTGTCGCATACTTAAACATTACTTAATAAAAAAGGACAGATTTGATCTTTAACGAACAAGTGAAAGGAAACATCGTTATCAACGTAATTGTAAGCAATAGCATTTCAGTTTGAAAAATGTTAAGTTTAGAACTTTTCACATCAGTTCAGACAATAAGGAAATGCTAATTAGGTCGTGCAAAGGTTTGAGATGTTGAACTATAAGAATGTTAGAGTCGTTGAACCTGTTTTCTCTGAACGCCGCAGAAAGAATTCAGCAC
This sequence comes from Vigna umbellata, assembly GCF_029865625.1. Lineage (NCBI taxonomy): Eukaryota > Viridiplantae > Streptophyta > Magnoliopsida > Fabales > Fabaceae > Vigna > Vigna umbellata. The sequence goes on from NC_142175.1 coordinate 6,985,511, forward strand.
TTTGTAATATAGAAATTAGATTCATTTGTTCAGAATGTCAATTTGTGAAAACTTTTTTTCCAGTGAGAAATTCTCACATTTGTCCACAGTGCGCACAAACGAAAAACAAAAGTAAATGCAGCATGTGTGGATAAAAAATTTGGTAATCCAAAATCCAAGCAAAAATTTTACAAGCTTTCCTCGCCACACTGCTTTCCTTCGTCAGCACCATATATAATCATTGTTAAATTACTTTATATATATGGACCTAAAATAAAAGACGTTTTCAATAGAGTTTCACTACTTTTATTTTTATTTACATTAAAAAATTTATAATTTTGAATAAAATATTTATGGTTTAATTCATGAATGTTGTCTTGTTCACTTATATTGTAAAGCCCATAAATTTTTTTACCTTAATAAATAATAGTAATTTTCTCTCAATATTATTATTAATAATAATGTTATGGGTAATAATAATGTTATGGGTAGAAAATATGATTAATAAGAAAATAGTGGTAAGTTAAACAAAAATATATGTTAAATACTTATAGTGATTTTAGAAGCATGGTTCAAATTTTTTAGAACCATTCTTACAAATTTTAGAAAGTTTTATAAAATTAAAATTAAAATTAAAATCAGAAGTAGACAAAAGACCTTCTGTGATGATTGAGGGAGGAAAACAACAAAATATGATTAAAATAATAATTTTAATAAAATAATTAAAAAAAATTAAAATATACTAGGACCAGAATTTGGCTTATAAATAGTCAAGGGAGAAGAAGAAAAAAAAAATCAAGTTTTTAGTTTTTAGGAAGAAATAAGAGAAAGGAAATTTTAGTTTTTAGTTGCAAGTAGAGATTCGGAAGGTTTCTAGAAACAAACTTCGATTAAGAAAATAATTATAGAAAAGAGATGAGGGAATTAATCTTTTATATTAATGATCTAATATTGTTGTATAATTATCCATGTTCTTGAATTTCTTTGTGAACATTGTTAATGAAAAATCTATGTGATCTTGTACTTAATCTGTGAATAAGAAATTTGTGAAAACTAATTACGGTTGGGTTTATCGAGGAGGAGATTCCCAGTGGATTACACAAACATTAATAACATCTAAGCCAACTATATAAGGGATCGACACCACTCTTTACCTAAAACCTTAAGACAATGAGTTAATGGGTCTTTCATCTTTATATATTGCTCTACTTTCTCATTTCTATCCAATGTGGGACTTTGACTCACACTTGGATTCCCAACATCTCCCCCTCGAGGGTGAGTCCCTTCCACATAGGTACACTCCCCCTCTAACGAAAGCATTCCCAACTAACCACAACCACGAGTAGCCCTTTCCAACCGTCGTATCTTAACAGAACTTGCTTACCTGGATACCCTTTGCCAGGAAGACTTTCGGTATAGGGATCATTATACTCGTCCGAGCCGATCACCAAGACAAATAATCGGCTCTGATACCACTATTGGGTCTATCGAGGAAGAGGTTCCCAAAGTTGACAAACACCTTGGCTAAAGAAAAACCTAGTACTTAAGTTGTTCATTGAGACACACTTATCTTTCCTCGAAAGCTCGTTGAGTAGACTTTCAACTTATTTGTTACCGAACAAATTATATATATTGTTTCAGTGTACATGTTGTCCGGTGTGTCTTTGTTGCTCCTGGCTGTCTGGGACGCTTGCTCTTCTCCGATTGTTGTTGTTCATACTCGCCAAAGGAAGGGGAGGTACCTGCAAAGATACTCCGACGCTCAAGTCAGATGTGAGTTATGGAGCCTCAGCTCTCAAGAGAGTGATTATGATACTGCTCTAAAATATTATTTAGGGTCTCTAGACATAAAGAAAACGTACCTGAACTTTTCCCCTGTCATTGTATTTATAAGCAAAATAAAAATAACCACCTTACCTAAAAATGTGGTTAGTTACTTAACCATTTAAAATATCTAAGATATTTTATGTAATAAATATAATATCTAAGATAATTTAGGTAATAAATATCTTACTACATAACATGCCCCCCAAGTCCGAGTTAACCGTTCCGTTTTACGGACGTGGTAACTATAGGACTTATGAGTTTGAGGGAGGCTGTATATTAGAGAACGTGTTTCTGGTTGTTGCTCATCTGTGGTCTAAACGTTTCAAACCAAGGATGACCGAGCGGTTGAGTTTGAAGGACCAAAAAGATGTGAAACCGAACGACAAAAAAGCTGGAACGAGTGAGGCCGAACGTGAGGACCTGGATGGCCGAGCGGTAGAGGCTGTATAGCCGAAGGTCATAGAAGCTGAATGCTTGAGGCCACAGACGGTAGAGGTCGAGTGGCATGTGAGGCCGAATGATTGAAGCCAAGTGGACGAACGTCATTGAGGCCGAATGGACAACATTAATGACGTCGAACGGCCGAATACTTGAGCGCTCGTGGCCATGGATTGACGAGCGGTTGAAGCCAAGGGGATGACTACCTTTAAGGTCGAACGGCCGAATATTTGAACGCTCGTGGCTATGTATGGTCGAGCGGTTCAAATCAAAGTGCGAATACCTTTGAGGCCGAACCGCCGATTGTTTGAACGCTCGTACACATGGATTGACGAGCGCTTGACATCAAAGTGCGAATTCCTTTGAGGCCGAACGGCCGACTGCTTTAGCGCTCGTACACAGGGATTGTCGAGCGGTTGAAACCAAAAGGAGGCCGAACGGCCGACTGCTTGAACGCTCGTACACAGAGATTGTCGAGCGGTTGAAAGCAAAGGTCGAACACCTTTGAGGCCGAACGACCGACTTCTTGAACGCTCGTACACAGGGATTGTCGAGCGGTTGAAACCAAAAGGAGGCCAAACGGGGAACGCTCGTACACAGGGATTGTCGAGCGGTTGAAACCAAAAGGAGGCCGAACGGCCGACTGTATGAACGCTCGTACACATAGGTTGTCGAGCGGTTGAAACCAAAAGGTGAAATACCTTTGATGCTGAACAGTCGACTGTTTGAAAATTTGATGTTCTTGGGTGAACATAAGCTAGGCTAGGGAATGGCCCCCTAGGTTTGATGGTCTGGGTGTTCTAGGGCGAACATCTACCAGGGGGAGTGTATCCCTTTATTCAATGCACCTGGGTGTTCTAGGGCGAACATCTACCAGCGGGAGTGTATCCCTTTATGCAATGCACCTGGGTGTTCTAGGGCGAACATCTACCAGGTCTAGGAGTGTTCCCCAGTTTTAGTGCTTCAGCATGAACGGCTCTCTGGCGTCCGCTTTTATGTACAAGATATGCCTATCTGCACTCTAGAATGAGGAAAAAGAGTAGGCAAACAAATTAATGCATTCACAGGATTTAGAAAATTAGCGTAAAACATAAATTATGTTATAAAGCCGTTCCGTTGAGAGAGTAGGAAGGCTCGGTCTTGGGCCGATTGTTTCTTGTCACCTGTAAGATAAATAATATTAAGCATATAGGTGAGACCGTTCGATCGAGTTGTAAACCTGGCGCCCGAATGTCAGTTAGGCCGAATGCTGGACGCTTGAGGCTGAACGTCAATGGGATCGAGTGGCCGAACGTCAGTGAGTCCGAATGATCGAACGCTTCCTGCGTGAATTGTCGAACGTCAATGAAGCGATTGGCCGAACAGGTCAAGCCAAGATAACAAACGTCAGGACCAATGGGCGAGCATCAGTTTAGTCGAATGGCCGAACGTCAGTGAGGCTGAGTGTTGGACGCTTGAAGCCGAACGTCAGTTAGGCCCAATGGCCAGTCATGAGTAGGGCCGAACATCCTTGAGACCGAATTCTGGAACGCTCGAGATACGGATGGCCTACCGGTAGAGGCCGAGTGGCCGAACGTCAAGGAAAGCGAACATGTGTAGGGGCGAATGGTGGACTCTTGAGACCACGGAAAGCTGAACAATTGAGGCAGAAGGGATGAGGACAAGTGACTGAACGTCCGTGAGACTTAATGGCCGAATGACGATTGAAGCCAAGAGGACGAATGTCATTGAGGCCAGATGGCTGAACATCAGTTGGGTCGAACGGTCGTGGCGGTCGAATGCTTTAGGCCGAATGTCCAGAAGGCAGAATGCCAGACGCTTTAGGCCGAACGTCCTTTAGAACGAATTCTGGAACGCTTGAGGCGCGGATGGCTGAACGACTGAGGTCAAGGTGCCGAACGTCACAAATGACGAGGTGTCGACCGGTTAAGGCCAGGTGACGAACGTTAGGAGGCCGAACATGACTATGGCCGAATGCTGAAGCCCTCGTGTTGATGTATGGTCGAGCGGTAGAGACCGAAGGGGTTGAGACCTAGCTGCCGAATGCTTTAGGCCGAACGTCTATAAGGAAGGCCGAATGGTCAAGGCCAAGGAGGCCGAAGTGTCGAATAGTTAAGGCCCAGGTGCCGAACGTTAGGAGGCCGATCGTGAGTATGGCCGAACGTTGAGGACCGAGCGGACGAACGTCAGGGACGCTCAATAACCGAGCATCATTTTGGTCGAATGACCGAACGCTGATTGAGCTGAGTGTCCGCATGCTGGAGTATTTGAGGATGAAGAACCGACAAAAGGTGAGGCCGGACGGACGAGTAGTGGAACGCTTGTGGCCATGGAATGGTCGTGATATACACTCGCCCTTGTCGGTCGACCTAGATGGACGACCGTGGAGTGCGGCTCGTTCTTGATGGTCGATCTGGACATTGTCGAACGGTGATGAGGAATGTTTTGTCGATCGGTCACGGTCGACACTCGGTCTTGCTGTCGACCAAGGTGGACGACCTTGGAGTGCGCCGAATGGTTGATCGCCAGGGAGGTCGAACGGTGAGGTCGGATGACCAAAATATTTGTGAGGGCGAACGGCGAGAATTTCGGTCGTCCGGCCTCGCTGTCGTTCGTTCGAGTGCTGCAGCGCTTATGGTCACTGATGGCCTCGCTGTCGTTCCTCTAAACGAGCGTACGATCGGTTAAGGACGATCGTACATTGTCGATCACCAGTGGTCGACTAAGTGGACGATCGATCGAGGTGCTATCGCATCAGTGTTCGACAAAATGGGCGATCGGTCGAGGACGACCGTGTGCTGTCTATCACCAATGGTTGATAAAGTGGGCGATCTTGGAGGATCGTTGAGTCTATGTGTCGGAGGGATCGGACGGTTCAGTATCTAATCCTTAAAGATAGGGTTCAGGCCAAGTTAGTTGTCGCGTTCACAATGGATGGCGGTGACATCGAGTTTGCACAAGAGGCATGGGCGCGGCGGACGACGCGGAAGCCGTAACAGACGATTTGGCATGGCGATTTGATGGCGATGGCCCTGGTGTGGTTGTCGCTTAAGCTGCATCTGATGGAGTTTGGGGATGACGGAGGATGGAACCAACGCTGCGACACCGAAGAGGATAAGAGCGCGACAGCGGCTCTTAAATCACGACGGTGATGTGTGGTCAGGACAGGGCCCTGTTTGGGGTTTTTCTGTTCTCAGTCTCGATTCTGATCTTGGGGGTTTCGATTCCTGTGTGAAGAGCTTGCAATTTTGAATGTATGTAGATGGCGAGGGCAGCGACGCCGTGATTGGGAAAGGCGGCGGCGACATTGAGCTTTGGGTTTAGGGTTCCTGTTGTTCTCCGATTTTGGGGATTGGGGTTTGTGGAAATTGGGAAATTAGGGATTTTCATTGATTGGAATTGTGGTTTTGATCGTTTTGTTTTTGCGAGTAGAGGTTGTGAAGTTTTCGAATTGGGGTTGGTTTTGATTGCGCGTTTTGGGATCTGAGGAGTGGCGCCAATGAAGGTGCCGGTGTGGGCTGTTCTTGTTGAGATGCATCGTGGATAGGAGTTCGGTGGTCTCCACCACTGTCGTAGGCTCAGCGTGACCGTGTTTGGAAGGCGATGGGGATGAATTAATGATTCCCCTGTGACAGCGGTGTCCGGTGGCGCGACGGAGGCTGATGGATGGACCTGATTTGGAGGCGTTCTCTGCGCTGGGTCTGACCCGCAAAGAGGCACGATTTCGCAAAGGTGTTTACAGTGGTGTTAATGGCTCACGGGGGAGAATCCTTGCGATGATGCGGCAGCTTCGTCTTGATGGAGTAGCTTTATCCGAAGAAATGATTCGTGGAGGCCGAGGCTCCTCTTGTGGCTTCTTTGGGATGGCACTCGGCCCAACGGTGGGCGCCAAAATGTTTCAGTGTACATGTTGTCCGGTGTGTCTTTGTTGCTCCTGGGTGTCTGGGACGTTTGCTCTTCTTCGATTGTTGTTGTTCATACTCGCCAAAGGAAGGGGAGGTACCTGCAAAGATACTCCGACGCTTAAGTCAGATGTGAGTTATGGAGCCTCAGCTCTCAAGAGAGTGATTATGATACTGTTCTGAAATATTATTTAGGGTCTCTAGACATAAAGAGAACGTACCTGAACTTTTCCCCTGTCATTGTATTTATAAGCAAAATAAAAATAACCACCTTACCTAAAAATGTGGTTAGTTACTTAACTATTTAAAATATCTAAGATATTTTATGTAATAAATATCTTACTACATAACATATATATATATATATATATATATATATATATATATAGTTAAGTTATTACACGATATACTCAATTGGTATCCAAATTAATGAATTCATTTTATTATGTTGGATATGAATCGATGCATCTGAACATGGTATGAGTCTCGTGGAAAGATTTTATAGTGACATTATATTAGTGTAATTCTCTAGTCTCAAGTAGAGATTATGTGGTGAGATTGGCAGGAGGTCCTAGCCTATCTCCAGTTATGGTTATAGGTGTTGATGGACTAACCTTTGTGGATGACATGATGTATTGTATTTGGCTATGATTTTTATTGTATGAGGAGTGGAGGTCACCATAAGTGCACGACCACCCGAGACTTTCATCAATGTTACATCTAGATAATAGAGTCTAGTATAATCATTTGCATCTTATATGAATTTTATTGTGAATGAGTTATAAGTAGTACTAGTATTATATATGCCTGATTTTTTAATTGTCTTTTGCATGATGGTAACTTACCCTTGTTTGTATTTGTGTTGGTATATATATTTGTACGATGATCGTATAATGTGTATGTTATATGGGAGTAGAGGAGGGAATGATGTCAAATTTAGTGCAAGTGAAGAGAGAGTCAAAAGAATAGTAGAGAAGAGTTTGAATTATCTTTATGAGTGTTGTATTTGAAATTTGAATTTAAAAATATATATCATATGTGAAATCCTTTATATTTTCTGGTGAATGATTGTATAAATGTTACAATATATATAGGTTTAATACCTATTTTGGTCCCTAGGTTTGGTAGGTTTGTTCAAAGTGGTCCTACCTTTTTTCAGATGTTCACAATTGTCCCATATTTTGTAAAAACTGTTCAAGTTGGTCCTTTTTCTTACAACGTTAAAAATGCTAACGGTAGAAATACATGGCAAGATCAGCCCAATTGACTTGTCAATGTTAAAAGTCTTTGGCCATAATTAAACCCTTTCAATTACAATTAAATTTACTTTACCTTAATTAAACCCTAATTCATTATCATAAAACCCTAATTAGAAACTTCTTCTCCTATCTGTTTTCAAGTTCTCCCTTTCTGTTTTATGGTTCTCGGACACACTTAGCCTTGGGCTGTCCTTGCGAGTTTCGCAAGATTTTCTTCTTCTCCTTTGCCTTGGTTAATGGTCATCTTCTACTTTTCTGGTTAGGCAACGTGCTTGACTAGTTGAATTTGGGTTCTGTTAATTAGGATTTCTCTACAAGTTTTGATTTCGCGATTTGGGGCTAGGGTTTTGATTTGGGTTATGTTGTTTAGGGTTTTTGTTCTTGATTCTTGTCTACAAGTTTTGATCCCGCGATTTGGCACTAAGTTTTGATTTGGGTTCTGTTGTTTGAGGTTTCTTTTCTTGATTATTCTCCACAAGTTTTGATCTCGTGATTCGGGATTAGGGTTTCGATTTGAGTTCTGTTATTTGGGGTTTTTGTTCTTGATTCTTCTTTAATGGTTTTTATCCTGCGATTTTGAGGTAGTGTTTTTGATTTGGGTTATGTTATTTGGAATTTCTGTTATTAATTCTTCTCTACATTTGGGACTAGGATTTTGATTTGAGATTTTGTAAGTTTTTTCATTTCGAGGGTGATGATTGCGGTTTGTGGTTTTTCGGTGGTGGTTTGGTTTGAAGTTTCCAGTGGTGGTTTGGGTGCGAGCAACTTTTGGGTTTAGTAAGAAGACGAGAATCTATTAAGAATAACTTTTTTACGTCATTAATTTTTATTTTTAAAATTGACACCTTAATTGACCTTAGTGTGTCACGCAATTAATAACTGAACATTCATTCAGTTTTGACGAAAGAGACAATTACACCGTTAACAATTAATCCCATAAGCAAAAAGAACCAACTTGAACCATTTTTACAAAATATGAAACAACTGTAAACATCTAAAAAAAGTATGACTACTTTAAACAAATCTACACCAAATAACTATTAAACTTATATATTAACTATGTAAAATAGGAAAAAAAAATGAGATGTTACCTATATTACTTAATTATTTATTTAAAAAACGTGAGAGGTTTTGTTTAATTCATATAAAACATGTTCGATGTAAAAGAAGATATGATATTTGTTCCTTTTATTCAAAATGTCTTGGATAAGGAAGAGCAAATGATTATTAGTGTCATTATTATTGATGTAGGTAATGAGGTCTTCACGTTTTCTATATTTTTACGTCATCACATTGATCATAATTATCTCTATGATAATGTAAGTGATAATATCAATAACTTCTTATCTAAGTTTAAAATTAAACAATAAAATAAATTTGTCGCCAAATGATTGTTTTATATTAATTATTACATATCTCATATTTCTTGAGACGTATAGACAATTATTAAGTAAGAGATGAGATAAGACAAGAGTCGCATTACTTAATTGACAAAAAAAGTTTAAAGACAAATAATTAATTTTTTTTTAAAATTTAATACTATATATACTGAAAAATTAATTGAAAGTCAATTAGAAATATTTAAATTTATGAAAACTTAAAAATTTAACTAAACCAAAATAAAATATAATGTTTACAACTAATTACGGAGATATCTTTCACAAGATACTCTTTTTTGATGGTGTCATCACGATGCCTCTTGGTCTGGTATATATTTATTAGAATCATGATAATTTTACATTCAAATTATTATTTAATTACAACATTCTATATTTTTTTAATATAGTATTTTATTATGAAATGTAATTTTGAGAGATAAAAAGTGGTATCAATATATTTTTCCTATTTATTATTATATGAACTGAAGGAAAGTTTTTAATGTACACCTTTTTATATTTCCACTCTTTTTAATATCTAATAAAAATTAATATTTATACTTTTTATTAATTTATTTTAAATTATTTTATATTTTAAAATAAACATATTATTTGTTTAATGTTAGAAGAATGTTGAATGAAGAAATTAAATATTTGTGTGTGAAACCCCATTGAAAGGGTAATGTGCTACGGATATTTTAGAAGGACTTCAGGAGTGTTCTAATCCAATCAGTCACGTAAAGAATAATAAAATAAAATCAATTTAAAATCCCAATAGATACCTAACGAAGAGGCATTACCTTTACCTTTTCTTTTGCTTTATTCTTTTCTTGTCTTTATTCTTTTCTTGTCTTTATTCTTTATTCTTTATTCTTTTCCTTTTTCTTTTTCTATTTCATTATTCTGTTACATTATCTCTATCTCATACTTCACTCTACTTCTTTCTAAATTTCGAATTTCATTTTCCATATATATCAAAATCAGAGCAGCAGATATATTTTGAAACATTTCTATATAAATAATTTTTAAATTTTGCAAGTTTAAAATTTGCTCTAATATTTATTAATTTCCTACATCAATGTTTAACTGTTTTTGTTACTTCAGTAAGTAGACAAAAGTTATTCTTTCAATTGATTTATCTTCACAGAGTTTTGGATTTGTTTGGCAACGTAATTATAAATTTAATTTCTTTTAAAAAAAATTTGTATTAAATTTTTTAGTACTTCTATTTATTTTTCTAAAGTTGTATTTGAAAATTATTTTATTTAAATTATTTAATCTAATTAATAAAAATATATTTATCTTTTCAGAAATTTTAATTTTTTATTTTTCAATTTAAATTATTGATACATTAATTAAATTTTTATTGTTAATAATATTCACATTGTTGCTTTTATTTGTAGGACTAAATCTTTTTTTTTTATTTTGAGTTATATAAAAAATATTAGAATGAATGATAATTAATAAAAAGAAATTAAGTAGACTACAAAATATATTAAAATATAAGGATGATATTAGTAGAAAATAAAAGACTAACAGCAATAAACTATAAAATAGTCGAAGTAATGTTGAACTTATAACTTAAAAACTCTTAAAATAAACTGCTTTCAAGTATTTCTCCCATAATTTTTGTTGATAAAACTAATTTTTGAAAATAATTAAATAAACTAATAAAAAGTTATTAGTCTTATCAAATCTAATGCAATGAGAGAATGATCACCCTAAAAGAATATTATAATAAAAAAGAGAACCCTAAATTAATTATTAACACAACATTTGCTATAAATAGATCAAATTCATAGCTCAACGAAAATATTATTTTCCACTGACAAAGGTAAAACCTCTGAATGCTGAAAGAAAAGTGCGTGAAATATATCATTTAACTCAATCGAAGAAGCTGGTGGGGATCACTTTCTCGTACACTCTCAGAACTCTTTTGTAGTGATTATCGGTGTTACGATTTGGAACAGTGACAAGTAAAGGCAAATCACAACTTAAGGTTATCCAATTCGAGTAACACATGTTTGTTTCGTAGCTTATATAAATATCAATCTATCAATAACTTGAAGTTTGACAGAGCAGCAGCAGTTCTAAACGAAGGGAAATATTCAGAAAGGGAAAGAAATGGAAAATGGAGTTGATGATGGTGACGAATCCGAGGTTTCTTATTCTTAGTCTGTCTCACACTCCAGGTTAGATCTCTAACAGTACCCTTAGTTAGTGTTACTTCAGATCTTTTAAGGATCCATTGCTCAAATGATACTCCAAATAAATATACAAGCTCTATTTAGCTGAATTAGTGTCGGTTATTGTGTTCATCACAGAAATTTATTGAGATAAACTAGATCACTTGGGTTATGCTTCGGAGTATTTATTAAGATTGATTAGATTTTCATACATAACTCAAAATCTATATAAGAGATTATGATATTATTTTTAATATTGTTACCACCATCAAATCATTTTATTATTGAAATTAATTTTTTTTGCTGTTTTTCAGCTTTGTCTGCATTCTTAGTATAGATTTAATCCTTATAAAACATAATAATATTTATAATTATTTTGGTGATAAGATTATATTATATTTATATGATTTTTACTACTCACTAACATCAACAAAAATTATATTTTTCTGCTTAGTTATCAAGGTTTTTTCTCTTATGGAATATGTGGGTAACTAGGAAATACATCAAAAAAATTTTAAATAATTTATGGTCGATTTTCTTTTACTCCAAGTCTTTTCAAGTGTCATGAATACCAAAAGTTAAACTTCTATTTAAAACATAAATATTTCAATTTATAGCTTCTGACCAATGACCAAAAGTTAAACTTGCAAGCTTTCTCACTCTGTTGTTTTCTTTTTCCTTTAAGATACACCATAATATGGTGTAAGAAGTTGTAAGTCTTTTTAATCTTCCCCACAAATTTGTGAAGAGAGTCACCATAATTAGTTAGGAGAGTTTTAATGACCTTTCAAGATTTCTTTTCGGATCTTGCCTTGAAAGTTTTAAATGCATCACATATTTCTTACTTTTCCTATAAAAAAATGAATAATTAAATCTATTATATAAATGTTTTATTGGACTACATAAGTCTAAATGCATCGGATCCAAAACATTCTTTGTTTTTCATGAAAAATGAGATTGATGTTGTTTGTCAACTCCACATTATTCACACATTTGAGAAATAATTTGTGAAGAACACAGTACAATTTCTTTTTGTTTGAAGATCTCTAATCATTCAAAATTCAAATTCCCATAATGATAATGTCAAAGTTAAAAAGAATCTTTAACTTTTACTATTAAACTAAATTGAATGATTTTAATATTTAAAAGAACAATTAGTTTTATTTTTTACAGCAATAATAACACCTCTGATAGAATCATAATTTGTTTGCTACTAGTGATAGACCGATAAACCTATTTTTTGTAATTATCCAACACTAACAAATCGTATTTCAAATAGGAAACATATAACACAGAAGCAATTGTTTCAAAAAAATTATTATTGATTTTTTATTTCAATGTCACCTTTTTTCACATCACTTTTTTTTTTACCATAAAGAAATCCCCAGAGCACACACCAGACTGGAAATCTTCATTAGAAATGAAAAAAAGAAGATTTTACTTTCCACTCATATGGTTTTGCAACCCAACATATCATAATTATGATTCAACATATTTATGTCTTGAACAACTATGAGCAATGTCTCTACTTCTCCTTTCTTCTTTGTTAGATTTGATCTCTCTCACTTTTTCTTATCATAAAGCAACTTAGTATAATATTAAGAAGAATAATGACCAAATTTATTACATCTAAAACATTATAACTTAGATTTTTCATGTTCATTTCCTCTGCCTCTTTTCTGAGTTTGATCGTTATGGCTCTTGATTTTTTTTTTTTCAAATCTCTTGCACATTTCTCCCTTGTCTTTTTCCTCTACATCTACCAGGTCCTTTGAAATTGTTGAAATGAATATTGGTAGAAGATTTTAAAGCTTGTTCCTCAACTTCTAGTTTTATTTTATATTTATGAATTAATAATAAGTTTTATAGTTCATCAAGTGAAATATCACCAATGTCTTTAGATTCTTTACATAGCATATACAACAAAACTAAATTTTTGTGCTAAAGATCGAAATACCGATTCAATAATTGTCTCTACAATTTTGTCACCGTATGAGTACACCATATTTTACAATTGGCATGACATCTGCAAAGTAGTCTACAATAATTGTCAAAACAAATATTTTTTATCACAAAGACATCATATTCAAATGACCTGCTAGTAGTCTTTGAATCTAATTTTTTTTTCATAAACCTACACACTAGTATAGGAAAGGGAAACAATTATGATTGTTTTTGACAATCGATAACAGTTCTACAACCGATCACTAGTGCAGAAAGGGCTTTAAATGTCTGATCTTTTGGCTTTTTGACGTCCGACCTATACCTAACGTCTTTGTGGGTGACGTTAGTCAGACGTCCGCTGTGTCAAGCTCGGCGTCTATATAGACGTCCGAGACACACACCCCGACATCTGACTAGATGTCCAAGGCACACCCCCCGACGTCTATAGATACATCCGATGAAGCGGCCCCGGACGTTTATATGCCTGAATGGGTTGTTTAGGGATTAGGGGGTTTGGACGTCGGTTTGTGCACTGTCAGACGTCTATAGACGTCCATTAGTGCACTAACAGACGTCTACTAGGCGTTTTTTTTAAATCAATTTATTTTTGCATTAAAACCACACCTGAAAAGCAGAACAATATAGTATAGTATATCTGCGTTTCATATAAAGAAAGTTCTACTTAATGTACAAAATAATCCAATACCAAAACTATCAAGATATAAACTTAAACTAAAACTAAGCAATGTTCAACAACAAATAAAACTGTTCCTAACTCCATCTTTGCAAAAGATAAGTTGTCCACTCCTGCCTTATCTGCCTAATTGTGTCCTCTGGTATAGGAGATGTACTCTTGAAGCGCTGCAAAATTGAAGAAAGATTCATTATGGTTTCGTATATGTTTAAAGATGAATTTGATTTGTAATGTATTCAAGGTATGCATCATTACCTCATTCTAATCATCTGTAATGACAGCTCGAATGATGGTCTTAATCCAACACATGACATAGAAGCCACATTCCCATGAATCCTACTGCTGGTTACACTAAAATGACAAACTAAATAGTCAAGAATTTAGATCGTTCAATAATATAGAAAATGAATTAGAACTATAAATGACTTACAACCTTTGAATATAAAATTTGAACTAGTTGACCTCGAGATTTACCAATAATTCTGTACAGATTTAAAACACAGTAAAATTATCATAACTATATTTATCATAAGAGTTTAAGGTGAACATCAAATTCAAAGTCATTTTTGGAGAAACACTTACCCTTGAAGCATGGTTCTCAAGTCATTTTTCATCTTCTTGTGCAACGAACAAAACCATATAATTTTACATTGTTTGAGAATGATGACCATTAGCTGCCAGTGCGACCTATCACGAAGGACAAATAGTTATTTAACTAAGTAATTAAGGAAACCTTAATAATGAACTTTTACATATAACAACATCTACCCATCAATGTATGGCACAAGGTATACGTCTCTTTTTGACTCATCCATCCATGTTTGCAAATAATGTTGTTTGTTTTCAAGTGTGTTACCAGAAGGTTGAATGGTCTGAGGTTCAACAAATCCGTACATGGAAGACCGACCTTGGTCTACAACGATTGTGTCCATGTACCTAAAACAACAAAGTTAAGTTGTTAGAAACTATAGGAATAAAAAAAAAGAAATATGGAAGACAAAATTAACTATCTTACATGCACCACAATTGAATGATGGAAATATTCAACATCTTGTCTCCCCCAATCACCTCCAATGCATCAGACAATGTGATATATACTGACACATGGGGGGCAGACCAAATACTCTCAAATCCTAGTATAGTTCTAATGGTGCTCTCTTCAACCTAGGTAATCTTGTCATTAGCTTTGATAGAGGATCATCCTCCGCTTCAGCCATGTCATCACTTCATGTATGATTTTATCATGAATCGGCTACTTCTGAGGACGTGTGAACTGAAGATAAGAATTTCATCAAAGAGTTATCAACAAATATTTTTAAACTTAACATAGAAATACTAATAACAAAGACATTATACCTGTGGAGTAGCGATGTGTGACATGATCAATGCTCTGGGCCAGGCTATAAATGATCCTATGACCTCTCCCACAAAATTAATTTCTGGAGTGGGTACAGGCACCTGAACTTGGGGATCTCGAATCTCGTCAATCGTCACAGGCACGTGGTGGGGTAATATGGGAACACCATGAATAGTCTGCCCTCCCTCAAGCACTCGTCCGACAGCCACAATGCGTGGGGGATCTCCATCAATCAACAACTCATATTGACCGCTATACTGAGTAGGTTCTACAGCAGAGCATGATCCTCAAGTGCTGACACGAGGTGGTGTGGGAGTTTCAGCGGGCCCCGTGTTGCCCTACGACATGGAATGCAACTTCTCTTCAAGCGCTCTTTGTATTTCTTTTTGTTCTTGTAGTTGCTCCATGAATCGTTGCTCCATTGATCTCATGCTTTGGTTGAGTCTTTCCTCCCACTGAAGATCCATCTGCCTTAGTGCCTCCTGACTCATTGATTGAGCAGTTTTCTGTGTAGGGCCAAAGTAGTCACGAAGATCAATTGCCCCAAGAACTCCACGTACACGTCCTGGATGCTCGGGCTTTCCAATGGCCGTTGTTAGAATGTCGTTCCTACCTTGGCCAACAAATGTTCCCTGAGTCTGCTGCTCAACCAATTCATCCTGCACATAAGAAAACCAAGTTACTTAGAAGACATGCTGTGATAGATACACAATCAAACAATGTTTAGAATTTGAACTTACAATTCTTTGTGAGATCAAGGCAGCTAAGGAAGATGTCATGTTCCCATCAAATTTAGTCCGAGCAGCCATCTACAGCTCGTACCTAGCAGGTGCAGGTGCTAGGTCCGGCGACTCAAGTCCCAAGACATCCACTCCTCCTCTGTGAAGGTATACTGCTGACATGGATTTTCATGTTGTCTGTCTCCAAAGACATATAGTCGTGTCAGCCTTGTCTTGAAATCCCTCCATCTTATCACTATATGCGATAACACTTTCTTTCTAACTTGTATTGTGTTTGGAATATCATAATGTTGCTATTTAAAACAAAACACATGTTATTGATTTGAAAAGATGAAAGAAATAAGTATATCAACAATATTGTAAGTAAACATACCTGAATATCTTGCCATAAGAGGTTCTTGTCGACCTCTGGGACGTCATCCCAAGTTGCATGAAGGAAAGAGACATGACTTTTTGCTAACTTACCCAGATAACTCCTAAACCTATCAGCATTTGGCCTTGATGCCTGACCTGATCTGGGGTCAATGTCAACATGTCTCCTCTGCCCATCAACCTGTCCGGATGTGACATCTACCAATCGTGTGATGCCTCGACCACGTCTAGTCTGTCCCGATCCTGAGTCTAAGGCCGACATACTTGAAAAATTATACAAGGTTAGTAATAATTCAATTATGATGAACATAAATATAAAGTCAATACAAAAATATCACAACCTATTAAGATATTGTTTTCTCCCAAAGCCCTTCGTTGTGATCACTACGAATTGCCTGGATGACATCGGCAACGTCATCAACTGGGTCTTCAATGGGTCTAGATGCAACAGATTTTGTCTCAAGTATATCAAGAGAATCGTCATCATCATGTCCATGCATGTTTTTTCCTTATAAAACCACTGACCATTTTTTATTCGTTGAATCATTTACGTAAAATATTTATCTTGCTTGACTAGCCATGATAAGTGGTTCATCAGTGTAATTCATCTTGTTCAACTCTACCAATGTGAAACCAAGGTCATCTGTTATGACACCAGAATTTATATCAACCCATTTACACTTGAAAACTGGGACTCTAAAAGTGACATAATCAACTTCCCATATTTCTTGTATTATTCCAAAATAACTCATGGATGCTATGATTGGATTTTTGTCTTTAGAACTAGCAAAGTGGACAACCTCAACTTGTAGTGTGACGTCACTATTTTGAACTCTACTTTTGTCATCTTCTACCTTTGTCTGAAAAGAAATATTGTTTATATAGTTCTCACCATATGTAATGACATCTGCGTTTGGTCCACGAGATAACCTCAATAAACTTTCAAAAACATGTGGAGTCGCATAAATCTTTTTCTTAAACCAATGTAAGAAGGTTTTCACATGTTCACTAAGATGTCATTTTTCACTTATTCTTGGGTTTGATGCCTTTATTTCATTAACGTGGTCAGAAATGTAAGCAATCACATCAACAGTGTTGTTTAAGATGTGCAAATAAGCTTAGTCAACTTCTTTTCTGCTAACACTTTGAATTCTCACACCTCGAACACCCTTACCTTCACATTTTCCTTCATGTCTGCTCTTGGGAAGACCCACTGGTTCACAAGATGGCATATAACTTGAACAAAATTCAATGGCTTCCTCTACAACGTATCCCTCTATGATTGAAGCTTCTGGTCTATACTGATTCTTGACATATCCCTTTAAGATCTTCATGTATCTTTCAACTGGGTACGTCCACCTTAAGAAGACCGACCCACATATTCGAATTTCTCTAACTAGATGAACAATCAAATGTACCATGATATCAAAAAAAGAAGGTGGAAAATACATCTCTAATTGACATAGTAGTCTTTTTCCTTCATTTTCCAATTCATCTAAACCTCGAGGGTCAACAACTTTCTTGCAAATGACATTAAAGAACAAACTCAGGCGTGTCAGAATACCCCTAACAGAAGGAGGTAATATGCCTCGAATAACAACAGGTAACAATTGTTGCATCAATACATGACAATCGTGAGACTTTATACCAACTAACTTTAACTCTTGCATAGAAACAAGGTTAGTAATATTTGAAGAATAACCTTGTGGAACCTTCACACTTCTTAAACAGTTACAAAAACTTTGTTTTTCTTTTTTAGAAAGTATGTGACAGGCTGGGGGCAGATAGGTGCGTCTTCCTATTATCTGTGGATGTAACTTAGATAGGATTCCCATGTCAACCAAATCTTGTCGTGCTTTTATTCCGTCTTTGCTCTTCCCTTTGACGTTTAATAAAGTTCCGATGACATTGTCACAAACATTTTTTTCAACGTGCATCACATCAATACAATGTCTAACATCAAGTTGACACCAATATGGAAGCTTAAAAAATATTAATCGTTTCTTCCAAATGTTTTTTGCAAGGGTACTTTAATGATGTTTTCCAACATAATGTCAATGTTTTTGACTTCGTTGTACACCTCTTCACCATTTCGGGGTCTGCACACAACCTCATCCTAAGCACTTCCATTAAATGCTTTTTTCAATCTATGATATGGGTGATTACAAGGAAGGAATTTCGATGTCTTGTATATACCGTCTTCTGTCCATGCTTCAATTGAAGGTAACTAGTGTTTTCTTCACATATGGGACATGCAAAATGACCTGTAACACTATAACCGCTTAAGTTTCCATACGCTGGGAAATCATTTATAATGCAAAACATTGCATGCAAACGGAACTATTCCTGAACATGTGAATCAAACACGTCGACCCCTTCTTCCCACAACAATTTCAAATCATCAATTAAAGGTTTTAAGTAAACATCAATGTCATTTCTAGGTTGTCTAGGACCCGATATCATCATGGACAACATCACATATTTTCTCTTCATGCACAACATAGGAGAAAGATTGTAAATCATCAACATAACTGGCCATGAACTGTGTTTGCTACTTAAGTTTCCATAA
This sequence comes from Vigna umbellata, assembly GCF_029865625.1. Lineage (NCBI taxonomy): Eukaryota > Viridiplantae > Streptophyta > Magnoliopsida > Fabales > Fabaceae > Vigna > Vigna umbellata. The sequence goes on from NC_142175.1 coordinate 7,004,154, forward strand.
GGATTCATACCATCAGTTGCAAGTGAAAGTCTTAAGTTTCTTGGATCTGCACCAAATTCTGGAAATTTTTCATCAATCTTTTTCCATTGGGGTGAATCAGCAGGGTGTCGAAGAAGATTATCGCACTTTCTTTCGTCAAAGTGCCATTTAAGGTTCTTTGCATCTTCTTTAACAAAAAACATACATTTGAACCTAGGTATTATAGGCAGATACCACATCACCTTAGCAGGTGCACCATTTTACCTTCATCAATAGTGTTTCTGTCAGATTTCTTTTTAAAACGGGATAAACCACATGTTGGACAATACTTTAGTGAAGCAAACTCCTTTGTGTATAAAACACAATCATTAGGACAAACATGTATCTTTTGATATTCAAGACCCATTGGACATAAACAAATTTTGCCTCGTAATTACGAATAGGTAAAGTATTATTTTTTGGAAGCATCTCCTTTAACAACTCCAACAACTTGGTGAAACTTTTATCGGTCCATCCATTCCTTGCTTTTAAACTAAACAACTTTAAAGTTGCAGACAGACGTGTAAAGTTCGAGCATCCGGGGAACAACAGTTGCTCTGAATCATTTATAAGAGAATCATACAAATTAACTCTTCCAAAATTATCTTTACCGACATCACGTATCATGTCCTCTAAATGATCACTCATCCATTCTTCCACATAATTCGTTCCTCGTGACGTGGTAGGCTGGTCCAATACTTCTCCATGCCAAGTCCAAACGGTATAAGTCCTCATGGTGTCGAACATGAATAGATGGTCACGCACATTGCCTAAGTCTTGCCGTATTTGATTAAGACAACACACGCAAGGACAAAAATATGTCCCGTTCACAGACTTAGCATTTTGTTCAACGTATTGCAAGAACTCTGAAACACCCTTATCATATTCTTCACTGATGCGACTTTCATTCATCTAGCTTCAATCCATTCTATGTTCGTAAAATCATCAGTTTAAGTTTTTAACTCTCACAAGGTTAGGTCCTACCCATTCAAAAAAAATATTTTTCATAATTTGCTAAGACACGTGCAAAGAAGTCTGCATCATAAATTTGATAAGATTTCGACAATATTTCACATTAGTCTCTGAAATACACGAAATGAGAGTAGTCAACGATGACCACAATTAAATATGCATCCGGAGAACAACACAAATGCTGAACCGAAATTTTATCAATCTTATCCATAAACTCCAACTTACATGTTATTGCAAATTATGAAAATTAATTTTCTCAAACTATCCAATCGGACAATTCAAAATTTAACACAAACGATTAAAAGATTAATCGTTTGTGTTAAATTTCAAACGAGAACTAAGTGTCACTCAATGATTTGATTCTTATAATCTAACATGACAATTATAATAACACAACTAATACATGCATATTCAAAAGCCAATAACACATGCAAACCTTAAAGTAAAAAACATACATACACAAAACCCAATAACATGCATACAAAAAAATTATCCACGAAGAAGCTAACCTGAAAAGTAGATTCCAAATGAAATAGAGGGAAATCGAGGAGTGCACGACCTAAAACGTAGGCCAAAAACAGTCAAAAACGTCGCCCAAGAACACGTAAGAAATTGCACAGAAAACGATTTTTAATCGGTTCAAATCAAAGATATTTCATCACAGAACAATTTAATCGGATTAAAAGTAAATTTAAACGGTCCAAAACAGAGAAAACGCACCTGGAAATGCAATGCCACAAAGTGAAATCGCGGGGAAGATGTCGAACAGTGAGCATAACTCCTCACGGGTTTGCGTTTTAGTATAAATGGCACTGGACGTCCGGTACTGGAAGGCCCCGACGTTTATAATATTATAGACGTTGGGGCCATAACTAATATGACGTGTTTTGGATTTAAATATTGATATTCACGGGGGGTTTAGACGTCTGCTGGAGGGGCCCCGACGTGTATAATATTATAGACGTTGGGACCCCTCCACAACGAACGTTTAAGAGGCTGAAACAATTAACTCTTCAACTACCCTGTCAGTCGCTTAAACGTCCATTGTGGAGGGGCCCCGACGTGTATAATATTATACACGTCGGGGCCCCTCCAACGAACGTTTAAGAGGCTGAAGCAATTAACTCTTCAACCAACCTGTCAACTGCTTAAACGTCCGTTGTGGATGGGCCCCGACGTCTATAATATTATAGACGTTGGAGCCTTTCCCCAACGGACGTTTAAGAGGCTGAAACAATTAACTCTTCAACTAACTGTCAGCCGCTTAAACGTCCGTTGTGGAGGGCCCCGATGTCTATAATATTATAAACGTCGGAGTCCCTCCACAACGAACATCTACAGTCAAAATTATTTGCGAAAATGTCACCAATCAATTATTTACGTTGGTGTTTTCGTGGACGGACGTCTATTAGGTGACGTGAAAGGCAACTTTTGCACTAGTGAATGCGTACTAAGACAAAGTAAAAAAAAAAGTTTTTAGCCTGGATTATAGACCGGAGCAAAAAAAAATCCATATTTTGCTTTGGTTAAAAAAAAGGAAACACTAAATTGAAAATAAAAAAAAATGGGTCTATGACAGTGGTTATGAGAAGAACAAATGCCATAGAACATTTTTTTTCTTTGGTTTTACAAATAATAGAGGCAATAGACTATATTTGATATGATATAATTATTTATTTTTAAGAGTTTATGACAATGGATGTTAGAAGAATCGTTGTCATAGATCCATTTTTGCTTCAGTTATAAAAATAATCAAGGCCAAAAGTATTTTTTTAATATTTTTATATTGAATTAAATCAGAGAGCGTTTGAACCAAGTTTGCCTTCTTGGTGGTCGAAAGTAACATATAGTCTAGAAAACGAAGGAGTAAATGAGGAGTGTGTTTTGTTCATCTCCTGTTTGCATGTTATTCTCCAGCAACACATAGCTTCCAAAACCTATAATGACCACAATATTTCAAAATATAAACAAAAAGTATTAAGCTTTATCTTGAGAGGAAAAATCTGAAACAACCTAGGAATGAACTAAATGGGCACAATCAAAGAAAGGGTGTGGTTTACATGAGCCATTGTAGAATTTTTCATTGCCAAAATCACAAACCAGACCACTATCTACAATTGTGTACAAGAACCAAGGTATATTACACGAGTTAATATGTCAAATCTGCAATATTGTGCAAACACAAAAAAAAAAGACAATTGCGCTTACCACAACAACAAAGACAAATGAAGCGATGACGACAACAAGCAACAAACACAGCTAGACGACGACAAGGTGCGAAGCAGTGATGGCTACTAGGACATGAGGGTGGCCTTCAAGTTGAAAAATGAAGTCAATCGACGAGTGGAGTACGACACTCGTTCGCGAAGGAAGGAAGAAGAGAAATGTGAAATGGTAACTTACGTTTCTTTTGCGAACATAACTCTAGGCGATTCGTATGGTAGCGATTATTTGTAATAATCGAGACCATATGTCCTTCCCAAAAATTAAAAGAGAAAACACGTAACAATTTTGAAATTTTGATTAACCTTTTGGATCTTGGTTGTTTAAGGAATCGTTATAAAAAGTAACTACGATAGCAATTGTTCAAATAACCAAGGTTATATGTCCTTTCGAGAAAAAAAACATGTGGCAATTTTTGATTAACCTTTTTACCTTGGTTGTTTAGAAAACTGCCGCTGAAAGTAGATTTGACAATGATTGTTCAAATAACCGACACCATTGTCCTTCCCAAGAAAAAAGTGTCAATTTTGAAAATTTGATCAACTTTTTGGTCTCAATTGTTTAAGAGATTGCTGGAGAAAATAGATATGACACTAATTATTCAAATAACCAAAGTCATATATCTTATTCGATAAAAAAATAAAAAATAGCGAAATTTTTGAAAATTTTTGAAAATATTGACACACCTTTCAGTTTTTATTCTTAATTAACCAATGTAAAAAATGATATATGTTTCAGTTTTACAATCGAGACTTGTAAGTTCGTAAAATTTTAAAAAATGTCACCGAGTGGTTGCAATGTTGACATATTATCATACTCACCATCAAAATAACAAATTTCTATTGTTATAGAAAGGATCCTCCTTCACTTACCATTTGTTAATGCAAAGAAAGTCTTAAAAACGAAGAATTTTGCTTTGATACAAATATTAGAAGGATGTCAAAACGAACTCTTCGTGAAGGGCTATGTTAAAATTGGGAAAAACTAAGCTTTCATCATTTCATGCATGTGAATGAAAAGAATTTTAAGCTTTAAAAGAAATAGAAGCACGAACCTTTAGAATCAGAAACTAGTGCGACTACATTAATAATATACATATCAATTCAAAAAGGATGTAATATCCTAAAACAATCAATGTTGAAAGAGTTTGTTACAATAATCAGAGAAAAAAAATAAAGAAATCTACGATCGATGAAGGTGGGAAAATTGTACACCCAAGTTCTTTTTTCAACAAACTTTTAAACTCCTTTAAACTCTTGCGCCCAGTTATAATCAAACACTTCAAAATAAAAAGATTCTTATCAATTCCAACTTAAGCGAAAGTCTAACCTCGTTTAAGTAAAAATACATTTCTCTTTGATAGATTTGGAGGTGTCCTTTGCATGAATGATAAGTAAAAATATTGTTGGGTCTCTCGAGGAGGAGGTTCTCTATGGATTAGAGAAACACGAATAACATTTGAGCAAACTATGCTCTTTACCAAAAACCTTAAGACAATAAGTTAATGAGTCTTTCAATTTATGCTCTAGTTTCTCATTTGTATCCAATGTGGAACTTGAACTCACACTTAGATTCCAACATTTATTCCATGTTCTATATAATCTTCCTCACTTGCAAAGACTTTCACTCGTCTAAGTCTTAAGAAAACAATAGTGGAGAGCTCCCAAGTAGTATACAAATAGTCATTTTTAATATTTCAAAATAATACAAGCCATAATATGAACTCGTTAACATTCAGTTGGAGACGTGCAACAAATGGCAATACATAAAGGACTAATAGGGTAGAATATGAAGTGAAAACAGATTAATTATTAAGTCCATGGAGTTATTTCAAATCTTAAAATTTATAAAACTATTTTAAATATTTTTAATTCATTAAACATAAATAATTTAAAATTAAAACTGCAAAACAATCGTTTTAAAGTCTATAAAATATGACAAATATATCACTTAACCATTCAAAACTTGTAAAAGGTTTTTAAATACCAATCCAATACATTACAAACTTAATATTTTTTTTCCATGCTAGTGTTTAGCTTGTCTTTATAAATTGATTGATTTGATTTTAAGACATGTATTATGATTTTTTTTATTTATTAAACATTATCTTTTTTTCTCCAATACCGATTGATTAATATGTTTTCGTTTGACGTTTTGTTGGCAAAGAGATGTAGTTTGACTTGGTGAGATAATCCAGCTCCAAGATGGATTGTTTGGGGCCTTTTAACAAATCTATAGAAGAAGTTATTACTTTTGTATGGAAACATGGTGTTCGACATTTGAGTTACATTATCCATTATAACAAAAATGTTCTTGAACTTAAGGATAGTGTTAAAGGTCTTATATTTGAACAAGAGAGAATAGATCATGAATGTGATCAGGCTGCGAAAAATCTACAAAACATTGAAGGTAAGGTTTTTGAATGGATTCAAAAAGTGAGGGAAATCAGGACCACAGTGGAGGATTTTGAGAACAATAATGGCCACCAAAAGGCCCGATTCCTCAATTGTTATGTTTTTCCGTACTTGTGGAATAGACATAGGTTAGGAAGAAAAGCAAAAAAGTTTGAACTGGATGTTAAAAAGCTAATTGATGAGTCCCCCAAGTTTGATGAAATTTCTTACAGGCAAGATGTAGCATCTAATGATACCACATTGTATAATTATGGTTATGTAGAATTTGGTTCTACAAAATCCATAATGGAAAAAATAATGACTGAACTTAAAGATTCCTCTGTTAGAATGATTGGAATATATGGGCCAGGTGGTGTTGGTAAGAGCACTTTAATAAAAGAAATTGGAAGGAAAGCTAAAGACAGTAAGTTATTTGATTTGGTGGTTAAAGTGGAAATAACAGCCAACCCAAATCTACAAAAAATTCAAGAAGAAATGGCTTATGTGTTAGGATTACGATTGGAAGGGGAAGGTGAAAATGTGAGAGCTGATTGTCTACGAAGAAGGTTAAAGAAAGAAAAAGGGAACACCCTTTTAATCTTAGATGACCTTTGGGAAAAATTAGACCTAAACAAGCTAGGGATTCCACTTGATGACGACGACGACGATGATGATTTAAGTAATGAAAACAAGAATCTTAATCACCAAAAGTTGGAAAAAAACAGTGATAAAAAGGATCCTAGTCGCAAAGTATTGAAAACAGAAAAAATCCGTAGTGGTCAAAAAGGGTGCAAAATTTTGCTAACTTCACGGGATAAAAAAGTGTTGTGTGTTGACATGAATGTAAAGTCGACTTTTTTCCTGAAGGCATTGGATGAAAAAGATGCTTTGGTGTTGTTTCAAAAGTTGTCCGGTATACATAATAAAATGTCTGACTCTAAGCAAGAAATTGTGATGAAGTATTGTGCAGGGTTACCCATGGCAATAGTTTCAGTTGCAAGGGCATTAAGAAACACGAGTGAGTCAGTTTGGGAAGCTACAATAGAACAACTTAAAAAGCAATATTTGGTTGGAGAGCAAACACCAATGGATATTTCAGTGAAGGTGAGTTATGACCATCTTGAAAATGAAGAAATCAAGTCTATTTTCTTACTTTGTGCTCAAATGGGTCATCAACCACTAATTATGGACTTACTGAAATATTCTTTTGGGTTGGGTATACTTGAAGGGGTGTCCTCTATTTGGGAAGCTCGGGACATAATTAAGACATCAATCCAAAAGCTAAAAGACTCAGGCTTGCTGTTGGATGAAAGTTCTAATAATCATTTCAATATGCATGACATGGTTCGAGATGCTGCTTTGTCTATAGCACACAAGCATCACAATGTTTTTACTTTGAGAAATGGAAAACTTGATGATTGGCCCGAACTTGAAAGTTGCACTTCTATTTCTATATGCAACAGTGATATCATCGATGAGTTTCCTGCATTCATAAATTGTCCTCAACTTAAATTTTTCCAAATAGACACTAAAGATCCCTCTTTGAAAATACCTAAGGGTTTTTTTAGAGCAATGAAAAATATGAGAGTTTTAATAATGACTGGTTTTCATATGTCAAAATTACCATATTCAATTCAATGCCTGTTCAAACTCAGAATGCTTTGTTTGGAGCAATGTACTTTATTAGATTGCAACTTATCTATGGTAGGACAACTGAAAAAATTAAGAATTCTCAGCTTCTCTGGATCTCAACTTAAAAGTTTGCCAGCCAAGTTACAATGCATGGATAAGTTACGACTGCTAGACATTAGCGATTGTTCTAAATTGAACATTATTCCACCTAATCTTATATCGAGTTTGACGTGTTTGGAAGAGCTATATATAAGAAAAAGCTTGATCAAAGTGTTGGAGGAAGAAGAGACCAACAAAGGTCAAGATTTGTTTCTTTCTGAACTAAGGAATTTGCATCAATTGAAAGTGGTGGATTTAAGCATCTCATGTGTGTCACTTTTACCCAATCACTTGTTTTTTGACAGTTTAAAAGATTATAAGATTGTGATTGGACACTTTGAATCATTTTCTGTTGGAGAATTTAGGATGCCCGATAAGTTTGAAGCATTCCGAGTTTTGGCATTGCAACTGAAGGATTACATTGACATTCACTCACAAGAAAGTATAAAGTTCTTGTTTAAAACAGTACAAAGTTTGTTGTTGGGAAAGATAGCTGGTGTTGAAAATGTTGTCAATGACTTGAATATAGAAGGATTTCCAGATTTGAAACACTTATCCATCGTAAATAACAATGAAATAAAATATGTCAATTCAACAAAATTGTCTAATTATGCGAATGTTTTTCCAAATTTGGAATCTTTGCGTATTTACAATTTGGAGAATTTAGAGATGATATGTAATGGTCCAGTCACAGTTGCGTCATTTGATAAATTAAAAGCCATCAAAGTTGAGATGTGTTACCAATTGAAGAATCTCTTCTCCTTTAACATGATTAAATATCCTATTGGTGCAGAAATAAGTGAGATTTCTGAATGTAGTTCTTACATGAATAAATTTCTTACTAGTATAGAAATGATTGAGGTTTGTGAATGTGGATCATTAAAGGAGATCCTTCAAATACCAATGGATTACGGTAAGGTTGAGTTGCTTAAGTTGCACACTCTGTCACTTCAATCGTTACCAAAATTTACATGTTTCTATACCGAAGTGAAGAAGTCTTTCTGGCCACCTTTAACAGAGGCTCAAACTACAAATAGAGATGTCACAGAAAGTACTATTCAAGATGACCACAGTGAGCAGAAGCCTCTTTTTTCCGGTGAACTGGTATGTATATGACATTACACATTTTTCATATAATATTAAATAATTAGTTTAATGTGGTAAATATATTAATTGTGTATGTGTTTTCAGGTTGAAATTCCAAACTTAGAGAAATTGACTTTATCCTTACTCAACATTCGTAAGATATGGAACAACCAACACTCATCAAGTTCCTACTTTCAAAACTTGATAAAATTAGTAGTGAAAGATTGTGATAAATTGACATATCTATGTTCATCATCTATGGCTAGCAGTTTGAAGAAATTGAAAAGTCTTGTCATAAGTGGGTGTTGGAATATGGAGAAAATTTTTGAGATCGAAACAATTAGTGAAGACAAGGTGAGTATTGGTACAAATAAGTGAAATGTATGCAGTTAATTTAAATTTAAGTTTAAGGTTCTTTATCATATTCCACCTTGTGTATTTTTCATTTGGCTTCTATATGTAAAAATTGTTCATTTTTATTAAAATGCAGGTTTGTGTCTTCCCTAAGTTGGAGGAAATTTGTCTTAACCAAATGAATAGGCTAACAAATATATGGAAAACTGAAGTGAGTGTTGATTCTTTTTCTAGTCTCACTTTGGTGAAAATTGAAAACTGCAATAAATTGGACAATATTTTTCCTAGTCATATGGAAGGATGGTTTGAAAGTTTGATCAACGTGGAAGTTTCTAAATGCAAGTCTGTGAAAGAGATTTTTGAAATCAATGATTTGCAAGAAATAGATGAATTTGGTGGGATAGATACAAATTTGCAAGTTATTCTTCTTGAAAACCTCCCAAAGTTGAAGCAGTTGTGGAGCAAAGATCCAAATGGAATTCTCAACTTTCATAAGTTGCGGACCATAGAGGTATCTCATTGTGATGAACTAAGGAATTTGTTTCCAGCTTCTATGGCAAAGGATATATCAAATCTTGAACGCATGTCAGTATTGTATTGTGAAAAAATGGTGGAAATTGTTGCAAGTAAAGGTGCATCAGAAGTTAACAATGATCCATTAGTGTTTCCTGAACTAAGCTATGTGAGATTGTATTCACTATCAAACATCAAGCATTTCTACAAGGAGAGACATCTTATAAAGTGCCCAAATTTAAAGGAGTTCAGTGTGGTGAACTGTGTGAAGCTTAAAATATTTTCCGAAGAAATCAGTAGAATAACAAACAAAGAAGAAAGATGTATTTTCTCAGCTGAAGAGGTAAGCAATACTCCAATTTTCTCAAAGTTTAGGCAAAACGATGATAGTAAATTTTTTTATTATATGTTAGGTAGGGAATAGAAAATAACAAACAAAAGTAAATATAAAATCATAACAATTTGAAGGGGGTGCTGGAGGTATTTAGTTCATTCTTCATAGTATTTACTTCTCTTTCTTTTACTTTTATTGTTTAGGTATTGTCGAATTTGGAGTACATGGAAATTGACTTCAACCAAGCACAAAAATTACTACCCAACTATCAAATGCACAATCTAAAAGAGCTTAGTTTAAAAGATGTCACAAGTGTCGATCTTTTCAACCAGTTTTCGTACATAATGCCGAATCTAGAAAAGTTGAAATTGACTTCCTATTATCCAGATGAAGAGTCAGAGTCAAATGGAGACATTGCACACAAGAAAAGATTGGTGATCGTATTACAGTTGAAGGAACTAGTTTTGTTGTATTCAGATATAAAGGATCTAGGATTTGAACGATACCAAGTTCTCCAGAGACTAGAGGTTTTGAGCTTAGAAGATTGCGACGAATTGAAAACTTTAGCTCCTTCATCTGTATCGTTGAGTTACTTGACATATTTGGAACTAAAGTCATGTTACGGATTAAGAAACTTAATGGCATCCTCCACGGCCCAAAGCATGGTTCAACTTAAGACTATGAAGGTAATCAACTGTCTTAATTTAAAGGAAATAGTAAGCAATAAGAAAAACGAAGAAGGCAAAGTGAAGAAAATTGTATTCAGCAAATTGATCTCTATAGAACTTGTGAGGTTAAAGAACCTGGCAAGCTTTTGCAGTTACAAGGACTATGAATTTGAATTTCCATCACTGGAAATATTGATTATAAGAGAATGCATGAAGATGGTAAAATTCAGTGAGAGAGAGCCAATAGTACCAAAGTTAAAGGATGTATTTGGTGTGGAAGGAGATGAAAAAGCAAAATGGCAATGGGAAAGTGACTTGAATGCCACCAGACAAAAAGTTTTTAATGAAAAGGTATTTACTTCTGTGGAAAGAAAAAAAAATTAAAATTATATATCTTTAGATTATATATCTTTCCTTGAATATATATTTTTATATATTATTCGTATTTATATATATATATATATATATATATATATATATATATTATAAAGTTGATATTTTAAAATAAAAATTTCACAAACGGCTATGGTAATAAGTGAGTGATTTTTAATTTAAAATAATTTAATTTTTTTAAGGATGATATAAAACTGTTAATAAGTTTACTTATATATATTTTCATTGTTATCACTATGAGCTCTTTTAAATTAATAAATTTATTTTAGATATATAAGTATTTTAACAAATTTACAGTATTACATATAATACTTGTCTAAATATACAAGGAAAAACTAGTATTACTATCTATTTTATATTATATTAATAGGTATGTTAAAGTAAATGAGTATATTAAATTTAATTAATATCTACAAAATATTTACAATATTAGTTTGATAAAAAAAAGTAATGTTAAGGGTTAAATTTAAAAATAAAAAATAGTTAATCTAATTTTTATTTTAAAGGTAGAGAATTAATTCAATAATTTGTCTGATTCACAGGTGAGTTTCGCATATAGTGAAGATCTGGGGCTTGATGATTTTATTATAGAGCAACTATGGCATAGCAGTGATTGGGTGCGGCAAAAGAGCTTTGGGTATTTGAAAAAATTGAGTGCATGGGGATGTGATAGTCTAGTGCATATAATTCCATCTCATTTGCTTTCTTGCTTTCACAATCTGGAAGAGTTACAAGTAGTGGATTGCAAAGCTGCACAGGTCATCTTTAATGTCAGCGACGAGAACAGGGTGATGACAAAACCTTCCGGATTATTCCGTCTGAAAATATTGTCTTTATATGATCTACCAAAACTGACGCATATATGGGATAAGGATCCCGAGGGAATTATTGGCCTTCAACTCCTAAAGGAAATAACTGTTTGTTATTGTTGGAGTCTTAGAAGCTTGTTTCCAGCATCAGTGGCCAAGGATCTGACCAGACTTCAAGTGCTTGAAGTAAGAAAGTGTGAAAAATTGGCAGAAATATTTAAGGAATTGGAAGAGATATTTATGAAGAATGAAAGGAGTGGAGAAGAAGAAGGATCAACACAAGAGTCTGTATTTCATCGTCTCACCACATTGACGCTAGAAGAATTGCCAAGCCTCAAATACTCTATCCACTGCTCCAAAAAACAGGTAATTCTCACAACTTTGCCTTTATGACCACTCAAAATTAGTTTATATATATATATATATATATATATATATATATATATTAATGCTTATGGACACTATCTATTCTTACTCATATTCATTTCTTTTATAAAATATAAATTTCTTTTTGTTAATAGCTTGATTATCCGAGAAAAAAATTTACTGTTTAAAACAAAAAAGTTATATTAATAGCTTGATTACTTTAGAAAAAAAAATTACTCACTACTAAAAACGACTTTGACGTGGATGTTTTTCAAATTTAAACCTTGATAAAAACACTAATATTATATGGAAAGACGTAAATTAATGTTGAAAAAAAAAATATATTGATTGACGTTGGTAATTGTTTTGTTTTTACGTTAACTGACGTAAAAAATTATCCAATTTTTTACCTTAATTAAAGTAAAAAATTAATAATCTCCGACGTTAATCAATGTCTTTTTTTTTATTTTCTAACATCAATCAATTTTCTTTTGTTTTTTTAATAAATAGTGATACATTTCTATAACTTTACCAGCACCATAAAGAGAAAAAATAAAATGTAACTTAATTTTGACATTTTATATATTTAGAACTCAAGTATTAAATATGGACTATAAACAAAAACTAAGTGAATATACTATAGTGAATATATAATAATATTAACTTGGTATTTTTCGTTTTTGATAGTTATAGTTATTTTTTTGGTTGGAATATTTGTTTGATTACTCCTTATAACCCTTATAACCCTTATTTAAGAGAAAACCCCACGAACCCTTATTTTGGGTCTAGTGTGAACTTTAAAAATTATTTGAAAAGTTAACTACGACAGATTTTTAAACGATCATAACATTTAGTCTAGTTATTTAATTTGACAATATTATATATGTATTTGGAGTAGGAAAATATTTCCATTCACGTGGAATGTGGCTAGCTATTCTTCAAGGTTTTCTAGAAAAAATGTCATTTTTTATTGTTTTTCAATTTGTTTTATTTTTTCTATACTTTGTAAAAATATTTCATATACTTAGACATTGAATTTTGATCTACAATTTTTTGTGGGAGGTTTCTCATGATATTTTGGTGCTTTTAACAAATTTTCAAGTCCTTTGGAGTTATTTTGAATACACTCTCAATTTTACCCATAACAAGCAAGTTTGACAATATCAATATTAATAATACAACAAACAAGTTCAATAATATCAATATCAACAATACAACAAACAAGTTCAACCTTCTTCAAAATGAAAACGAAAACAAAAACAAACCTTCTTGAAGGTGTGTTCGTCAGAATAAAGTGTTGTCGCTAGTAAGGGAGAAAGGAGAACACATTTATGCTTCAAAGATTACCTGGGCACGAAACCAATCGGTCAAAACGAAAGAAAATCAATGTGCATTTGTATAAAATGAAAGAAAGATTACATGTGTTGGTCGTTGAAAGTTTCGTCCAAGAAAGGTTTGAGCATAGAAGAGGGTCTCGGACAAAGATAAAATGAATGAATTTTCAACCTCTTGCTCAAAATTTTAATGAATTCACTAACATATAACGTCTTAAAAGTGATATTCCGACTTCTTATAGCCTTTTGACGTTTGAAACTAAAACATTTGACGTCATACATGAGTACATTTTCACCTTTCCACCAAAGATTTTCATGAAATTTACCCAATATGATGTCAGAAATTCAGAATTCTGACGTCTAGCTAATAACCAATTGATGGCGGAAAAGTCTAAATTTTGACGTCCTACTTGAAGTTCTATAAACAAAAATGCCATCAACCATTTTTAATATTGGCTTTTTCATTTTTGACGTTGAACATAAGACGTTGAAGCCTTATTTTACACTAGTGACTGTTTAGAACAAAACAATTATATGATACCACAACCTCGTTTGCTAGTTGATCCAAATTCTTAATGTAGATAACTTTGTTAAATATTACATTCAAAAAGAAGCACAATTTTGTTAATGTGTCTTTAACGTTCTTAGGTAATATGCCCCAAATAGTTATTGGTAGAAGTTGATACATTAATACATGACAACCATGAGATTTTAAACGAAGTAATTTATAATCTTTCATAGATACAACTCGTTTAAAATTAGAAAAGTAACGGTGGAACTTTCACACCTTGTAAAAACTTACAAAAACTTCTCTTCTCTTCTCTTGTTTACACAATGTGTAATATATTGGAGGCAAATATGTCCATTTACCATGTAATATTGGGAATAATTGTTCTCTTATACCCATTTCAACTAGGTCCAAGCGAGCATTGAGACCATCTTTTGTCTTCCCTTGAATATTGAGGAGTATTCTGATAATACTGTCAAAAAAATTTCCCTCTATATGCATAACATATAAACAATATTTAACATCAAACAGCCTCCAATATGGGAAATTAAATAAAATTAATATCTTCTTCCATATGTTGGTTGAAGTGCCTTTTTTTTGCGTTTTTTCAAGAATAACCCCAATGTCATATACACACTCATATACTTGTGATCCACTTAAAACCATTGGAGCTAATTCATTTTCTTGAAACTCGTTAAATGTTTTCTTTGATTTCTTATATAGATGGTTTGTACTAAGAAACCTCTAATGTCCAAGGTATATTGTTTTCCTTTCATGTTGTAGTTGATGGTAACATGTTCCTTCTTCATATATAAGGCTTGCTTTATGACCCTCAGTGCTATAGCCACTTAAATTACAATAAGCTGAAAAATCGTTCATTGTACAAATAACATGACATGCAACTTGAACGAATCACCGGTGTACCCATCAAACATATCAACTCCTTCCACCCATATAACATCTCCAAATCTTCAACTAATAGGACTAAATAAATATCAGTGTCATTTTCTAGTTGTCTTGGACCTGAGATAATCAAGGATAACATCACATATTTGCGTTTAATGCACAACCACAAAGGTAAATTGTAAATCACTAACATCAAAGGACATGACTTATGTTTAATGATCAAGTTTCCATATGGATTCGTTGCATCTAAAGCAAGTCCAAACCTAATATTCCTTGAATCATTAAAGAAATTTGGGAACATGGAATCAATATTCTTTCATTGCGAACCATCTACCAGATGCCTCTAATTCCCATATTTTATACGTCTATCTGCCTCCAATACATGGAATTAATATTCTTCCATTGCATACCATCTATCAGATGCCTCAAATTCCCATATTTTATATGTGCATGCCATGTCATGAGTTTTGCATAATTTGGACGACTAAATCATTGTTTCAACTGTTGAACAAGAGGAAGACATCACAAGATTTTTGTAGGAGGACCCTTTAAAATACAAGAAAAGCGCTCGAAATTGGGGGAGGGGATTGCGAGAGAGCAGGGTTGAATAATTTTTTCAAAAAATATTTCATAAAACAATGCTTGTCAGCGATAGCAGGGGGTTAGATGGTCTGATATAAGCGTTAATTAAATGATTGTGTTAATAAGGTGTTTTAAGTAAACATTTCAAGTAAAGAGAATAATAATATAAAAGTTTTATAGTGGTTCACTCAACTTAAGCAACGTCCAACAATCTCCCTCAAGAATTGTTGAGAGGTTCCATTAATCTTATCCAAGATTACAACTGAGTTTAACCAATTTCTAGTTGAAAGTATATTATCACCACTCCTGGTCCCCTAGTCAATCCTGACTAGTCTGAGTATTCTAAACCACTCTTGGTTTCCCTAGTTAATTTTGACTAGTCCGAGTTTAACCACTCTTGGTATCCAAGTATTCTAACCACTCCTAATATCCCTTGTCAATCTTGACTAATATGAGTTTATCCATTCCTAGTTTTCAAGTATTACAACCACTCTTGGTTCCCTAGTCAATTCTGACTAGTACATATAGCTTAATACAATTGTTTCAATAAAAACATAATTAATGTTCAATTACAAATCAGGTTTGCATAACTCTCAAGGAGAGGATCAATATAATACAATACAATACAATATGTAACCATTTAAGATTCTTCCTCTTAGGTTGAAGAGCATAAGGCGATATATGCTTGAGGTAGAGTAGAGATAATGTTTAATGATCTTTCTTGAGCATATATTATCTTTCTTTCTCTCTATCTCTCTCTCTCTCTCCTTTTCTTTATTCTAGGTTCATTTTCCTCAATTTGAACAACTTCTTCTCTTTAGTGGATCTTTTTTATATAGCCTTCTTGAGAAATGACTGTTCGACATAGAGTTGACTTTTGGATAGACTTCATAGCCTTTTTAGGAAGTTGGTCAGACTTAGGTCTATGTTACAACGTGACAATACTTTATTAGTGCTTTCATTCAAATGTAGTTAATTTGCTCTTTTAGTGTAAAGCGTGAGGAAACATTTTAAGAATGTCTTCTTATCACTCAACACATTTTTGTCCTTTGTCGAACACTTATGAACAAAGCTTTTTTATTGACATTACCTGCACAGATAACTAGAACAAAACATGCAAGCAAAGAAACACATTTTTGTACAACATTAAATGTTTTAAACGTTTATGATTGTTAAGCACATTGTGTGTTCAAAGCATTTTGTCACATGTTAGCATGTTTTGATAAATGCATTGTACGGAGGAAAAAAATTTGGTATATGATCTTTTAAGCCTTTTCTTTCATAACGTCGTCTAGGCTCAAATATATCATTTAGCGATGCTTATCACAACTTGATGTTAATATGCCTTATCATTTTGTTCAAGTAGTATGCTGATTAGACATTTTGTTTGGAGTTTTATAGTGTTTGACACTCTTTATGTCATATGCCTTGAACATGTTTGAGATATCAGATAATTGTATATCTCCTAAAGACGTTTAGCGTGTTATTTTGATATCCTAGATAATGTTGTGTCACACTGTTAGTAGCTTTCCACATTTGTATGTTGAATTTTAAGCATGAACACTCAACTCAACATTTACATAGATTATGCTTCTTATGTATCAGATGTTGCTTTCATTTAGAAAAATTTACTTCAAGCATTGCATTCTTCATGTTTATCTTGTTTGATACACTGGATATATGGTTATATCTAATAGACACATGTGTCATCCAACATTATCCTTTAGTACATGTCATCATTAAACATTATATCTTATGATTAATATTTCGTTGAGTTTTTGTTTGTTAAACTTCAAAACACGAGTTGTTGGATAATCTAGTTTCTCTAGACGATCTTGTCTCAACACCTTTACTAATCACATTCAAATTTACCCTCTTTCTATTTGTATTGTGATACTTCACATTGTGGAGATTGATGTAACTTGGCAAACATGCTCTTGTATAAAACACAATCATTTGAGCATGCATGAATTCTTTTTATGCTCCATACCCACGTGACACAATATCTTCTTTGCATCATAATTGCATATTAGTAATGTGTTACTTTCACGAAGTATGTCACTCAACAACTCAAGCAATTATATAAAGCTTTTATTAGTCTACCCATTTCTTGCCTTCATATTGAACAATTTTAATACCACTAACAATCGAGTGTACTTAGTGCATTCTGGATACAAAATCTTTTTTGCATCACTACACAAGTTTTCATACACATGAGCAAATTGGAAAGAATCATATTCGACATCATCTATCATGTCCTCTTATCGATCACCCATTCCAAAATAAACTTCTTCTGCTTCTAGTTAAGGGTGAGTTATTGACATGCTTATTAATTCACCATGCCATGTCTACTTTGTGTGGATCTTTAGGAATTCATCACCTAGAATATACTCTCGAAAAACTTAAGTTAGTAGTTTTATCTCATTAAAACAATTAACACACAAGTAATTAAATCTTTCGTTAATTTTTGGATCATTCATCTTTGAAAATTCAAGTAATTGCTTCACTCCTCCACTTTCATATTCATTTGTGCGTATCAAATTTATCTAACTCTGATCCATTGTTTTTTGTAAAAACCAACACCTCTCCTTTTAGGTTGAGCTAAGAAACAAATAAACACAATTAAGAGTTTCCAATCTGTTGGACCGCCTATCTGGTTTGTAATAAAAGATTTTGTTTCATATAAAAAGAATGGGTTCATTCATTTCATGAATTTAAGTTCATAAACTCATTAGAGTTTATGAATTACCTTGAAATCATAACAAGTCATTCACATAATGCACGTTGCATACAAAGCTATCGTATAAAATGCACATAACTTAAGTTGTATTCATAACTTACCAAACTAAACTATTTTCTTCAATGCTTTCAGTTCACTCATTTCATGTGTTTAATTAAGATCATAAACTCGTTAGAGTTTATCACCTACCTTAAAATCATAACAAATCATTCACGTAATGCATCTGAGTTACAAAATTGATCGTATAAGCACACATCACCTAAGTTGTATTTACAACTTACCAAACTAAAATATTTCCTTCAATGCTTTCAGTTTGTTATTGTAAGCCCAGGGGACAAAAAGCTACAAGCTTAGTGGCTTGTCGCTAGCCTAAGGCTCAAAATGAACAATGATGATAGTGGTACTAACGACAACATAGTTTCCCTACAATTTGCATGTTGCCTCCAAGAAACCTGTAGCGAAAGACAATTGTGAAAGATAGACTCAATATACATTAAGGACCTCAACAAAGAGGAAAAATAACTACTTGTCAAACGGACCCTGAAACTAACACATTAATAGTCTATTTCTAAACTAAAACTCTTCAATTTCTAGTGTTCACAGTGAAGCTTGAAACTTATCTATCCAAAAATGCAACAGATATACATACTTTTAAGATTTAAATGTACATTCATAATTCATCTTAAAAGTTATCAGTTCAAACAAATTTGGATGTTATGAAAATCTAAATCTAATTTCTTTTGCAGGTGAGTACATCAAATTTGGGTGAGAGAGATATACAAGAGTTATGTCTTGGCTCACGACCCATCCCAAACTCCAACTTCAGTTTCTTGGAATCTCTAACTATGGATGGTTGCGATTTTTTATCATATGTAGTTCTACCATTCAGTTTGCTTCCTTTCTTAACTAGTTTGGAAACGTTAGAAGTTCGAAACTGTGATTCTGTCAAATCCATTTTTGATGTCAAATGTACATCACAAAGCAGAGATGTGACATCTATAGGGCAAACACTCCCTTTTTCTCTGAAGAAATTAACTATATCGAAACTGCCAAATCTGAAGAATGTTTGGAATGAAGATCCTCAAGTAATTGTAAGCATGAACCATTTACAAGAAGTTTGTGTTAAGAAATGTGAAGGCCTTACAAGTGTGTTTCCAGCATCAAAAGACAAATATCTTTTGAAACTTGAAAATCTAGTAGTGAAAGAATGTAAAGGATTGTTGACTATTTTTGCAGAGGATAATATAAATCCAAGAACAAAGCTAGAGCTTAAAATTTCATGTCCCTTTGTGAGATCATTGCAACTAAGGGATTTACCCAACTTGAAATATTTTTACTACAGCTCACTGTATTGTGACATTTTTACAGATCTAGAATCACATACCGAGAATCAAGTCGGTTCTGGAAAGGTATGTACTTACTGTTTTGTCACTTCCTCTTCGACTGTAAATTAAAGATAGAATCATCGGTTTCTATAATTGTTTGTCATTGTTTCATGAGTTGTACGAAATATTGCGAAAATTAAAATATGAAAATTTCACGTACAATGCCATCACGTGGCTAATTTGCCACCAACTATAACTTATTAGGAATCTGTCATATTTATGTCATTGTATACAAAAGAGATGGATCTCTAGTTATCAAAAAATAACATCCTTTTTCATGTGCTTTTTCTCAGCTAATCAAGTGTTTGAAATTGGGGGAAAGTGGAGTAGATATGATTTTGCAAGGAGAATTTAAGAGAAACATCCTACACAACATAAAAGCACTTACTCTCTGCTTGGGTTCGGATGTATTTCGATATAAAATTGTAGAACAGGTTCCTAATATAGAGAAACTTGTGGTGTGTGATGGCTCCTTCAAGAAGATGTTCTGTCGTGAAAGTCCTGATAATGTGTTACAGCAGCTGAAAGTATTACAGTTGGAGTCCCTTGAAGAGCTGGTTTCCATTGGGCTAGAGAACTCTTGGACGAATTCCTTTGTCAGAAACATCGAAACCTTTGAAGTCATTAGTTGTTGGAGTTTAAAAAACTTGGTAGCCTGCACAGTGTCTTTCTCCAATCTGACATATTTGAAAGTATATGGTTGCCATAGCTTATCATATTTGTTGACATCCTCAACAGCGAAGTGTTTGGGTAAACTCAAACGAATGGACATAAGACAGTGTAATTCAATGGAAGAGATAGTGTGTAAGGAAGATGGGGAGGAATCTGAGGATGAGATAATATTTCCGCAACTCAGTTGTTTGAATCTTAGAAGTTTATCAAAGCTCAAAAGGTTCTACAGAGGGAGTTTAGGTTTTCCATCCTTGGAGGAACTGTCAATAACGTATTGCGATGGGATGCTAACTTTTGATTTCGAAGAGGTTATTCCATTGGGAACCGAGCTCAACTCTGTATTGTGGGAGATATATCTGAGAAAGGTACGTGTTTAATATTTTTAATGATTCTTGTCTTTATAATATATAGTGATTTAATTTATCACTTTGCCATATATAGAAAAACATATAACCATAGGTTATATTATTATTCAATCATAATTTTTCCTTGTTTATTTTTTAAAAATAATTATCTTGAATCATATCTAATACTAGTAGAAAAATAAGAAATTATTACAATTTTTCAACTAACATTAGTTAATTTTAGTTTATGAAAGAATTTTTTTCTTATATATTTATTTATTCCTAAAAGAACTCATGACAGAATAATTTGTTGTATATAATTTAGTATTTACATAAAGTTGTTTTAAAGTTTATTAACAATAAACTATAAGTGATGGAAATTATTCAAAAATATGACATTGGAGGTATTAAATAATATGGGCACTATTCATCATCAACGGAGTTCTATTCATTGTTGAACATAGAATTGTCTTAAATTGTATATAAGAAATTTTAGAAATTTCTAGATATAATGGTATTTGAATGATTTCAATTGAAATTTCTTATTTTTAAGTTAGTTTTGCATAAATTAATTAAAATATGTAAGATTTTAATTTATTATAAAGCAACTTAATTTAAGGAAAAATAAATCTATTTAAAAGTTATTTTGATAACTTGATTCTAATATTGAGTCTAAGTTTACTTATTCGTGTGATTCACCTAAATACCTTGGTACAACCTCCACCCGCATTCCTTTATTAATGTGATTCACCCTTGTCTTGTATAAGAACATCTTAATAGTGTATAACCCACCCCAAACCCAATATTAACATCACCTGGCGAAGGCACAATCAATCAGGGTGCCTTCAAGATCTCACATATCACACAACCCCAAACACAACGTCAGGTTATATCTCACGATATTCCCTCTTGAAACCCCATGCATCATGGAAGGCATTTTTGAAAATGAAAAAAAAAGGCCAAGAATCTACACCCTCTTGCATGAACTAAAGAACCCTCATGCCCATTACATAGAAACATAGTTACACAACCCAAAACACAAGGAACCCCATTTAAAAATAAGAAACCCAATGCATCAAACCAAGAACCCATGCCACACATGTTGTTTACGTGACTATCAATGGGTCCCATGTACATGTATTTAGACTGACCATATCACTATTGGGTATATTAAAGACAAGCATTAAAGGGAAATGATAGCGGTTATTTTCGCTTATATGCAGCGGTTTCGTAACCGAGACATATACAGACGAGACAAAAAGGGGTAGGCTTTTTGCCTCGGTTCCGAACCGAAGCAAAAAGGTGTGTGATTTTTCCTCGATTCAAATCCAACCGAGGCAGTAGAGGTTTTTTTTTTCGTTTTCACCATTCGCCATATGAGTTGTTAGCCCTTGGCTACAATCCATCAATGCCTACCACTCCATCTCATACCACCATCATCAAAGATTCCACTACGAAGAAGAAAGAACGAGACCGACATGCTCCCACCACCACCTGCAGAGAATCAAACTCCACCACTCCTACAGACACTAGTACAAAATGGGCTTTTAAACTCGCACAATAGACCTCGGTTTACACCAAACCGCTGTCTATTCAGACACGGTGGCAGTTTTGTAATTAACGAGACCTTATAGGCCTCGGTTCAGACTTGACCGGTGCCAAAAAAGGTTACTACTTCGGTTGTGAAAGCAACCGGTGCCTAATTAGTGGTTTCTGACACGGTTAAAAAAAACCGGTGCCAAAAAGGGGTATACTGCATCGGTTGGTAGGAGGGACCGAGGCGTATCAGCCTCTACTGCCTCGGGCCAAAAGGACCGAGGCATATAACCCTCTTATTTCCCCAAATATTCGCGAAAACCTACCCTCACTCTCGCCTTCCTCGCTCCCGCGCCTCCCTCCTCTCACCTCGCCTCCCTCTCGCTCTCGCGCCTCCCTCCCCTCACCTCGCCTCCCTCTCGCTCTCGCGCCTCCCTCCCCTCACCTCACCTCCCTCTCGCTCTCGCGCCTCCCTCCCCTCACCTCGCCTCCCTCGCTCTCGCGCCTCCCTCCCCTCACCTCGCCTCCCTCTCGCTCTCGCGCCTCCCTCCCCTCACCTCGCCTCCCTCTCGCTCTCGCGCCTCCCTCGCTCTCGCGCCTCTCTCCCCTCGGTCTCGCTTCGTCACTCTCTCGCTGGCTCGCTCCGTCGCTCTCTCGGTCTCCAAAATCTCCTGCGAGTGCGTCGCCTCTGGAGGGAAGAGCAAGCGGTGGTGGTGCGTCAATGGTGGCGGCGGTGATAGTGGTGGAGGTGGTGGTCAGATTAGGGTTTTTCTGATGTTGATGGTGGTGGTGTGAATCTGAGATTAGGGTCAGATTGGGGTAAAATTAGGGTCAGATTAGGGTTTTTCGAATCTGAGATTTTGTTTTACTTGCTTCTTTGAATCTGAGATTGGGGTATTACTTGCTTCTTTGAATCTGAGATTGGGGTAAAATTAGGGTCAGATGTGATGTTGCCTGTGTTAACTTTTCTGTGTTAATTTGCTTGAGGCACCAAAATTAAATTCTTCTGTTAATTTGCCATCATTTTCAAAGCAAGCTAATGTGTTCAGATCTACAAAAAGGGGTGAGGGATTTGCTTAATCTGAGTTCTCTCCTTCTTCAAAAACCCTACTGATAATGCATAACCAAAATAAAAAATAAAAAAAAAGACCCTACTGCCTCGGTTTAGCCTTCAACCGAGGCAGTATAAGGAGAAGAACAATCTCGGTTCTGATAACCGAGGCCGAATCGTACCGTTTTTTGTCTCGTTCCAGAACCGAGGCATAAAGTTGATCACTTTTTACCTCGTCTGAATATGCCTCGGTTCAAAAACCGGTGCCTATTAGCGAATTTAACCGGTGCCATTTCCTTTAAATGTACTGGTGAGAGCATCAATTAAACATAAAACAACCCAAACAAAATAAGAAAAAGGAGACGGAAGGAAGTTTCCTCCTTCGCTGCGAATCAGAACAAAGAAAAGAAGAACGAGAATGACCGCCCTTGCGTCCCCGCCGCGTCTTCGTCACACCTCAATCACGCCATTGAAGATCCCTTCATCGCGCCTCCATTAGAACAACGAAGAGGAAGGAAGCCTCCCCCTTGCAAACGAAAGAAAATGGGAGAAAAGAGAGGAGCGGCATAACTTCTATCTCTGTTTGCAAAATTTAACCCTAAACACATGTTATTACCTCAGTTATTTTTTTAACCGAGGCAATAAGGGTCTACGGCCTCGGTTCTATAAAGAACTGATGCCTAAACGTTCTCAAAAAAATAAAAAATAATTACAAAAATGTCACCGCGCCAATTTTAGGCATCAGTTCCTTTTGAACCGAGGCATATACCTTTGCGCGATAATTACATAAATGTCACCGCACCAGTTTTAGGCATCGGTTCTTTTTGAACCGAGGCATATACCTTGAACGATAATTACCAAAATGTCACCGCACCAGTTTTAGGCATTGGTTCTTTTTGAACCGAGGCATATACCTTGCGCGATAAGTACAAAAATGTCACCGCACCAGTTTTAGGCATCGGTTCTTTTTGAACCAAGGCATATTCATTTGTGATAACTACAAAAATGTCACCGCGCCATTTTTTGCTTCGGTTACAACTTAACCGATGTCAAATGCACGAGTTAAATCTTGTTTTTTTATTAGTGAAGGTTCACAGGAAGATATAAACACCAATAAAATATGAGTTAAATCACATAAAGGATTGACATCATTCTCTACCAAAAACCTTAAAGCAATAGGTTAATGGATCTTTCATTTTTATATAGTGTTATACTTTCTCATTTCTATTCAATGTGAGACTTTGACTTACACTTAGATTCCCAACAACCACATGCATTCACGACACATCTAAAAAAGGAGAAGAAAATGTGATTTCATACTACCAACATAATCATACACAAAAATTTAACTCCCTTTACCTTCACTCACTCAGGTAGTTTCCCCTCATTTGGTTGCTACTCTAGCCCGATCCTCTTGCCTTGACAACTTCCAATACTTGCTTCTTTCCAACCCTTCACACGAATCTTTTTGTACTCCTTTCCCTTCTCTCTTTCTTCTCCTTTTATATTCTAAACCCTAGGAAAACCCCCTCCTTTCTATCATGTTCTACTTTTTAAACCATTGGAAGTCTATTTTTATCTTCTTTTGTTTCTGGTTCTGTTTGCAAAATAATAAACTGTTGGAGATTTTTTGAGTAAAAGCTACATCTTTTATTGAATTGATGAACACTTTAAATACAACAAAAAATTCAAACTGCACAAAGCATAAAAGACGAAATACATGGGACACGATTCCATGTTTAACAACTTCCTAAAAAATTTGAAACTGACTAAGATGTTTGAAACAGTCAAATATCTTTTAAAAAATAAAATAGAAATTAAATGAAAGAGTAAATTATTGTAACTGCTGCTGCAACTGAAGTATAACTTTAACACTCCTCCTTACTTTGGTTGCTGCAAACTCCAAGCTTTTCTCTAAGAAATTCAAACTTGCTTTTTGGTAAAGGCTTGGTAAATATATAAGCAAGTTGAAACTCAGATTTGCAATATGTCAAACTAACTGTACCTTCTTTTTGCACTTCTCTGAGAAAGAATAATTTGATATTGAAATGTTTGGTTTTTCCATGAAAAACAGGATTGCTTGAAATAGAAATAACAGCTTGATTGTCAACAAATATTTTAGTGCATTTTTCTTGCTTCATATTTAAATCCACTAGAATCTTTCTTAACCACAAGGCTTGATTTACAGTAGCGTTGGCTGCAATAAATTCTGTTTCTACAGTAGATTGTGCTACAGTGATTTGTTTTTTACAGCACCATGAGAACACACATTATCCAAACAAGAAACAGTAGCCTGAAGTGCTTTTCAAGCCATCTGTGAGCCTTCTCAGTCACTATCAGAATATCCTTGTAGTGTATCATCCTGACTTGCAAAAAAATTGATTCCAAAATTTAATGTTCCTTTCACATACCTCAGAACCTTTTTTGCAACAATAAGATGTGTCTCAGTTGCACAATTTGTAAATCTAGATAATAGACTTACAGAATGTAAGATATCAGGTCTAGTAGTTGTAAAGTACATTAAGCAATCAACTAGACTTCTATAAAAAGTTTCATCAACTGGTTTGGCTTCATCCTTTTTGCTCACCTTTTCCTTCTGGCACATTGGAGTATCTACGCTCTTGCCTTCATTCATTTTAAACTTTTTTAGAATTTCTTTAGTATACTTCTTTTGACAGATGAATACTTCTCCATTTTTCTGATTTATTTCCATTCCTAGAAAATAAGCCATTTCCCCCAAATCTGTCATCTCAAAAATTTGCTTCATATCTTCTTTGAATTTTCTCACAAGTTCTTCATTGCTTCCTGTAACCAGCAAATCATCCACATATAATGAGATAAAAATGAAATGTATTTCATCACCTTTAATGTAGAGGGTAGCTTCATTAAGACTTCTCTTGAATCCCAATTTCATCAAGTACTCATCAATTATGATGTACCATGCTTTAGGGGCCTGTTTTAGGCCATATAAAGCCTTTTAAAGCAAATACACATCATCTTCTTGCCCTTTCACAATGAAACCTTCGGGTTGTTCAACATAAATCTCCTCTTCCAATAAACCATTTAAGAATGCTGACTTAACATCAAGTTGGTAAACTTTCCAACCCTTTTGTACCGCTATTGCAAGCATAAGTCTGATTGTGTATAATATGGCAACAGGAGCAAAAGTGTCAGAAAAATCAACACCAAAAATTTGAGCATACCCTTTTACAACAAGTCTCGCTTTATGCTTGTTGATTGAGCCATCAGAATTCAACTTTGTTCTAAATACCCACCTCACACCAATCACTTTTCTATTTGTGGGTCTTCTCACCAACTTCCACGTTTCATTTTTTTCAATCATTAAGAGTTCTTCTTTCATTGCTGCAATCCATTTGGAATCTTTTTCTGCTTCCCAAAAATCTGTTGGTTCAAGTACAGCCGCATTACATCTTTGGAAATATCAAAAATTGATCTCATACCTCTAATTGGAATGTCATCAATCCGATCATTTGTATCAAGTTGAGATTTTGAAACTTGATCATGAAATTCAGCTACTTGTTCTTTATCCCACTCATCATTTTCCATGAAATGAACATCTCTACTTATTAAAATTTTCGTAGTGTTTAGTTGGAAAATTCTATAAGCTTTAGAGTTTGAGCTATACTCGACAAAAATCCCTGCTTCTGCTTTTTTGTCTAACTTATCTCATTTTATCTGTGGAATATAAACAAAACATAAGCAACCAAATACTTTGAGATTTTTCAGAGAGGGTTTAAAACCATATCAGGCTTCATATGGAGTTTTCTTTATGACAGCTTTTGTGGGAAGCCTATTAAGAAGGAAAACTACAATGTATGTAGCTTCAGCCCAATACTCTTTTGGCAAATGTTTCTCAAACATTAAACATCGAGCCATTTCCATGATGGTGCAGTTCTTTCTTTCACTGACTCCATTTTGTTGTGGAGTATATGGTGTTGTGAGTTGGTGTTCGATTCCCGCTTTCTCACAAAAAGAATTAAATTGATTTGAAGTGTACTCCTTGCCGTTGTCAGATCTCAACGCTTGGATTTTATAACTACTTTGTGTTTCAATCCATTGCTTGAGTTTCCAAAATATACTAGCAACTTCTGACTTGTATTTGAGAAAATATATCCAACACATTTTGGAGTAGTCATCTATAAAAATCAAAAAATACCTGCTGCCATTTAGAGATGGAGTGTTGTGAGGTCCTGCCACATCTGTGTGTATCAATTGCAACTTTTCTATAGCTCTCCAAGTTGACTGTTTGAATGGAAGTCTTGATTGCTTTCCTTGTTGACAAGTTCTACCGTCTGGAATTTCATATTCAAGACAAGGGAGATCTTGAACCAATTTCGTTCTTTGCATATTCACAACTGCTGGATGATTGAAGTGTCCAAGCTGCTTGTGCCAAACTTCAGTGTGGACATTTGTTGCAGAGAATGTTGTTTGCTCCTCCTTCATTGGATCAATCGCAAAACGTTTTCCTTTCATTTGTACATTGAATACTTCATTGTTATTTGTATCTTTGATCAAACACTTATCACTTTCAAAAATGACTTTGAAACCTTTTTGAATCAACTCTCCAACACTCAACAAATTTTGACTGATGTTAGGTACAAATAACACATCTTTGATAAGTTTTGTACCTGAAACACTTTCAATTGCTATTGTGCCTTTTCCTTTGACTTCAATATATTCTCCATTTCCAATTTTTACTTTGGAAATCACAGAAGTATCCAATTTCTTAAAGAGATCACGATCAAATGTCATATGATTAGTGCAACCACTATCAATTAGCCACTTCTCACTTGAATTGGGAATGGCAAGGCAAGTGGCCACGAAAAGTTGCTCTTCTTCTTCATCAACAACTTGGGCAACATTCTTTTGTTGGACATTCTCTTGTGTGACTATCTTTTGTTGATTGTTGCTTCTGCAAATTCTTTGATGATGTCTCATTTTCAAGCATTTTTCACATTGTTGGTCTGGTTTTCTCCAACACTTTGAATATGGATGATTTTTTCTTCCACAATGTTTACCAGGAGAGAAAAAAGGGTTGTCCCTGTAACTTTCAAATTTTTTTTCTTTTCGCCCATAACTCGAGCTAGCCTTCGCAGCCAGTGCCCCTTCAATAGATCCTTCAGACCTCATAAGCCTTCTTTGTTCTTGTGTCTGCAACGCATTCAACAATTCTGCAAAACTAATATTGGACAAATTTTTGGAGTTTTCCAGGGAAGTAATGGTAGCTTCAAACCTTTTAGGAATAGTTACAAGAATTTTTTGTACTAATCTGGAATCAGAAAATTCAGAACCAAGTAATCTTACTTTGTTTGTGATTTTGAGTAATTTGTCAAAGTACTCCTTCACTGTCTCAGATTCATCCATCTTCTGGAATTCAAACTCCCTAATAAGATTTAGAATTTTCATTCCTTTAATCCTTTCATCGCCTTCACACTCCTTTTTTAAGAAATTCCAAACTTCAAAAGATGATTTTATCATCATGATTCTAAGAAAGATTTCAGGAGAGACAACAACAAATAATGAAGCTCGTGCCTTTGATTTTCTTGATTTTCTCTCCTTATGAGTTTTGATCTGTGCCACTGTTGGGTTTGTAGGTAATGGAAGAACTTCCACTAGTGCAAGAAGTGGAAATAGCACCGGTTATAATTGGTTATAGACACCGGTTGGAGAAAATAAATAGTCATTAATATCATACTTAATTTGTTTACAATAGCCTACTAAAATTCTAGGCTACAGAATATATATATATATATATATATATATATATATATATATATATATGTAATCTTATGAAACAATTATTCAAAATAATTGTCATAATTGGATTACTCTTCTTGTTATTACAAAAGTTTTCATAATAAATTGTCAATAAAAAAGAATTGAATTTCAATTTCATACACTCAATTTAAGAGTGTCAAAGCAAACCCACGTTATATGAATTGACTTATAACAAATTGAACTAATGAGTCACTTTAATCAATTATTTTTTGGTGAACTAATTTTTTTTTGTTAGAATCAACCAACCAGAGATTGATAGATCAGGTGGATTGATTCACTTACTACAAAAACATTCAATTTTACCAGAGGTTTATTTCCAGCGGTTTGGGAAATCTCCGCTAAGTTTTGGCGGTTTCGTGAAACCGCAGTTAAGTTATAAATATTTAAAAAAAAAATCACTTTCAGAGTAAAATATTATTTTGGTTAACCTAATCTGCCTTCCTTAGCGCGTTTTTATTTTCCTTCACTGGCGTTTTGAGTTCATCTCTTCATCTCCACTTCAACTCTTCATTTCCACTTCGACTCTTCATCTTTGTCGGCCACCATCTCCTTCACGCCGTCATTCACTGCGCCACCTTCATTAGATCTCCATCTTCTTCACCTTCCAGCCACCACCTCGCGCCCGTATCGATCACCGTGAGTCATCAGAATCAACAACAACGTCATTTTTGTTCCCTCATTGAATCAAAACGCAAAACCCTAAATCACCACCACAGTCTACAAATAGATCAACCACAAATCACAAATCAGCACCTGCAAAAAACCAAAAATTGCAATCCGCTACCACGAGCAACATTGCGCCACGAGCAAAAAGCTTTTTTCTTCTCTATTTACATGATGCATGTTTTATGAATTTGGTATTTGGTTTCAGTGTTAGTTTATAGTTGGTTTTTGTTTAGCTTTGTTTTCTTCTTTTTGTGACAAACCCCGAAAATCAAGAAGGTGATATGAGGAGTTTCAGGATTTTGACGTTGCTACTCGTTCTTTAGAAAAATAAGTTGTTGAAATGATGTGAGTAACACGTTTCATCATGTCTCAACTGGAGAAAACCAACTCAGTATTTGGGATTTTTGTTTGTTGAAATATTT
Source organism: Vigna umbellata (assembly GCF_029865625.1). Classification (NCBI taxonomy): domain Eukaryota; kingdom Viridiplantae; phylum Streptophyta; class Magnoliopsida; order Fabales; family Fabaceae; genus Vigna; species Vigna umbellata. The sequence goes on from NC_142175.1 coordinate 7,033,959, forward strand.
ACGGTTCCTCTTTTTTCCATATTGTTTTAAGGTTCCAAAAACTAAGGCGGTCCCTACTGCAGCAAAGAATATAACTTCTTCTAACAAGAAAACTCAGCCAAGTGGAAGTTCTGATTCTGATTCTGATAGCAGCTCTGATGAGGACGATGTAAGTTTTATACTCAGTGGGACATCACCAAATTGTTGTATATTTTATCTGGAATTAAAATAAGAAATTATATCAAGTAGATTGTTCAGTGTGTTTCTGTTTGGACAATCTTTATTTCGCCAATATATGTGGGAACATTGTGCAATAATTTTCTATTTTTTGTCTCGTGGTTTACTTGCTTGATAATATTAGAAAAAGAAAATATCTGCAACTACAAAGCTGCCTGCTTCATCAGACGATGATTCAAGTGAAGACTCTGATGAAGACGATGTAAGTTGTGGGTAATTGGATGCAATTGATAACTGAGCTTATTTTACTCTTATAAATTTGTTATTGGGCGTTATGTTCTGTTCTTATAATTGTTAATATACAGGATGTCAAGCCCTCTGCAACTACTGTGTCAAAGCCTGCTGTGTCAAAGAAGAAAGTTGATAGTTCTGATTCTGATGATAGCAGCTCTGATGAAGACAATGTAAATTTACTAATTTTATTTATCTTTTAATAGTGCTTTTTGGTTCATGTTCTGGAAGTCAAATGATTAGTTGTTTGTGATTGTTTTTATCAAGTAAATCAGATATTGAACTTAAACAAACCCAATGTCTCTGTGTTTCCAGAAGAAGGCTGCCAAAAAGGTTTCCAATGCCAAGTCAGTGCATGTGTCTAAGCAGCCTGTTAAGACCTCAAGTACTAGTGATTCAGATTAAGAGGTATTTTATTTAAATCTTCTCCATTGGTTTTGGTTTTATAGTTTTTAATTAAATTCATCTTTTCTGATATTTTGGTGAAATTTATTGAACTTTTGCAGGATTCTTTTGAAAGTGACTTTGAAGAGGAAAAGGTTGGTTTAAATTTGGTTTTATTTTATGCATATTCCGCATTGTGAAGCTTTGTGTATTTGGTGTTCACTCGTCAATTTGAATTCATAAAATTTTGGAGAAAACTGCAAAACCTGCTAATCTTAGCAAGAAACAAGCTCTGTAGTGAAGACCCCTAAAAATACTGTTTTGCTTTGGAAGGTCCATGCTTTGACTGTAGAGATGTTTAGTAGGTTATTATTTATGCAATTCTTATTGCAAGTATTTAGAGCATTATCTTCAACATCTTGGGCTGTGTTCCGAAAATAAATAAAATGAAAAAGGACAAAATTTGCATGGCAAAAAGTAGTGGATGGAAGTTGCTTGGGACCTTGTGGCTTCTGATCATAATGAAGTTTGTTCCATTTGGGAATTGATGAAAGAAACCTTGTGATTTTATAGCTGTAGTGATTCAAGTTCGTAAGCTACTATCGGTTAATTACTGTAATTAGACGTTTATCTTTTCTATCTTTAATAAAAACAACTTTATTATCTGATTCATTCTCGTATTATTTATATTTTATCAATATATTTTTCCTTTAATTATTTAATATCATCAACTCGTCATATTTTCATTATATATTTTTAACTCTTTAACTACTAATTTAGGATATTAATTGGCAACACAAAAAACAGTAATAAAATATATGAAAAATATTTTTTAAGAAAACAATATGAAGTGTCAAATTTGTAATTATTTTTCTAATATAATTAATAGGTAGAGACATTGTGATAGCAAGAACGTTTTTGTCAGATAAAGGATTCTAGCTTGATATCTGGTAAACTTCCCTCCCTTTGCAGGTTATTCTATTCAATGCTTTGTTCAGGTCCTAAACTTGATTCACACCAATTCAAGGATATTCTTGGTGAGACTACGGCTGCTGGTAAGAATATCACTATCTATTTCTTGTTCAAGTTGTTCCTGCAAATATCAACCATATTCTTGATCTTAGAAATGCATGTGTGTACTGTACATATAATTTAACACAATTGATATAATTAAATTTACAGTAATATCAGTGTTTCATTTGTTGAATATATATATATATATATATATATATATATATATATATATATAGCTATGAAAATATCATTGACGTGATGATAAAAAGGTTATTTATCATTATGTGATATAGCAAAATATAATTGCATTACCAATGTCAAAATAACTGTATGATTCTTTATTCAGCTCATTATTCTGTACAATTTTTGCTAAGTTTTACTGATTGAGATTTATTTGTGCTTTAATTTACCATATACTATTTGATACATACTCTCTCTTTTAATTTGACAACTCTAGAATTGTACAATTCAACTGAAAAAATAAGAAAATTTGTTACCCCTCAGTTTTAAAGTTTTCAAGAATTTTTTTTTTAATTTTTTGTGATTTCATTTTTATATTGTAGGTATTTGATCAAGGGGCCAAACAATGGATGTAATGAAGAAGAAGAAGAAAATTAGATATTGTTATTGAATATCTTTAGGAGTCATATTTTTAGTATTGAACATTTGTATTGAATATATGTATTGAACATCTATATAGAACATATGTAATGAATATCTATTAGTTGTACAAACGATATTAGGTTGAACAATGTTGTTTATTTTATACAATATTATTCAATTTTAGTTCATATTAATTTATTGTTTGTTTTCTCAATAAACCCATTTTTTTTATAATCTAATTTTATTACAATAAAAAAATAAATAAAAAATTAACTGGATACATTTCCGGCGGTTTTAAAACCCGGTTAACTAAACCATGCAAATTAGGGGCGGTTTTAGGAGAACCCCAGCTAGTTCCGGCGGTTTTTCAGTAACCCCTGCTAATATCGGCGGTTCTCACAAAACCCCTGGTAATTCCGGTGGTTTTTGAAAACCCCCGCTATTTCTGGCGGTTCTGCAAAAAACTGCCGGTAATTACTTAGCGACGCAGGTTTTTCCGGCGGTTTTCCTAACCGCGGGTAACATATTTTCCTGGGGTTAAAACCGTCGGAAACGGAAAAATTAACCCCCAGTAAAAATCTAATTTTTTGTAGTAAACTCTCTGTTCTTTGATAATTATATAGACTTGCAAAGGCTAATTCTGACTTGAGCGTCGGAGTGTTTGTTGCAGGTCAACCCATTTGTATTGAGAACGAACGCAAGGAGAGCGAAAGGCGAAGGACCGATCGGTTGAGGAGGAGTGTTTTCGGGCGGAGGCAGCAGGAGTTTTTCCCGGTCCCATTGAACAGAAACAACGTGGAAACGTGTTAAAAAGAACTCTTTATTCAACGTGCATAACTAATTCAAAACATAATGGTTCAAAAAGTCGTGTTCAATTACATTATTAAAAATGATGGAAATAAAGAGAAAATTCCAATTTTGTCCCCCGTCATTTCTCGCATCTATCATGCTTCTAGAACATCTGTAACATCATCTGCTCACATATAACATAATATATGATCATCGCCCATAATTTCATTCACAAACACAAACACATATTGGGTAAACTGCCATTAAAACTATCATAATAGCAAGATATAACACATTGATTATATCAGTCATAAACAACCACCTCATACATAGTAATAATAACAATAGAATTCCTAATCCTCTAACATTTCAAACATGTCGAATTACTCTATCATCAATCCCCGGTCCCTGATCCTCGATCATTGACTCTCGATCCTTGACCCTTGATGTCATCACTAACATATCACACATAGACCCTTGATCTATCAAGTCATTAGCACCTATGCTAACTACCTTACTATCACCATTATCGTAACACCACTATAACTCATATCATAACTAGGAGCATCTTCCATAACATAATCATTATCATAGATATATCCCCATCATGACTATCCCAATCATGAACCACACCATAAGCATCACCAAACCACGAACTCCATCATGGCAACACTCTATCACACTCCTGTACCCTACCTTACCCACTTGTAGTCTCCCTTACAGGCCTGCTCGAGTCATCCCTCTGTTGGCTTTCGACCTGTTCCCCTATCACACATGGTGAAACATCTATCGTCCCACCAAAGAAGATTCAACACTCAAACAACATTGTCTTTTCTACAACTATTTGCCAAAGAGAATATCATTATCACCTCCTTTTCAACAACCAATGCCAAAGAGAGTACTCCCTTTTCAACAACCAATGCTAAAGAGAGCCGTTAATCGTAAAGAGTCTCAGGATTTACTAGCTACAACAATAGACTAATCTCCAACGCTCATGCTCATTAATTAGTCACACACACCCTTGTGCATTCCATCACAAATTCATGCTCCATCACCAATAAAAAACACGACCCTAAACATATAAACTATTCTCATTCCCTACACATCATCATGTTTTGTAGTTCATATGCTTGTCCCACATCCATTCTTCCCCAAAACGCTCTTATCTAACAAAAATACACTGGGATAATCGATTATCACTAATGATAATCGATTATTATAGACAACTACAGTACCAAATTTTTAGCATTACAATATTTGAAAGGATAATCGATTATTAACCCAAATAACTAATTATTCTACTGACGAAACTAAAAAACAGCGTGCAAATAATTGATTATCATTTAAGATAATTGATTACTGTCGAACCCAAACTCATTTTGGATAAACATCAAGTATTAAAAAGACATAAACATCATCCCTAAACCATGAACAATCATACTTAACACATTATACATGCATTCAAGCTTCACTTACCCTTGTAAACAAACCCAAATATATACATTACATCATTTGAATCATCCAAAACTCATCTTTATGTAGATTACCACCCAAACAAACCTATCATACTACATATGATCATCATACCACTCTTTACAATCAATATTTGCACGGTAAAACCCTCAAACAAGATACATTTGTCCCCTCTTAGCATTAATACATATTATCATAGGAAAACCTTATAAAACCATACATACTTTCATAGGAAAAATCTAACACAAACATGATATAAACCTTATTATCATGTAGAAACATCCATCATACATGCATATAATTCCTTACTACACCCAAATCACTTCTCATGTCAAATTTTGTACTGACTGGGAGCTTATCACAAAATAAGAAACTTATTAAATGTTAAGAAGAAAACAAAGGGAAGATAAAAAAAAGAGTTCCCTTTCAAGCAAATCACAGATTTAAAATATAGAGTTTTAAAAAGGCTTGTTTTAAAATAAAGAGAAGCCTTTAATGGGAATACCTAGGTAAGCACCATTGGCCATATCCAATCTCTTGTTAAGGACATAGTAAAACAAATTTTGGTCTAACTTCAAACCATTTGACCGTGACCCTTGTTGCACCAATCTAGGCACCAAAATTGTCATTCATACATAACCAACATATTCATGACAGATTGAGCTTTATGATTTTAAAATAATAACTAACATTAATGAAAAGTTAAAATTTTAAAGTATTCAAGGATTGTAAAGTTAAAATTAGCTTTCCTCACTTGAGACAAGATGTTATCCTTTAACCAACAACTCCCTAAGGCACCTAAACACAAGAGATCACCTAAACCAACACCAAAAACCTCAATTAGAGTTTTAAGCCTACCATTTAGATCAAAAAGCAACTAACAGTCACCAAAAGTTACATGCCCTTTACGCTCTACATACAACCAAAGAAATAGATTTCCTAAAATAGAGCAAAACCAAACTTCCTTTGTTTGACACTTCGATCAACTGCTCATGTAGAACTTTGAAATGTAGGAAAACCCTAGGAAGGGGAGAGGCGGGGAGGAGGGGGCAGAGGGTGTGTGAATAGTGTTTTAAATTCTTTCGCAAATCAACGCTTAATAACTATGGTAGGGGTTAGACGGTTTGCAATAGTTGTTAGATGTGTGTGTTTTCAATAAAGAATTTAGGAAAACATTTTAAACAAGAGAAACAATAACATAAGTATTTTTATATTGGTTCACTCAACCTAAGTTACCTGTCTAGTCTTCTTTAAGACCTCTTGAGGGTTCCACTAATCTTTTTCAAAAATTACAAATGAGTACAAATCACTCTTGGTTCCCTTAGTCAACTTGACTAGTTCGAGCTTAATAACTTCTGGTATCAACCCTAGACAAATGTCTAGATCGTTTAACTCAACTTAGTTAAACAATAGAAGTTTTTTAATTCACTTCTAAATATACAAACACAATAAGTGTTTTGAATACGATTACATATTCAAATAACTCTTAGTGAGATGATAAATACAACACAATAAATTTGAGAACTTGTAAAGCTCTTTCTTTTAAAATGAAGAGCTTTAGACGATGTGAGCTTTGAGATAGAGTAACAAAGTAAGTATTCAATGATCTTTCTTATATTGTCTCTTTCTTATATGTACAAGTCTTCTTTATATAGCCTTCTTTGAGAAATAACCAATGGACATAGAGTTAACTTCCAAATAGACTTCATAGCCTTTTTAAGTAGTTGGTCAGAGTCAGGTCTATGTTGTAGAGTGTCAATGTTTTATCAACTCTTTCTTTCACAAGTAGCTTCTATGGTCTTTCAGAGATAAAACATTCCATGAATGTCTTGTATGGTCTTTCAAAGATAAAACATTTTGTTCTTTGTGTAGAGTTTCTTAATAAAATTTGGTTTTTTCATTACCTACATAAACAAAGAGAGCAAAGCATGTAGGTAAAGAATCACTTTTTCATACAACATGAAATGTTTTAAACATTGATGATTTTTACGCACGTTACATGTTTAAAACACTTTGGCTCATGTCAGCATCCTTTGATAAAAGCATCGTTTGAAGGTAAATTGTTTGACGTGTTACATTTAGATGATATAATCTTTAAACGCTTGTTTTATAAAGCTGTCTAAGTTTCAATGCATCGATTAACAATTGTAACGTTCAAACGTTTAGAGATTATAGTATTTAGACATTCTGTTAATAGTTCTATAGGCATTTAGCATCTTTTTGTGTCAATGCTTTAGATGTGTTTGAGATGTCAGATAATCATATATCATTTGATAGTGTTAAGTGTTTTACAAATGATATTTTACATGATTCGTTTTGTCAGACGCTTAGTGGCTCAAAAGTTTTAAATATTGAATCTTGAGCTATAGTGTTTAGCTCAACGTTTACTTGAATGTTTACATTAGATTAGACGTTGCCTTTGTTTGGATAGAATTTACTTTAAAATACTTCATTTATTATAAGTGTTTATCTCGTTCAATACTTTGGATAGACAAAAATATTTAATAAACACATTTCATTTAGTATTATTCTTTAGCACATAGAATTGTTAGACATTACATTCTATAAGAAATATTTCATTGAGTATTGTTTGTTTAACTTTAAAACATTAGTTGCTAAACAATCTAGTCTCTCTAAACAATATTGTCTTAACAAAGTTCCCTTTTTTGATGGTTAACAAATAAATATGCTAAACAAAATATATCTATGAAGATTTTGTTAGACTATATAGTTAAGAACGTTTAATCATTTTATAGTCTACAAGATATATTCTAGAATGTTGAATATTAGGGAATGTCAACGGTTTCAGAGTATAAATCATAAAATTTGTTTGATAAACATCAAGGGTTTATGCAATCATAGTATTAAAATTTGTTTGACAAACGTAAAAAATATATGGCATTAGAGTTATATTATATTTTGACAAACATCGAAATTTTATGGGATTAGAGCTTTGTACTAAAGTTTGACAATCGTCAAGATTTTAATGGCATCAAAGTTTGATAGCATCAGAGTGTTAGAATCAATAACAAGGGTATACTCCCCCTGACTTTGGTACCTAAACAATGTTTAGTGTTTAGTATATTAAAATTCGATATCATTTAATGCATTCTCTCCCTTTATTTGATGCATACAAAGAACTTTGTTCACTACAAGAAAAATGCAAATTATATACTGATATTTATATACGGATTTTAATCCGTATATAATATATGTATTATATACGGATTTTATATACGGATTTTGGAAAGTGAATTACATACAGACTTTATGTACGGATTTTTTCTGTATATAAAATTCATATATAAAGTTTAGCATGTTAGAATGGAAAAATTTGTGAAAACCAACATCCGTATATAATGGTGTATAATCTGTATGTAATTAAAAATAATAATTATTAAAGATAAAATCTAAAAATTCTTTTCCCTCTTTTACGGTCACCCTTTTCCCACTACTTTCCAAAATCTAAAAATTTTGCATTTTTTCCCTCTCTTACGGTCACCCTTTTCCCTCAATTTATAAAATCTAAAAATTTTACAAATTCCATTCAAAATTAATCAATAATCTTAGTCACTATTCTAAGTTCTCTCAAAGTACGAACCCTAGGTTTCTTCTCCTTTCTTGACGCATCAGTGCTCCCCTAGACCAGTCATTGTCGCACCTTCTCTAGAGATATACGAAGCCTTCCGAGCTCACTCACTGATATACAAAGCCCAAGTCTGACTCCCTCTTGCTCACTCTCAGTTCAGCCCCTCCCGTTGCCTCCATTCTCGTTCACTCTCAACTCAGTCTGTCATTCACTGCCGCTGGTTCGTGTTCACTCACAGTGTTCATCGCTTGGGCTCTCGCTGATGAAGATCGTTCTTCCTACTTCTTGACACACAGAGTTCGTTCATTGTTCATTGATGTGGTAAGTCATGTTCTTCGTTCATCATTAAATCCCTAAATTCATAAAACCCGAAAACCCTAATTCCTCTCTTCTTTTCTTTCTTTTGTTCACTCACGTGAAAGCATTTATGCGGGCTTGAGCTTTGTTGTCTAGATCGGAGGCCAACACATGTAGTTGGCCTTTCGGGGTAGGGTTTATAATGACCCAATTTTAAAAACTTAAAAAAAAGACCCTCTTTTTCTAGGGTTCTCCATCACAAATCAGAACCAAACAACATCCTACTCTGTTTGACTACTCTGCTTGACTGCTCTGCTTGATTATGTATGTATGCAGTATGAAGGTGCAGCCAACGAGGGTGGTAGAGGACCGAGTATTTGGGATACCTTCACTCACAAATATCCAGGTAAATATATATGATTCTGATTTTCTCTTATGGTTATACTGAAGATCTTTTCCAAAATTTATATAATTATTGATATATAGTAATTAACATGCAAAAAAGGTAGAAGACAGAAGCAATGAGGATGTTGCAGTTGACTCGTATCACAGCTACAAGGTATTGTCGATTCAAAGTTTTTGTTTCTTTTGATGTAATTTATCAACTATCATCACTAATGAAAGGTAGCGCTGAAAGCTTATCAGATATTTGCATCATATAATATGAAATAAAGTGTTGCTTTTGTAAATTTCATTTCTTATCACGATTATTGCTACACCTAATGATTACCATTAAGAGCTTGTTTATCAAACTCTAGATAAATATATTTAGAACATTCTATCCAAATTAAATGATTATTTATTACTTAGACTAGACTGCTGCTTCTCCATTTTATTTCCAATCTTCAGAACCAACTCGCGTTTCTCCTCCTTCATCTCAGCCAGTATTCCAGCCCGGTTTCCCGTTTTTTAGTTTCCCATTAGCCGTCCCTGCCTTCCTGAATTCCTTCGTCAAATGCTCCTAGCCGTGCCAAAACAAATTAAGGTGGGGCCCTCCATTTCTTGTCTTCTTCTTTTATCTCAGCTGGACGTGCTCGATCTTTGCTGCCATGGCCGTGTGTCTCTTCATGGTTCCAGTAGCCACCGTGTGCTACTGCTTCACTTTGCTGGACCGTGAAGACTCCAACGTGGGTGGCTGCACTTTCCATTTCCGTGCTCTCCTCTTAGCTGTTACAGCCCTCTGCTGTATTTTTCAGCAACATGCTTCTTTCTTTCTCTCCACATTAGCCGTCTTCTTCTATTCTAGCAATCACCGTGAAGTGCTCAACCAAGCTGCTGCCTTTGCTTCCAGAAACAGCCGTATGTGCTTTTCTTCCAACCAATGAATCTCCCAGCTCAACCGTGCACCATTCCCACAGCTCCGTAACGTGTGCTCCTTCCTCAGCTGGATGTTTGCCTTCCTTTTCACCTGCTGGACCAATCTGTGATCTTCACCTCTCTTCCCAGCTGGACCGTGGTGTTCTTCTTCCAAAGTGTTGTTGCTGCTGGTGTTGGTGATGCTGTTGCTATCTTCATTCAAGCTGGACCGTGGTGTTCTTCTTCCAGCTGCTCCAACAAGAATTTAACTCTTCTCCATTCTAAGACACCAACCGTAGCCTCCTCATCTCCCTTCACACATCCGTAGCAACCCCTTCAATCAAGGCCGTGGAGCACCTTGCTGTGAGCGTGAAGATGTTGCTTGCTGGACTTGCATCACTGTTGGACCGCTTCTTCCATCCAACTATGTGCTCTCGGTGGCTGCTGGATGCTTCTACTGGAATGCTGGACTGCTTCCATGACACCACACTGCTGGACTGTGAACTATAGCTTGAAGGTTTGCTGTTGTTGCTGCACGTGATGCTTTGCTCAAGTACCGTGTGTTTTTCCATCCTTCCAGCCAGCAGCACTCCTTCACCATGTGGCAGCCGTGGGCTCTTTTCTGGATGTCCATGCCTTGCTGTTGGATCATATGCAGCTGCTGTCTTTAGCTCCCAGCTAACGTGTGCTGCCTTGGACGTGATGTAGCTTCTTCATCCACCTTCCTCCGTCAACCAGTGGCAGCTGGACTTCAAGGCTCCACTTGGACCAAGCAGCTGGATGTGCTTTAACGTCTTTGTGTGCAGGACGTGTGGTGTATTGGATTGCAAACCAATAATTGTGCTTTAAGAGAAAGGACTGAATGACTTGCTATTTCTTTCACGTGTAGCCCATGAAGCATTTTCATTCCCTTTTTTTATTCTCAATTGTGGACCGTTATCTTTTTCTTCCAGCAATGAATCACTTTCTTTCTCAAAAATAAAACCACCTCCTCCTAAGCAAATGAGTGCAGTGTACGGTGCTGCTTCTTGTATTCCTTTTACCACTTCTTCATTTTTAAAAGAAGCTTCTCCAATCAAGCTAATTTCCTCTAGTATTTTTGTTCCTCAATCCTTCCATAGTATCTAAACATGCTTGTTGTTGCCGCTGCTTATATTACTGTTTCTATGATGGAATGAATACTACATTAGAATTTTTTTTTTCCTGATAAAAGAACAAGTTAAGGAAGAATTGGTTTTTTATGGTATATGATTTGTTGCTTTTGTTTCTTTTGCATAGGTTTGACATACTTATACATTAACTTGGATTATTGTCTTCAATGACAAAATTCACTGTGTTGCAGAAACTTGACAATGAGGTGGAAGGAAATACATTCCAAAACAGTGACTTTGACGAAGTCTGAGTATCAGCTTCATCCGTTGCCAAGTACTCCAATTCTGTTTGTGAATATTTGTATAGATAAATTAGTTACAAAAATGTAATGTTCTCATTCTTTTTTGTTCATAAATTTTGAGTGTAATTGTTCACTCCTGAAGATGAAAGTGGTTTGAGATATCCATGTAATGAATAAATGATTATGCTAACATGTCATCCATGTTATGTCAGTTTATACAAGTTTGCCATCACTTGCACTTCATTTTATGATTTTGTAGTAGTTTTATGATAAAGGCAAATCATCTTGGTACATCTTGATTTAGTTATTTAATATGTAAAAAAATAATAATTATGTTGTAATGTCAAAGAAGATCAATTTGTCCTTAAATTATACAAAATATGATTGAGATATTTTTTACATATCTAACAACTAAATTATAATTTTTACTTTTACCAAGACTTTTTAATCACTATATTATCACCCATTTATATTGTAAGTTTCTTTGTTTTAAAGCTTTTTATTTTTACAAATAATTTTTTTTTTCTCTATTGTATGTTACATACGGATTTATCTGTATGTAAAAAAAATATTTTTTTGATATATTATATACAGATATTATATACGGATTTATCCGTATATAAATTATATACGGGTATAAATTATATACGGATTTATCCGTATATAATTTATATACGGATAAATCTGTATATAATTTAGCTATGATGATTTTATATACGGATTTTTGTCCGTATATAAGTCGTATGTAACCAACTGTTATATACGGATTTTGGGTCTTATATACGAATTTTGGTTGTATGTAATTCAACTTTTTCTTGTAGTGGTTTAGTATATGACTTTCTCTGTTTAGATTTTATATTTCTCTAGTGTTTAGCATATTATCCCCTTTAATAGTTTTCTCCCCCTTAGTATATTCTTCCCTTTATCATATGATTTTTTACGGCATTTAGCATATTAAAATTCTCCCTCTTATTGGATAATGATCAGAAAGGGTTCAGAACAAAAATTATCAAGGTGGTTATCAAATTAACTTAGTAAAGGCATAACATAATTATTAGACCAACACTAGTAAAAAAAGCAGTTACGAAAGCGCCGTATATGCTTCGGTTATGTTAAAACCGAAGCTTAAAAAATTATACGCATCTGTTAAATTGTAACCCGTGGTGGAAGGGTGATACTGCCTCGGGTCACACAAGAACCGAAGCGTATACTCTTGCTTCGTACATTGCAATTCAGAGTGACAGCTTTTTTAGAAGGTTTTACTGCCTCGGGTGGCCAGCAACCAGTGCCATATAGTCAATTAGAAGGCTTTACTGCCTCGGGTGGCCAGCAACCGGTGCCATATAGTCAGTTAGAAGGCTTTACTGCCTCGGGTGGCCAGCAACCGGTGCCTTATAGTCAATTTCAGTTACCTGCGTACTAATTTTCTTCTCTCTACTGCATCCAAGCTCCAAAAAAGATTAAAGGTCTCGACTTTCTTCTCTTTGTTGCACGGTTAAAGGTCTCCACTTTCTTCCCTCTGCTGCACGGTTAAAGTCTCCACTTTCTTCTCTCCGTTGCATCTTCTCTCTCGCTGCATCCAGATCCAAAAAAGTTCTCGACTTTTCTTCTCTCTCGCTGCATCCAAGCTGCTGCTTCCTCCTCGCTGCATCCAGATCCGTCGAGCTCCCTCTGGTTATTGGCGGCGTGGTTCATCCGGGCGAGCCTCTCGTCACCAGCTTCATCCATTGGGGAGCGACGAAGCCCACAGTCGAGTGCGAGGAGGCTCGAGGTGGAGTGAAAGCACCGTAGTGGCCGCGGAAATCAGGGCTTGAACCACTGAACCCCGGTGCGGATCGAGAACGGGGCTTAAACCACTGGACCCCGATGCGAATCGGCGGCGAGTAGAGGGGTTGAACCACTAGACCCCGGTGCAGATCGATGAACGGTGCTTGAACCACTGGATCCCGGTGCGGATCGGCGGCGAGTAAAGGCTTGAACCACCCGAGGACGGAGGAGTGAGGTCTTGTCGAGGGTGGTGACGGTGGCGAGGTCTTGTCTTCCTGCTGATAATTTTTTGGGTTTTCTTGTGTGCATTTGGAACCACTACATTCAGATTCATGCTCGGTGATTGAATCTCATGCTCAGTGATTGAATATCAGTGATTGACGGTGGCGAATTGTAAAATCTGAAAGAACACGTTACTGCCTCGGTTGTTTAAAAACCGAGCCATAAATCTGTCTTATTTTATTCTGGTTCGTGACCGAGGCATAAAGCCTATTTTTTTTACCTCGGCTGTATATATCTCGGTTGCAAAACCGGTGTCTATGAGCAATAACAACCGATATATTTTCTTGTTATTGTACTAGTGCAAAGATGTTGATTAGAGGAATATTACCAAGTATGCTATGAGTGATCTATGACTTCTATAAGTCAGAATCATTTAGACATATGCAATGCATCATACAATCAGAACAGACGTTTAAGCATATCATTGCAAGCATTAATTTAATGATAAGAGCATATATGATAGAGTGATGAATGGATTAAAGCATCTTATACAAAGATAATGTATAAAGGAGGTAGAAGTTGTTGGGTTGAAGGTGGTTGTGGTGATGGTTTTGTAGTTAGACCAGGTAGAAGAAAAAGTCTATGGGATAGGGTGTTTAAGTTGTTGGTCACTTCCATGAAAAAATATATGTTCACCTTTCTTTTCACCTTGATTGCACTAAGTTTTGCAATAGTGTTTGCAAAGTGTTATGCCACGAGTTCATACACATGTTACAATAGGGCTGTAGAAGCTAGGTCAGTAGGTAGGTCAGGGTTTGGTAGGTAGGGCCATGGTCTTCTACAATTTGGCTTGGTGTTTGTTGAGATGGAGAGGTAGTGGTTGATGGAGGATTGAATGGTATCTCAATTATATCTTAGACATCTTGTTCTTCTTCAGATAGTTCTTCAATATTGACTACAAGCCTTGAATAGTCAGGATAGATGTTTTGAGCTACTATAGCATGTAAGTTAGCTATTATTGTAGATACAAATAGTTGCATATAGTGACTTGGCTTAGAGCATCCTCAAATGACACCACATCTCTAATTGCAAGATGTGAAGTTAAGGTTATCACAGTTGGCAACTCTAGCAATAGGTGTTGACCATTTGCATTGTTATTAAAAGACCTAAACGCTTATTGCCTTCATAAGTTCTGTTCAACACTTTGAGCAAAGTATTATTTTCTTCCTTAAGTTTTTCTAAGCGTTTAGTATTTTCATTTTTTAAAATGAGTTTGTCATTTTCTTTCCTAATACTCGGTATATATCACGAGTGGATTGTACTCGTTTGTAATATTTGAAAAAGATCAGTGAAACTCCTTAAAAAGTTATAAGGAAGATTGTATGTAGTTCTGGTTGAGTGAACTAATATAAAAATACGTTTTATTGCTTCCATTGTTTAAAATGTTTTAAAATGTGTTTCTAAAATGCTTTATTAAAAACACATATGTCTAACAACTATATCAAATCGTCTAACTCATAAAACAATTATTAAGCATTGTTTTACAAAAGATTTAAAACACTGTTCAATCCCATTATAGTATTTTCTTGCTTTTCAAGAAATGAACAATTTCAAATATTTATATTTAAATGAAAGTAGTAACTAAAATTATATTTTATTTGTTAGACAATTCGACTACAACATTGACTCCAACTCCAATTGCACAAACATCATCTCTCAACAATCGAAATGAAAAGCACTACAAAAATATCATAATTCAATCACGAAATGGATCACCACCACGAAAATGAAAAAAATCACAGGTAATTAACATAATGTCAATATTCCAATTGACTTTAACAATCAATAAATTAATAAATGGTGGGAACTTGGAGGAGGAGGAAGGCATACATGAAAATGGGAGGAGAGGAGAGAGTGAGCGCTATGAATGATTAACTTGAGCAGGATCGAGAAGCTTGGAGAACCAACATTTTTGTTGTTGTTGCTCTCGTTAGAAACTTGTCTCTTGCTTCTGCTCCCCCTTCGTATCCCTTTTCTTTTTCGTCAGTCGTGGTGGTAGTGATTAAGGAATGGTTAAGCGAAGGAATAAATCCTTAGGATTTGTTGTTGAAACGAGATCCCAAAATCAGAAAAATAACACGTTAAATTAGATATAATCCCTTAAAAAGAAGGATGGAAAGGATAAGAGAAAGAATCCTAAAACATGATATGATTTTTTATGCAACTACAACAAAGGATTGGATGCATTTCGATTTCAAAATGTGTACGAACACTCTTATTAGGAAATTAGAGAACAGATGTTGTTGGAAATTTGAAAAAAAAAAATTGGAATGTGAGAGACTATGCAGATATTACATATTATTAATTACTTTTAATTTTCTCATTAAATAATATTATCTATTTTTCTTATTTTTCCACCTACCTTAGGTAATACCCCATTCTTTTCACCTTCTCTCTTGTAGTCAATAATAAGGATAGGGTGTTGTAATCAACAATGTGTGGTCCAATAGTGGCTAGCCATGCAACACCTAAATTCAGATTAACACCAGAAACTATTAACAAATATACTGGAAGCTTTGCAGGAATCTTTGCGGCTGTATTGTCCTCCTCTTCATATGTACCTTGGATAAAAGGAATATTGACGATTAGGAAAGCGGTGAGTGGCTGTGAACCGTTCATCACATATGTAACATAAGCCTTTTTCTCTACGGGACTGCATTTCAGCAGGTGAAAGTCTTTTGACATTATGGGTTCTAATGGTTTGGGAAGACAGGCGTTGGTTTAGGGTAGGGAGAAGTGGTTGTTGTGGTGGATTGGTGTAGGATTGGTTATTGGAAGGTGGTGTGGTTTGGTTGGAGTGTCTGGAAGTGTTGATGGGGTATTGTCTAGGTTTGAAGGTGTATTTCTCTTCAAATCGGGCTAATGAAATGGCTTTGAGGATTGTGTTTGGGGCTTGAGCTATGACTTCTCTACGGATGTCTGGTTTCAACCCACTAATGAAACAATCAAGAAGGGTCTCATTGCTTACACCATAAATACGGTTAGCTAGAGCTGTAAACTGCACATAGTAGTCATTTACAGATGCAGTTTGTGTGAGTTTAAATAAGGTGGATCTAGGTGATTCAAAGGGGGAAAGACCAAATTCAAGCTCTAAAGATCGAACTAAGGTATTCCAGGACACAATGGGGTTATTGCGTTACATCATTTGGTACCAAGGAAACACCTCTTTTTCGAAATGAATGGATGCTATGGTTAAACTGCGGTCATCAGGAGTAGAATAATACTAGAAGAACTGCTCCGCTTTGAAAATCCATTGTAAAACGTCCGAGCCATCGAAACGGGGAAAATCAATCTTGACATTTCTCACCTGAAATGGGCCGTGGGTATGTCGAGAGTTCGTACCACTATGGGACATGTTCTCCTTCAAATCTTCAATGGAGAGGTCTGCCATCTCTACAGCATGCTCCTTTCACGTTTCTGCATGAGGTCCAATATTTGCTTGAGATCATTTGAAGAGGATGTGTCGGCCATGTGGAATGAAAGTACCAATGTAAGATAAAGGAAATCAATGCAACAGTAACGCACAGAAAATGAGCACCGAAATCGAAAGAATCAAAACCCACCGACTAATTGAAAGGAAATACAGAGTACAACGTGCTCTCTGTCAAGTATTCAGCAAAAGAAGAAATTACATCCAGAGAAAGAAAAAGAGAATTCAATCATTTGCCTCTCCTCTCAGAGGCCCACTACATTCCCCTTTTGTATCCCTTATTTCCCCATTGAAAATCCTTCAACCGTGTGCTCACTTTTCTCTCCCTCACGTGCTGTGGTCTGCCATTATTTCCTGCAGTAGGTGCCAGGTGTCCTGAGTCTCCAACTAACTCATCCTTTCCCCTTATTTCTTCTGCCCATTCAGTGTCAGCGTTCTTCTCACACGTTACAGGGACAACATTCATCATTTATTTCTTAAAAGTTTCTAATGGAAGACACAACCCGAGCTTGAAAAAATTGTATCATAAATATAGTCGAAGGGAGAGTCATCTTTATAGTCCATAGAGATTGATTCTTCAATAAGACAAGGGTCAACAATAATATAGTTTTCAAACCCATAATAGCTTAATGTCTAGGCATGACAAAAGGGTTTAGAGGTTTTTGGTGGATGTACAAATACAAGTTTCTCTAACTACATCTAGTTTCACCCAAGGATATAGAGTGCGGTAATCTATGGAGAAGAAAGTAAGAAAGGGAGTAACAATGTGAAATAAGCTAAAATAAATCTTGAGGCTAAGATTAGGGAGTTGTGTTAGGTCAGTTTTTTATCACTTTAGTCCACTACCATACGCCCAAGACAAGGATGAATTTGAATTGTTATCCAAATACTACCATCACGGATAATATTGTCTAGATAATTATACCCTCTTTAGTAACAAATCATGATAATTAATATAAGCTATATATATTAACCTAGACCGTTAACTATACCTCATTCACACCATCACTTTGGGAAAGAAACAATCACGATGTAATTAGGAGTGGAAAAATAGGAGGAAGACCCGTAGTTATATTTAAATGAATATAAATAATTGCCTCTCCATCCATCATGGAGAGGACTTACACATGGAATATTCTACCTAAAGATCTTTGTACTTCATCACTAATACAAGGACTTAAGCATGGAATACTTCAGCTAAAGATCTTTATACTTCATTACTAAAACAAGAAGTTTCCATAACCCTTATATTTTATGAGTTTTGTATCCTAAAACTTTAAGTTAAGCTTGGAAACTTACTTAAGTTCGAAGATTTTAAGATAATTTCACAACCTAATTGAGAAACTTATTTAAATATTTGAAACGTTCCTACATCCCCCATTTTAAACATCCACTAGTAAAAAATAGAGTTTTTAAATCACCTATTATGTCTCGGTTCTGAAAACCCAAGACGTATAAAAATGCGGTGACAGAAATGTAATTATAAAAGCACTATACACCTCGGTTCTTCTAAAATCTGGTGTCTAAAAGGATATACGGTCTCGGTTAACTAAAAAACCGAGGCAGAAAATTATGCTGACCAGTTAAAAAAATAATATTTAATTTTTCGAAGAGAGTTATTGCACCGGGTTGCATATTAATCGAAATTGTATACCATTTATGCCTCAGTTTTATGTAACCGATGCCTATACAACTTTCAATACTCAGACTTTTCCTTTCCCAACATTCCAAAACTTTTTGTCTTTCTCTCTCAAAACCTTTCTCTCAAAACCTTTCGTCTTTCTTTCTCTCAAAGAACCTTTCGTCTTTCTTTCTCTCAAAGTCCAATATTTCACCTTTTTCTGCTTCTCCCTGGTGTAGTACTCACCCTTCACCGGCGACATCTTTGAGGTCAATGACGGGGATCTCGAACTGGGTATGGCTCCGATCGCCAGAGACGGCGATGTCTTCCGGCGGCATGACAAAAATAAGAGGGATTTTGGTGATGCCCACCCTTAACACCGCCTTTGGTTTCTTCGAAGGCTTTCAGCTCCAGTGGCGGAGGTAGGTGCGGGTGCCTGAGCTGCTACTGTAGTGATCTTTAGTTCTCTAATGCGAATCTTATCATCAAACCTATAAATGAAATTATTCCTTCAATTTCTTTTCATTGTAAGGTTACTTGTTAATTAATAAAAAATCCTTTTCTTCGTTCTATTCTGTTACTTTCTATAATCTTAATTTTGTAAGTCCTCATTTTTATTTTATTATTATGATTTGCTAGTATTTTTCCTATTTGCATGTATTTCATCAACATTTTCATAATCATGAAAGATATATTTCCAAAATTTTACAATACAATCAAATTTGGATGTGATGAAAATGAAAATCTAAATCTAATTTCTTTTGTAGGAGATTATATCAAATTTGAGTGAGAGAGATATACAAGAGTTATGTCTTGGCTCAAGGTGCATTCCAAACTCCAACTTCGGTCTCTTAGAATCTCTAACTCTGGATGATTGCCAGCTTTTAGCAGATGTACTCCTACCGTTCAATTTACTTCATTTCTTAACTAATTTGAAGAAGTTGGAAGTTAGAAACTGTGATTCTGTCAAAATCATCTTTGATGTCAAATATACAACACAAGACAGAGAAGTGACCTCTGTGGGACCAACCCTTCCTTTTTCCTTGAAGAAATTGACTTTAATCAACCTGTCAAAACTAAAGAATGTTTGGAATGAAGATCCTCAAGTAATTCTAAGCATGCACCATTTACAAAAAGTTTGTGGTAAGGAATGTGAAGTCCTTGCAAGTGTGTTTCCACCATCAAAAGACAAATATCTTGTGAAACTTGAACATCTAGAAGTGAAAGACTGTAAAAGATTGATGACTATTTTTGCAGAGGATAATATAGATCCAAGAACAAAGCTAGAGCTTACATGTCCCTTTGTGAGATCATTGGAACTTCAGGGTTTGTCCAGCTTCAAGTATTTTTACTACAACTCACTGTATTGTGAAATTTTTACAGATCTAGAATCACATACCATGAATCAAGTCGGAACTGAAAAGGTATGTACGACTATTTTATCACTTCCCCTTCAACTAAAAATTAAATATGGAATCATCAGTTTCTTTAATGGTTTGTCATTGTTCCGTAGTACGAATTACTGTGAAAACTATAACTTATTACGAATCTCGCATCATGAAAGGCTATTTATGTCAATGTATACAAAAGAGATGGATCTCTAGGCACACACAACAAAGAATAAAGATAGAGAAAATTTAGACTAGACAAATAACTGAAAATTTTATACTATGAGGAGAAATTACAACACTCTTAAGAATTCCTCAATTGCTTAAAAGCAAGAGAACTAAAGAAGGAAGAGAAGAGAATGGGATGAGAAATGGGGAACCTTAACCTCTCTTTTATAACCAAAGGAGGAAGTCCCTTACAATGTTTTATTAGATGTGGAACTTCTCTCCTTCACATTTTTCTCAGTTATTCATGTGTTTGTCATTGGGGGGAAATGGAGTAGATATGATTTTGCAAAGAGAATTTAAGAGAAACCTCCTATAATTGTTTGTCATTGTTTCATGAGTTGTACGAAATATTGCGAAAATTAAAATATGAAAATTTCACGTACAATGCCATCACGTGGCTAATTTGTCACCAACTATAAATTATTAGGAATCTGTCATATTTATGTCATTGTATACAAAAGAGATGGATCTCTAGTTATCAAAAAATAACATCCTTTTTCATGTGCTTTTTCTCAGTTATTCAAGTGTTTGTCATTGGGGGAAAGTGGAGTAGATATGATTTTGCAAGGAGAATTTAAGAGAAACATCCTACACAACATAAAAGCACTTACTCTCTGCTTGGGTTCGGATGTATTTCGATATAAAATTCTAGAACAGGTTCCTAATATAGAGAAACTTGTGGTGTGTGATGGCTCCTTCAAGAAGATGTTCTGTCGTGAAAGTCCTGATAATGTGTTACAGCAGCTGAAAGTATTACAGTTGGAGTCCCTTGGAGAGCTGGTTTCCATTGGGCTAGAGAACTCTTGGACTGATTCCTTTGTCAGAAACTTAGAAACCTTTGAAGTCATTAGATGTTCAAGTTTAAAAAACTTAGTAGCATGCACAGTTTCTTTCTCCAATCTGACATATTTGAAAGTAGAAAATTGCCATAGCTTATTATCATATTTGTTAACATCCTCAACAGCGAAGTGTTTGGGTAAACTCAAAAGAATGGAGATAGAAGAGTGTGATTCAATTGAAGAGATAGTGTGTAAGGAAGATGGGGAGGAATCTGAGGATGAGATAATATTTCCGCAACTCAGTTGTTTGAATCTTGATAGTTTATCAAAGCTCAAAAGGTTCTACAGAGGGAGTTTAGGTTTTCCATCCTTGGAGGAACTGTCAGTAACATATTGCGATGAGATGATAACTTTGTGTGTGGGTACTATAATAGCAGGCAAGTTGTTCAAAGTTAAAATTCAAGAGGTTATTCAAGTGGAAATTGATCTCAACTTTACTATGAGGAAGAAATATCTGAGAAAGGTACGTGTTTAATGTTTTTAATTTAACATTTAAAATACATGTCTGATTATTGGTCAATATTGATATTTTAAGAGTTTGACTTTATGGCTTTTTTCTTTGTCAAACTTATTAGTAATGAAAAAAAAAATAGAATATTTTTTCCAGTTAAAATTTTTACTGAGAAGTTTTTCCAAATAAACTCTGCTAACTCCCAAATTCAAACTATGTAGTATGTTAAATGATTTTTATTTTCACAAATAAGGTAAAAAATTACTAAATAAGGCTTTCATAATTGTCATGTTATTAAATTGTTTTATAGAGGGATTATTATGGTTTTAAAAATATTAACACCGACAATCCAATCAGATATTTACACACACACACATGTATATATATATATATATATATATATATATATATATATATATATATATAAAAGCTTTTTAATAAATGATACTTCTATGTTTTTGTAATTTGTCACCTTTATTTTATTTAGAAATATACTTTACTTTATTAGAACTCTAATAAAAATTATAAAGACAGTTATGCAACATAAAAATAAAAAAATTAAATAATTTTTAATTATAGGAAAGTTATTTATTTATCCTAAATCATGTTAAACAAAATATATTGTATCTTACAAATTTCCCAATAGTTTTATATAAAATGCACCAAAAATACATTGAAAAAGAAAATCATTTATATGTTAACAAAATGTAAATTATCTATTATTCAATCATAATTATGTTCAAATAAATTTCAAAATAAATTACTTTAAAAATCATATTTAACAAAAACTATGATAAACTGATGGTTTGAAACATTGTCCCAATAACCCATACAAATTAAATTAAATTTAACTTAATTAACGTACTCATAGTAAATGGTAAGTTTATTAATTAAAATAACTTATAATTAGAACAGAATTACATATTTTGTATATGCCATTTCAACATTAATTTAGTAAAGGATGTTTTTAATTAATTTTAATTTTTTATAATTTTTATTTATCAATAAATTGTTTTTCTTATATTTATTTCATTTTTAATTGCTATACATTTTTCATAAAGAATATTTCTTATTAAACTCTATATTTTAAAATATTTATACACAAATTTAGGATAATGTAAAAATAACACATTTTTAAACATATGTATGATATTTAAATTAAAGTAATAATAGAGATAAAATGAATCATCCGTAATCCAAATAAATAAATAAAAGTGATAAAAATAAAATAAATATACTATAATCAATGTTATAGGCTTTTAAGGATAACCTAGAAATTATAAAATAAAAACTATAAAGAATATAATAATCATAATAATAATACACTAATAACAAAAGTAGTTTGTTATTATTGTCATTATCTTATTTAGAAATATATTAGAAACGGTAATTTTTTTTGTAATGTAAAAAAAAATAATAATAAATACTTTATATAAAAGTAAAAAGAAACTTAATAATTGTTTTAAGAGATAACTAGATATAAATATAAAAGGTTAAAAACTAAGTTCAAATATCTCGCTTCTAAAGTTGTACATTTAAGTTGCTATTTTTTTTCCCGGATATTAGTAATAGATAGAGAAAACATTAGAAAATAGATTAAAGGGCATGTGAAACTTAACTTTTAGGGGCAGAAAAGTAAAATCAAAGTAAAATTAAGTGAAAATGTAATTTACATCCTTATATTTGAATTTAGTCTCATTCATCAAGCTTTTATTATTATCAAAGTTGAATTTTTAAATTAATATTTATTTAAATACATTCCGAAACTTAAAAGAAATAAAAAAATTAAAAACATCATAATATGAAAAACTTTAGAGATTTTTGTTTATAATTAACATCTATACTTAAATTGCCAAAGGAAAGTATATATATATATATATATATATATATATAATATGAAAGGTGACCGTAGAAACAATTTTCATTGTAAAGTCTGAATTCTTGATAATCCTTGTACAACATTATAATGGGGAAATTTTCATGACCGTAGAAACAATTTTCATATTTCATTTACATGTTCTGATTTCCACAGATTGCATCATCATCGAAATGGGGAAAGAGTCTTGAATTCAGAGATAGGACAGACCTACAAGAGATGTGGTGTCTCTCACTTCAGATACCCGACTTTTGTTTCACTTACTTGAAAACCTTTATTGTGAATAAATGCAAAATTTCATCATATTCTGTGCTACCTTTCTCTTTACTTTCTTTATTACCCAAATTGAAAACATTGGAAATTAAAAACTGTGATTCTGTGAAAACCATATTTGATGTAAAACGTACAACAAAAGACACATCAATTACCTTTTCTCTGAAGAAATTGGTTTTACAGAAGCTGCCAAATCTGGAAACCGTTTGTAGTGAAGTTACAGAAGCTAATCCAGCTCATCGAGAAGGAACAAATCCTATAATTATGTTCCCCTTTGTGTCGTCGTTGACACTATTGGATTTGCCCAACTTCAAGCATAATACTATATATGGCATTCATGATGATGCACCACCAACATTTGAGGTTTGCGCTTCTTCTTTTTTCAATAACATATATATAATGCATTAAAAGTGCTTGAATCTTTGTAAACAATCTCCTACCAACCATCGAAATATTTCTCATTGTTTTCTTCCTGTAGAAACCACTATTCATCTCATTTATAAAACTTTTCTACTCAAAATTAATTATAAATATCAAAATGGTTGCCGCTTTATGAGCATACTTGGTCTGACTAGTTCATCCTTTTTTTCTCTTTTAAATGCTCTTGTTCACACATATTTTATTTTATCTTGAAATGTTTCAGTTTTCCACTAATTGTTTGGTATTTTGTGTCAGTATTTTAAGGTTGTGAAAGGAATAGTTGATGGGATAGAGAAAATGTAAAAATAATTGAATATAGAGAAAATGTGGAGATAATGGAATGTGAAAATAGTAGTTGAAAGAAGTGTTGTAGATGTATTTAGTTGTAGTAGATGGTGGCTTCATTCAAATGGTAGAGTACATGGGTATTTATAAACCCATAGATTATTCTAGGATATGCTGGGCACAACTTACGTGAAATGTCCTAGATTTTTATGTATGTAGAATATTCTTGATTTTTCTTCTTATCTTAGATTTTTCTATAATATTCTAAAACTTGTATTACATTTCAGTTCTTCTATCCTAAGAATTTCTACATTCTTCTAGAATTTGCATTACATTTTAATATTTTTGCATGAAAGTTCACAATTTCAATTTTACAGAGTTGAATTTATGACTGTACAAACCTGCTTTTACATGGTTATTGGTTTCTCGTTGCAGCTAATTATACCCAACTTAGAGCATCTGACAGTGGGTAAAAATGAATTAAAGATGATTGTGGACGGAGAATTTCAGAGAAATCTTTTAGACAAGTTAAAAGTTCTCGGTCTGTGTTTTGATATTGAGTGTGATGAATTTCCGGATTATGGATTTCTACAACAGTTGCCAAATGTAAAGAAGCTTGTGGTGTGTAGTAGTTCATTCAAAGTGATTTTCTTCGATCGAAGACCAAATAATTGTGAACTTCTATCACAGCTGAAAGAATTACGGTTGGAGTCCCTAGAAGAGCTAGTTTCCATTGGGTTAGAGAACTCGTGGACCGATGCCTTTGTCAGAAAACTAGAAACTTTTGAGGTCATCAGCTGTTCCAGTTTGGAAAACTTGGTAGCATGCACAGTATCTTTCTCAAATCTGATATGTTTAAAGGTAGAAAGTTGTGATAGTTTGTCATATATGTTTACATCCTCAACTGCCAAAAGTTTGGGTCAACTTCAAAGAATGGAGATAAACAACTGTAAATCAATTGTAGAAATCGTATCTACAGAAAGGGAGGAAACAGATGAGAATGAGATAATATTTTCGCAGCTCAATTGTTTAAAACTTAATAGTTTATTGAATCTCCGATGGTTCTACAGAGGCAGCTTAAGTTTTCCATCCTTAGAAGAATTATCAGTAAGATATTGCGANGTTTTTTGTTTGTTAAACTTCAAAACACGAGTTGTTGGATAATCTAGTTTCTCTAGACGATCTTGTCTCAACACCTTTACTAATCACATTCAAATTTACCCTCTTTCTATTTGTATTGTGATACTTCACATTGTGGAGATTGATGTAACTTGGCAAACATGCTCTTGTATAAAACACAATCATTTGAGCATGCATGAATTCTTTTTATGCTCCATACCCACGTGACACAATATCTTCTTTGCATCATAATTGCATATTAGTAATGTGTTACTTTCACGAAGTATGTCACTCAACAACTCAAGCAATTATATAAAGCTTTTATTAGTCTACCCATTTCTTGCCTTCATATTGAACAATTTTAATACCACTAACAATCGAGTGTACTTAGTGCATTCTGGATACAAAATCTTTTTTGCATCACTACACAAGTTTTCATACACATGAGCAAATTGGAAAGAATCATATTCGACATCATCTATCATGTCCTCTTATCGATCACCCATTCCAAAATAAACTTCTTCTGCTTCTAGTTAAGGGTGAGTTATTGACATGCTTATTAATTCACCATGCCATGTCTACTTTGTGTGGATCTTTAGGAATTCATCACCTAGAATATACTCTCGAAAAACTTAAGTTAGTAGTTTTATCTCATTAAAACAATTAACACACAAGTAATTAAATCTTTCGTTAATTTTTGGATCATTCATCTTTGAAAATTCAAGTAATTGCTTCACTCCTCCACTTTCATATTCATTTGTGCGTATCAAATTTATCTAACTCTGATCCATTGTTTTTTGTAAAAAAACACCTCTCCTTTTAGGTTGAGCTAAGAAACAAATAAACACAATTAAGAGTTTCCAATCTGTTGGACCGCCTATCTGGTTTGTAATAAAAGATTTTGTTTCATATAAAAAGAATGGGTTCATTCATTTCATGAATTTAAGTTCATAAACTCATTAGAGTTTATGAATTACCTTGAAATCATAACAAGTCATTCACATAATGCACGTTGCATACAAAGCTATCGTATAAAATGCACATAACTTAAGTTGTATTCATAACTTACCAAACTAAACTATTTTCTTCAATGCTTTCAGTTCACTCATTTCATGTGTTTAATTAAGATCATAAACTCGTTAGAGTTTATCACCTACCTTAAAATCATAACAAATCATTCACGTAATGCATCTGAGTTACAAAATTGATCGTATAAGCACACATCACCTAAGTTGTATTTACAACTTACCAAACTAAAATATTTCCTTCAATGCTTTCAGTTTGTTATTGTAAGCCCAGGGGACAAAAAGCTACAAGCTTAGTGGCTTGTCGCTAGCCTAAGGCTCAAAATGAACAATGATGATAGTGGTACTAACGACAACATAGTTTCCCTACAATTTGCATGTTGCCTCCAAGAAACCTGTAGCGAAAGACAATTGTGAAAGATAGACTCAATATACATTAAGGACCTCAACAAAGAGGAAAAATAACTACTTGTCAAACGGACCCTGAAACTAACACATTAATAGTCTATTTCTAAACTAAAACTCTTCAATTTCTAGTGTTCACAGTGAAGCTTGAAACTTATCTATCCAAAAATGCAACAGATATACATACTTTTAAGATTTAAATGTACATTCATAATTCATCTTAAAAGTTATCAGTTCAAACAAATTTGGATGTTATGAAAATCTAAATCTAATTTCTTTTGCAGGTGAGTACATCAAATTTGGGTGAGAGAGATATACAAGAGTTATGTCTTGGCTCACGACCCATCCCAAACTCCAACTTCAGTTTCTTGGAATCTCTAACTATGGATGGTTGCGATTTTTTATCATATGTAGTTCTACCATTCAGTTTGCTTCCTTTCTTAACTAGTTTGGAAACGTTAGAAGTTCGAAACTGTGATTCTGTCAAATCCATTTTTGATGTCAAATGTACATCACAAAGCAGAGATGTGACATCTATAGGGCAAACACTCCCTTTTTCTCTGAAGAAATTAACTATATCGAAACTGCCAAATCTGAAGAATGTTTGGAATGAAGATCCTCAAGTAATTGTAAGCATGAACCATTTACAAGAAGTTTGTGTTAAGAAATGTGAAGGCCTTACAAGTGTGTTTCCAGCATCAAAAGACAAATATCTTTTGAAACTTGAAAATCTAGTAGTGAAAGAATGTAAAGGATTGTTGACTATTTTTGCAGAGGATAATATAAATCCAAGAACAAAGCTAGAGCTTAAAATTTCATGTCCCTTTGTGAGATCATTGCAACTAAGGGATTTACCCAACTTGAAATATTTTTACTACAGCTCACTGTATTGTGACATTTTTACAGATCTAGAATCACATACCGAGAATCAAGTCGGTTCTGGAAAGGTATGTACTTACTGTTTTGTCACTTCCTCTTCGACTGTAAATTAAAGATAGAATCATCGGTTTCTATAATTGTTTGTCATTGTTTCATGAGTTGTACGAAATATTGCGAAAATTAAAATATGAAAATTTCACGTACAATGCCATCACGTGGCTAATTTGCCACCAACTATAACTTATTAGGAATCTGTCATATTTATGTCATTGTATACAAAAGAGATGGATCTCTAGTTATCAAAAAATAACATCCTTTTTCATGTGCTTTTTCTCAGCTAATCAAGTGTTTGAAATTGGGGGAAAGTGGAGTAGATATGATTTTGCAAGGAGAATTTAAGAGAAACATCCTACACAACATAAAAGCACTTACTCTCTGCTTGGGTTCGGATGTATTTCGATATAAAATTGTAGAACAGGTTCCTAATATAGAGAAACTTGTGGTGTGTGATGGCTCCTTCAAGAAGATGTTCTGTCGTGAAAGTCCTGATAATGTGTTACAGCAGCTGAAAGTATTACAGTTGGAGTCCCTTGAAGAGCTGGTTTCCATTGGGCTAGAGAACTCTTGGACGAATTCCTTTGTCAGAAACATCGAAACCTTTGAAGTCATTAGTTGTTGGAGTTTAAAAAACTTGGTAGCCTGCACAGTGTCTTTCTCCAATCTGACATATTTGAAAGTATATGGTTGCCATAGCTTATCATATTTGTTGACATCCTCAACAGCGAAGTGTTTGGGTAAACTCAAACGAATGGACATAAGACAGTGTAATTCAATGGAAGAGATAGTGTGTAAGGAAGATGGGGAGGAATCTGAGGATGAGATAATATTTCCGCAACTCAGTTGTTTGAATCTTAGAAGTTTATCAAAGCTCAAAAGGTTCTACAGAGGGAGTTTAGGTTTTCCATCCTTGGAGGAACTGTCAATAACGTATTGCGATGGGATGCTAACTTTTGATTTCGAAGAGGTTATTCCATTGGGAACCGAGCTCAACTCTGTATTGTGGGAGATATATCTGAGAAAGGTACGTGTTTAATATTTTTAATGATTCTTGTCTTTATAATATATAGTGATTTAATTTATCACTTTGCCATATATAGAAAAACATATAACCATAGGTTATATTATTATTCAATCATAATTTTTCCTTGTTTATTTTTTAAAAATAATTATCTTGAATCATATCTAATACTAGTAGAAAAATAAGAAATTATTACAATTTTTCAACTAACATTAGTTAATTTTAGTTTATGAAAGAATTTTTTTCTTATATATTTATTTATTCCTAAAAGAACTCATGACAGAATAATTTGTTGTATATAATTTAGTATTTACATAAAGTTGTTTTAAAGTTTATTAACAATAAACTATAAGTGATGGAAATTATTCAAAAATATGACATTGGAGGTATTAAATAATATGGGCACTATTCATCATCAACGGAGTTCTATTCATTGTTGAACATAGAATTGTCTTAAATTGTATATAAGAAATTTTAGAAATTTCTAGATATAATGGTATTTGAATGATTTCAATTGAAATTTCTTATTTTTAAGTTAGTTTTGCATAAATTAATTAAAATATGTAAGATTTTAATTTATTATAAAGCAACTTAATTTAAGGAAAAATAAATCTATTTAAAAGTTATTTTGATAACTTGATTCTAATATTGAGTCTAAGTTTACTTATTCGTGTGATTCACCTAAATACCTTGGTACAACCTCCACCCGCATTCCTTTATTAATGTGATTCACCCTTGTCTTGTATAAGAACATCTTAATAGTGTATAACCCACCCCAAACCCAATATTAACATCACCTGGCGAAGGCACAATCAATCAGGGTGCCTTCAAGATCTCACATATCACACAACCCCAAACACAACGTCAGGTTATATCTCACGATATTCCCTCTTGAAACCCCATGCATCATGGAAGGCATTTTTGAAAATGAAAAAAAAAGGCCAAGAATCTACACCCTCTTGCATGAACTAAAGAACCCTCATGCCCATTACATAGAAACATAGTTACACAACCCAAAACACAAGGAACCCCATTTAAAAATAAGAAACCCAATGCATCAAACCAAGAACCCATGCCACACATGTTGTTTACGTGACTATCAATGGGTCCCATGTACATGTATTTAGACTGACCATATCACTATTGGGTATATTAAAGACAAGCATTAAAGGGAAATGATAGCGGTTATTTTCGCTTATATGCAGCGGTTTCGTAACCGAGACATATACAGACGAGACAAAAAGGGGTAGGCTTTTTGCCTCGGTTCCGAACCGAAGCAAAAAGGTGTGTGATTTTTCCTCGATTCAAATCCAACCGAGGCAGTAGAGGTTTTTTTTTTCGTTTTCACCATTCGCCATATGAGTTGTTAGCCCTTGGCTACAATCCATCAATGCCTACCACTCCATCTCATACCACCATCATCAAAGATTCCACTACGAAGAAGAAAGAACGAGACCGACATGCTCCCACCACCACCTGCAGAGAATCAAACTCCACCACTCCTACAGACACTAGTACAAAATGGGCTTTTAAACTCGCACAATAGACCTCGGTTTACACCAAACCGCTGTCTATTCAGACACGGTGGCAGTTTTGTAATTAACGAGACCTTATAGGCCTCGGTTCAGACTTGACCGGTGCCAAAAAAGGTTACTACTTCGGTTGTGAAAGCAACCGGTGCCTAATTAGTGGTTTCTGACACGGTTAAAAAAAACCGGTGCCAAAAAGGGGTATACTGCATCGGTTGGTAGGAGGGACCGAGGCGTATCAGCCTCTACTGCCTCGGGCCAAAAGGACCGAGGCATATAACCCTCTTATTTCCCCAAATATTCGCGAAAACCTACCCTCACTCTCGCCTTCCTCGCTCCCGCGCCTCCCTCCTCTCACCTCGCTCCCTCCCTCTCGCTCTCGCGCCTCCCTCCCCTCACCTCGCCTCCCTCTCGCTCTCGCGCCTCCCTCCCCTCACCTCACCTCCCTCTCGCTCTCGCGCCTCCCTCCCCTCACCTCGCCTCCCTCGCTCTCGCGCCTCCCTCCCCTCACCTCGCCTCCCTCTCGCTCTCGCGCCTCCCTCCCCTCACCTCGCCTCCCTCTCGCTCTCGCGCCTCCCTCGCTCTCGCGCCTCTCTCCCCTCGGTCTCGCTTCGTCACTCTCTCGCTGGCTCGCTCCGTCGCTCTCTCGGTCTCCAAAATCTCCTGCGAGTGCGTCGCCTCTGGAGGGAAGAGCAAGCGGTGGTGGTGCGTCAATGGTGGCGGCGGTGATAGTGGTGGAGGTGGTGGTCAGATTAGGGTTTTTCTGATGTTGATGGTGGTGGTGTGAATCTGAGATTAGGGTCAGATTGGGGTAAAATTAGGGTCAGATTAGGGTTTTTCGAATCTGAGATTTTGTTTTACTTGCTTCTTTGAATCTGAGATTGGGGTATTACTTGCTTCTTTGAATCTGAGATTGGGGTAAAATTAGGGTCAGATGTGATGTTGCCTGTGTTAACTTTTCTGTGTTAATTTGCTTGAGGCACCAAAATTAAATTCTTCTGTTAATTTGCCATCATTTTCAAAGCAAGCTAATGTGTTCAGATCTACAAAAAGGGGTGAGGGATTTGCTTAATCTGAGTTCTCTCCTTCTTCAAAAACCCTACTGATAATGCATAACCAAAATAAAAAATAAAAAAAAAGACCCTACTGCCTCGGTTTAGCCTTCAACCGAGGCAGTATAAGGAGAAGAACAATCTCGGTTCTGATAACCGAGGCCGAATCGTACCGTTTTTTGTCTCGTTCCAGAACCGAGGCATAAAGTTGATCACTTTTTACCTCGTCTGAATATGCCTCGGTTCAAAAACCGGTGCCTATTAGCGAATTTAACCGGTGCCATTTCCTTTAAATGTACTGGTGAGAGCATCAATTAAACATAAAACAACCCAAACAAAATAAGAAAAAGGAGACGGAAGGAAGTTTCCTCCTTCGCTGCGAATCAGAACAAAGAAAAGAAGAACGAGAATGACCGCCCTTGCGTCCCCGCCGCGTCTTCGTCACACCTCAATCACGCCATTGAAGATCCCTTCATCGCGCCTCCATTAGAACAACGAAGAGGAAGGAAGCCTCCCCCTTGCAAACGAAAGAAAATGGGAGAAAAGAGAGGAGCGGCATAACTTCTATCTCTGTTTGCAAAATTTAACCCTAAACACATGTTATTACCTCAGTTATTTTTTTAACCGAGGCAATAAGGGTCTACGGCCTCGGTTCTATAAAGAACTGATGCCTAAACGTTCTCAAAAAAATAAAAAATAATTACAAAAATGTCACCGCGCCAATTTTAGGCATCAGTTCCTTTTGAACCGAGGCATATACCTTTGCGCGATAATTACATAAATGTCACCGCACCAGTTTTAGGCATCGGTTCTTTTTGAACCGAGGCATATACCTTGAACGATAATTACCAAAATGTCACCGCACCAGTTTTAGGCATTGGTTCTTTTTGAACCGAGGCATATACCTTGCGCGATAAGTACAAAAATGTCACCGCACCAGTTTTAGGCATCGGTTCTTTTTGAACCAAGGCATATTCATTTGTGATAACTACAAAAATGTCACCGCGCCATTTTTTGCTTCGGTTACAACTTAACCGATGTCAAATGCACGAGTTAAATCTTGTTTTTTTATTAGTGAAGGTTCACAGGAAGATATAAACACCAATAAAATATGAGTTAAATCACATAAAGGATTGACATCATTCTCTACCAAAAACCTTAAAGCAATAGGTTAATGGATCTTTCATTTTTATATAGTGTTATACTTTCTCATTTCTATTCAATGTGAGACTTTGACTTACACTTAGATTCCCAACAACCACATGCATTCACGACACATCTAAAAAAGGAGAAGAAAATGTGATTTCATACTACCAACATAATCATACACAAAAATTTAACTCCCTTTACCTTCACTCACTCAGGTAGTTTCCCCTCATTTGGTTGCTACTCTAGCCCGATCCTCTTGCCTTGACAACTTCCAATACTTGCTTCTTTCCAACCCTTCACACGAATCTTTTTGTACTCCTTTCCCTTCTCTCTTTCTTCTCCTTTTATATTCTAAACCCTAGGAAAACCCCCTCCTTTCTATCATGTTCTACTTTTTAAACCATTGGAAGTCTATTTTTATCTTCTTTTGTTTCTGGTTCTGTTTGCAAAATAATAAACTGTTGGAGATTTTTTGAGTAAAAGCTACATCTTTTATTGAATTGATGAACACTTTAAATACAACAAAAAATTCAAACTGCACAAAGCATAAAAGACGAAATACATGGGACACGATTCCATGTTTAACAACTTCCTAAAAAATTTGAAACTGACTAAGATGTTTGAAACAGTCAAATATCTTTTAAAAAATAAAATAGAAATTAAATGAAAGAGTAAATTATTGTAACTGCTGCTGCAACTGAAGTATAACTTTAACACTCCTCCTTACTTTGGTTGCTGCAAACTCCAAGCTTTTCTCTAAGAAATTCAAACTTGCTTTTTGGTAAAGGCTTGGTAAATATATAAGCAAGTTGAAACTCAGATTTGCAATATGTCAAACTAACTGTACCTTCTTTTTGCACTTCTCTGAGAAAGAATAATTTGATATTGAAATGTTTGGTTTTTCCATGAAAAACAGGATTGCTTGAAATAGAAATAACAGCTTGATTGTCAACAAATATTTTAGTGCATTTTTCTTGCTTCATATTTAAATCCACTAGAATCTTTCTTAACCACAAGGCTTGATTTACAGTAGCGTTGGCTGCAATAAATTCTGTTTCTACAGTAGATTGTGCTACAGTGATTTGTTTTTTACAGCACCATGAGAACACACATTATCCAAACAAGAAACAGTAGCCTGAAGTGCTTTTCAAGCCATCTGTGAGCCTTCTCAGTCACTATCAGAATATCCTTGTAGTGTATCATCCTGACTTGCAAAAAAATTGATTCCAAAATTTAATGTTCCTTTCACATACCTCAGAACCTTTTTTGCAACAATAAGATGTGTCTCAGTTGCACAATTTGTAAATCTAGATAATAGACTTACAGAATGTAAGATATCAGGTCTAGTAGTTGTAAAGTACATTAAGCAATCAACTAGACTTCTATAAAAAGTTTCATCAACTGGTTTGGCTTCATCCTTTTTGCTCACCTTTTCCTTCTGGCACATTGGAGTATCTACGCTCTTGCCTTCATTCATTTTAAACTTTTTTAGAATTTCTTTAGTATACTTCTTTTGACAGATGAATACTTCTCCATTTTTCTGATTTATTTCCATTCCTAGAAAATAAGCCATTTCCCCCAAATCTGTCATCTCAAAAATTTGCTTCATATCTTCTTTGAATTTTCTCACAAGTTCTTCATTGCTTCCTGTAACCAGCAAATCATCCACATATAATGAGATAAAAATGAAATGTATTTCATCACCTTTAATGTAGAGGGTAGCTTCATTAAGACTTCTCTTGAATCCCAATTTCATCAAGTACTCATCAATTATGATGTACCATGCTTTAGGGGCCTGTTTTAGGCCATATAAAGCCTTTTAAAGCAAATACACATCATCTTCTTGCCCTTTCACAATGAAACCTTCGGGTTGTTCAACATAAATCTCCTCTTCCAATAAACCATTTAAGAATGCTGACTTAACATCAAGTTGGTAAACTTTCCAACCCTTTTGTACCGCTATTGCAAGCATAAGTCTGATTGTGTATAATATGGCAACAGGAGCAAAAGTGTCAGAAAAATCAACACCAAAAATTTGAGCATACCCTTTTACAACAAGTCTCGCTTTATGCTTGTTGATTGAGCCATCAGAATTCAACTTTGTTCTAAATACCCACCTCACACCAATCACTTTTCTATTTGTGGGTCTTCTCACCAACTTCCACGTTTCATTTTTTTCAATCATTAAGAGTTCTTCTTTCATTGCTGCAATCCATTTGGAATCTTTTTCTGCTTCCCAAAAATCTGTTGGTTCAAGTACAGCCGCATTACATCTTTGGAAATATCAAAATTGATCTCATACCTCTAATTGGAATGTCATCAATCCGATCATTTGTATCAAGTTGAGATTTTGAAACTTGATCATGAAATTCAGCTACTTGTTCTTTATCCCACTCATCATTTTCCATGAAATGAACATCTCTACTTAT